>NW_027361684.1:59780000-60187500 GCF_039654945.1 Dendrobates tinctorius
TTTGCAATGGCTTTGTGATTGGAAAAATATACAAATATTATGATTACTCACAGGTTGTATTTTGTCATTTTTTTAAAAAAGATAACAACTAAGAAATTATGTAAGGAAAAAAATACTTAATTTTGAAACATCATCAACATAGGGGAGAAGGAATACATACCGTAACGTCAGGATAAGGTGCTCCTCGGCAGAATTACACTTGTGCATCCTAGTGTCTTTAAAGGTGATCCCAGGGCGCACTATCTCCAACAAGGCTCATGTGACAATATTGGAAAAACTTGTCAGGATGGGTCCGCAGAGATGCATAGAGACAGTGGAAATGGCCTTTAGTGAGGCGTTGCCTCAAAAGCAGATGGACCCATATTCATCTCCTCCTCCTCGGATCCACAATCACTGGGTATGGCTCCCCAAAGCGTAGTGACAAAACCCAGTAAAGCATCCTCTCAGCTGTGTTTAAAGTAAGTCTGTCTGACATGTTTCACACAAAGCAGAAATACCTCAACAAAAGCACAGCCAGAAACTGCCCAGATTGGAGTGTGCCACCTGTTGTAGAGGCAATGAATAGGGTTGTTGATTATGATTTAAATTATTTTCAGGTCTAAAAACCGTTAAATGTCCATCTTGCAAGGTTGCGAGAAAAAAATGCCATTCTGATGCCATATGAATGTCGCACGGATGCTTGGGCTGGTTTCACATTTGCATTTTATCGCGCAGTGCATTGTGCGCTATCGGTCGCATGTGCATTTGTCCCCTATATTTAAAATGGCGTGTGCAGTGTCTAGCGATTGCACGCAGGTCTCAGTGTTTCAGTGCGCTGCGCATTTTCCATGTCTGCGATCAGACGCGCCGGACGCTACATGTTGCAATTTTTGGTCCGCCCAACGCCATTAAAAATGCGCATGCGTGCGTCAGCGCATGCAATGCGTAAAAAAATAGTATTACAGTCAATTTGCATGCTGACGTGTGCTGCATAGTGCGCATGTCAGCGCTTAGCGAGCGCGTGCAATTTCAGAGTAAACAATGTCTAGATACTGTCTAAATCCAGCCCCTCAACAAGAAACATTGTTTGGGAGCATGGGAGATAAAAGAAGGGCTTTGTAGTGCCACCTCATCACTCTCCAGACATACTGCAAGAAGAAAAGACACCCACCCAGCCAGAGATCATATTTTGGATCACAGGAGCTTAATGTGAGTATAATTTTTCTGTGAGCCTGTGCTTTCAAATATATAATGTGTAGTAATTAGAGTTGAGCGATACCGTCCGATACTTCAAAGTATCGGATCGGAATGGATCGGCCGATCTTAAAAAAAAGTATCGGTATCGCCGATTCCGATACCGGAAGTCCCATTCAAGTCTATGGGACTTCCGGTATCGGAATAAGAAAAACCCTGTTTTTGCCTTGTACAGCCTCTCTGGGGTCTGTACGGGCCTTTCGGGGGGCTGTGCCGGCCTGCCAGGGGGTCTGTGCAGGCTCCGGTGGTCTGTGCCGGCCTGCCGGGGGGCTGTGCCGGCCTGCCGGTGGTCTGTGCAGGCTCCGGTGGGCTGTGCCGGCCTGCCGGGGGGCTGTGCCGGCCTGCCGGGGGGCTGTGCAGGCTCCGGTGGGCTGTGCCGGCCTGCCGGGGGGCTGTGCCGGCCTGCCGGTGGTCTGTGCAGGCTTCGGGGGTCTGTGCAGGCATCGTCCGATGGGACTACAAGTCCCATCGGGCGATGCCTGCTACCATGACAGTGATTGACACATTAGCCAATGATGGGACAGTAGTAGTCCCATCATCCGGCTAATGTGTTGAATGTAAAAAAAAAAAAAAAAATTACATGCTACATACCTGCTACATACTGTACATACAACATGCATACTACATACATGCTACATTCATACTACATACTACATACATACTACATATATACTACATGCATGCAACATGCATACTACATATATACTACATGCTACATACATACTACATATATGCTACATACATACTACATATATACTACATGCATGCTACATACATACTGCATGCTACATACATACTACATGCTACATACATACTACATATATGCTACATACATACTACATATATACTACATGCATGCTACATACATACTGCATGCTACATACATACTACATGCTACATACATACTACATATATGCTACATACATACTACATATATGCTACATGCATGCTACATACATACTGCATGCTACATACATACTACATGCTACATACATACCACATATATACTACATACATACTACATGCATGCTACATGCTACATACATACAACATACATACTACATACATACTACATGCATGCTACATGCATGCTACATGCATGCTACATGCTACATACATAACACATATATACTACATGCATGCTACATACATACTACATGCTACATATATACCACATACATACTACATACATACTACATACATACTACATGCATGCTACATACATACTACATATATACTACATGCATGCTACATACATACAACATGCTACATACATACCACATACATACTACATACATACTACATGCATGCTACATACATACTACATGCTACATACATACCATATACATACTACATATATACTACATGCATGCTACATACATACTGCATGCTACATGCATGCTACATACATACTACATACATACTACATGCATGCTACATACATACTACATGCTACATACATACTACATATATACTACATGCATGCTACATACATACTACATGCTACATACATACCACATACATACTACATACATACTACATGCATGCTACATACATACTACATGCTACATACATACCACATACATACTACATATATACTGCATGCATGCTACATACATACTGCATGCTACATGCATGCTACATACATACTACATATATACTACATGCATGCTACATACATACTACATGCTACATACATACCACATACATACTACATACATACTACATGCATGCTACATACATACTACATGCTACATACATACCACATACATACTACATATATACTACATGCATGCTACATACATACTGCATGCTACATGCATGCTACATACATACTACATACATACTACATGCTACATACATACCACATATATACTACATACATACTACATACAATACATTCATACAATACATAAATAGACATACAGTACATATAACATAGAGTAACATACTTACCAATACTTGTCACATTGTTCCCCGAAGCCATTGTCTTTTACGGAATAAATATTAACATAACAAACCACAAAAATACTCACCCACGATCCGAAGCAGTCCACGAGTGTGTCCCACGACGATCTTGGGTAGAGAACTGCAGCATCAGTTGATGCTGCCGTTCTCTACGGGCTGCAGGAATCCAATGACAGAAGGTAGGTATCCTTCCGCACTGTATTCCTCCGCCACTTAAAAAAAAAAGTCCCTAGTCTCACTTTATGCCATTGCTGTGTGGGAATTTCCCACGCAGCAATGGCATAAAGTGAGACTAGGGACTTTTTTTTTTTAAGTGGCGGAGGAATACAGTGCGGAAGGATACCTACCTTCCGTCATTGGATTCCTGCAGCCCGTAGAGAACGGCAGCATCAGCTGATGCTGCAGTTCTCTACCCAAGATCGTCGTGGGACACACTCGTGGACTGCTTCGGATCGTGGGTGAGTATTTTTGTGGTTTGTTATGTTAATATTTATTCCGTAAAAGACAATGGCTTCGGGGAACAATGTGACAAGTATTGGTAAGAATGTTACTCTATGTTATATGTACTGTATGTCTATGTATGTATTGTATGAATGTATTGTATGTAGTATGTATGTAGTATATATGTGGTATGTATGTAGCATGTAGTATGTATGTAGTATGTATGTAGCATGCATGTAGCATGCAGTATGTATGTAGCATGCATGTAGTATATATGTAGTATGTATGTAGCATGTAGTATGTATGTAGTATGCATGTGGTATGTATGTAGCATGTAGTATGTATGTAGCATGCATGTAGTATATATGTGTTATGTATGTAGCATGCATGTAGTATGTATGTAGTATATATGTGGTATGTATGTAGTATGTATGTAGTATGTATGTAGCATGCAGTATGTATGTAGCATGCATGTAGTATATATGTAGTATGCATGTAGCATGTAGTATGTATGTAGCATGCATGTAGTATATATGTAGTATGTATGTAGCATGTAGTATGTATGTAGCATGCATGTAGTATGTATGTAGTATATATGTGGTATGTATGTAGCATGCATGTAGTATGTATGTAGTATATATGTGGTATGTATGTAGTATGTATGTAGTATGTAGTATGTATGTAGTATGTATGTAGTATGTATGTAGTATGTATGTAGCATGCATGTAGTATGTATGTAGTATATATGTGGTATGTATGTAGTATGTATGTAGTATGTATGTAGCATGCAGTATGTATGTAGCATGCATGTAGTATATATGTAGTATGTATGTAGCATGTAGTATGTATGTAGTATATATGTGATATGTATGTAGTCTGTATGTAGCATGCAGTATGTATGTAGCATGCATGTAGTATATATGTAGTATGTATGTAGCATGTAGTATGTATGTAGCATGCATGTAGTATATATGTAGTATGTATGTAGCATGTAGTATGTATGTAGCATGCATGTAGTATGTATGTAGTATGTATGTAGTATTTTTTTTTTTTTTAACATTTAACACATTAGCAGGATGATGGGACTACTATTGTCCCATCATTGGCTAATGTGTCAATCACTGTCATGGTAGCAGGCATCGCCAGATGGGACTTATAGTCCCATCGGACGATGCTTGCACAGACCCCCGGACATCAGCACAGCCCCCCGGCAGGCCGGTACAGACCCCCACAGGGTGCACAGACCACCGGTAGGCCGGCACAGCCCCCCGGCAGGCCGGTACAGACCCCCACAGGGTGCACAGACCACCGGCAGGCCGGCACAGCCCCCCGGCAGGTCGGTACAGACCCCGGGCAGTCCACACAGCCCCCCGGCAGGCTGGCAGAGACCCCCGGAAGGCCCGAAATGACGGCGCATCATGATGCGCACACACCGCGCATCATGATGACGTCAGGCTGTCAATCAACTTTGAACTTCCGATTCCGATGCCGACTTCCGATATTGAAAAAATATCGGAAGTCGGTATCGGAATTCCGATACAGCAAGTATCGGCCGATACCCGATACTTGCGGTATCGGAATGCTCAACACTAGTAGTAATGTTTTATTTTTTTCTTTTGCGGGATGCAAGAAAATCGCATCCTCGCATTGCCAATGGATGACTTACGGATCACTGTTCAGGGAACATTTCTGCGATTCTCGTCCATAAAAACAGACCGTATTTTTATACATTAAGTATGACTCAGGCCTAAATGGAAAAGTTCTCTTGTGAACGAATGCCAAATTAATATGCATTTTTGTAATGCTACAACCATATGAATTCAAAATATTGCTCAAGCATTATACGCTTCTTTACACACTTGACATATGCATCTTTTTGCATCACCATTGCATTTTGGGTAAATGAGAAAGTTTCTTAGATTTTTATATAAATGTGTTTCATTCCGAGTATCACTATTCATTGTTGTAAATCAAGTGAGTTAGCATTGTGTTATGTTTATGCCAATCAACATTAAAAATATAAGCAGATAACTATGTAGGCAGTTTTAACCCTATGCAAAAGCTCACAGCTGGGAACATTTTAATTTTATTGTGCTTTCCTTCACTTCTTAAACTTCTTTCAATCTTAAACATTATTTAGTTATGGTACACTGACAGATTTACAGTGTATTAAGTGTTTGATACACTGAGGATTTTGCACATTTTCCCACCAATAAAGAAAGGAGAGGTCTGTAATTTTTTTTATCGTAGGTACACTTCAACTGTAAGAGACAGAATCTTAAAAAAAATCCAGAAAATCACATTGGATGATTTTTACATAATTAATTTGTATTTTACAGCATGAAATAAGTTTTTGACACAAAAGAAAAACAGATCCTTATATTTGGTACAGAAAATTTTGTTTGCAATTACATAAGTCAGATGTTTCCTGTAGTTCTTCATCAGGTTTGCACACATTGCAGCTGGGATTTTGGCCCACTCCTCCATAAAGATCTTGTGGCTGTTGCTGCGCAACTTTGAGTTTCAGCTCCCTCCAAAGATTTTCTATTGAGCTCAGGCCTGGAGACTGACTGGGTCACTCCAGGACCTTGAAAGGCCTCTTTGAGAGCCATTCCTTAGTTGTTCTGGCTGTGGGTTTTGGGTCATGGTCAAGCTGAAAGATCCAGCCACAACCAATCTTCATTTTTCTATTTGAGGGAAGGATATTGTTGACCAGAATCCTATTAAAACAGTGCAGTCCTTCTTTCCCCTTTGTAGACAATCAACCCAAAGAATGATGCTTCATCCACCATGCTTCATAATTGGACAATGTTTTGGGGGTAGTACTCATCCGTTTTCCTCCAAACATGGCGAGTGTAGTTGATACCAACAAGTTTTGTTTTGGTCTCATCTGACCACATGCTTTTCTCCCATGCCTCCTCTGGATCATTCAGATGGGCATTGGTGAGCTTAAAACTTGCCTGCACATGTGCTGGCATGAGAAGGGGGACCCTGCGTTCCCTGCAGGATTTTAATCCATGACAGCATAGTGTGTTACTAATGGTAAAGTTTGACACTGTGACCCAGCTCTTTTTAGGTTATTGACCAGGTCTTCCCATGTAGTTCTAGGCTGATTCCTGACCTTTCTTAGAATCATCCTTCCTCCACGAGGCAAGATATCCCATGAAGCCCCAGCCGAGGAAGATTGTCAGTCATTTTGTGTTTCTTCCATTTTCTAATAATTGTGTCTTCTCACCCAGCTGCTTGCCTATTGTCCTATAGCCCATCCCCATTTTCTAATAATTGTGCCTTCTTACCAAGCTGCTTCTCCCTGGTCTCATTAGACAGCTCTGTGGTCTTGGCCAACGGTTGGAGAAGGTTAAGTGTGACTGAGTGTGCGATTGGGTGTCTTTTATAAAGGTAATGAGTTCAAACAAGTGCAAGTAATACAGTTATTGAGTGCAGAGTAGGAGGGAGTCTTAAAGAAAAACTAACAGGTCTGTGACAGCCAGAATTTTTGCTGGTTGGTCGGTGATCAAATACTGTACTTATGTCATGCAATAAAATGCAATTTAATTATTTAAAAATCATACAATGTGATTTGGGGTTTTTATTCTTAGATTTTGTCTCTCACAATTTAAATTAAAAATTACAGATCTCCATTCTTTGTAGGTGGGAAAACTTGCAAAATCGGCAGTGTATCAATTACTTATTTTCCTCATTGTATACCAAATTTGGTAATGAGATAACTTTAACGTCATACCATTCAAACTTGCACTAGATATGCTGAATATTTTTCTCCTTTTTTAATTTTTTCTCTATTTTTAAGGGCTCTCCCATGTTTTACTTTTTTTCTTTTCAGAAAGACTTCTGAAACAGTGGAACATTTGCTGTGCTGACCAGCTTAGTTGATAGGCTAATTTCTGATTAAAATATATATTTAGGCAATCTCTCTTGGAATTCAGTATGATTTATGAATGTTCAGTTATAACATTGCTGTTGAAGTTCACTTTGTTTATAAAATTGATGCATGATATCTACTTTAAAGAAGAAAAAAAGCATTTTTTTATTTTACTAGACAAGGAAAAAATAGGACTTTTTGAAATATAATTCATTATCTTATTTGGCATTAGAGATGAGCAGATTAGGAAAAATTAGTTTTTTCTTCTCGGGAAATTTGATTTGTGGAGTTGTTCTTTATGAATTTAATGCACCGTGCTATGGATTGGAGTCTTTCCAGTCCCAAGAGCTTAGTAAACATTATTTGAAAAATAAAAATAAAAAAAATCTTTGCAGTGACCTTACTGCTCACCTCTCTGTCTTTTCCACTATTCACTGCTACCTTTTCTATTCTTGTTGCATCTTTGGATTGGCATTGACAGTGGTGAAATCCCCAAGTATAGGTGGCTAGGCTGCAGCTCCCAGGCTTTCTAAGACCAGGAGGCTTCAGCACAAACACTTGCAAAGGTTGCAGTACACATGGTGGATCATATGCCCCTGAGAGGTGAGTACAGTAAAGGTTTGTTTTATTGTTTAATATTTTGATGGCCTTTCATGGTTAATGTAAATGATGGTCAGTGGCCACCATTTTGCTGATCTGCAGTTCTGCACTGAAGCATAAAACAAAAAATCTGCCTTTTGGCAAATGTAGATTTTTGCAAAATTATAGTAGAATGCAATTCCACTCAAATGTATTCTTTCATGACTATTTAGCATACATCTCTCCCATACACTACACTGCAATGCTGTTTCACGTGGTCAGTTGTGGTTTCTTTAGAAATTTCCCTCATCTGTTCCGTAGCAAAACGTCATACTCAATGTATAGAGTAAGTAAATTCCCTTGTCTTAATATGGAAATTGAGAGTATAGATGCTCAGAGGGGAGAATTTTCCTACTCTGATGGATTTTGGATGAGTAGCTGAAAGCAGTTTCTAAAGGATAACTAACTTAGCATGTAAAACAGCTCTGTATATTAATGTTTAGGAGAGATGAAGCAAAATAAAGTAATGAAGCATACAGCTCTGGCAAAAATTAAGAGACCACTGCACAGTTTTATAAAAATCAGCTTCTCTACATGTCTAACAGCCATTCTATTCCAGTGTCAGTTGAATTCCATCAAGAGTTCACCTCATTCTACTTAATGTGCTTCTGATTAGGTTATCACCTGAACCAAATCTTATTTAACGAAGGAAAGTATAAAAAACCCTGCTGTGGTGTTCACAATCCTCTTGCAATAGGACAACCTGGATGGCAAAACAAGTGCTAGTAATATCCCAAAACTAATAGTAATGAAAAAATAGCTTGTAACCATGCCAAAGGAGTTGAAAACAAAAATCTTAAGTGAGGAAAAGAAGGGCTCAGTATTGGCTTTACTAGCAGAGGGATACAGTGAGCGTCATGTTGCCTCAATCCTTAAAATTTCTAAGACGGCAGTCCATTAAAACAAGGTCAAGCAGATGACCGTCGTCTTATTTAAGTGTCACTCAGCAACCGCAGGATGACATCAAGTGACCTACACAAGGAATGGCAAATGGCATCTGGGGTGAAGTGCATGACAAGAACAGTTCGTCACAGGCTCCTAGAGTCAGGGCTCAAGTCATTTAAAGCTAGAAAAAAGCCTTTCATCAATGAGAAATGAAGGCGAGCCAGGCTGAAGTTTGTCAAAGACCATAAGGATTGGACCAAAGAGGACTGGAGTAAGGTAATCTTCTCTGATGAATTTAATTTTCAGCTTTGCCCTGCACCTGGTCATCTAATGGTTAGACGGAGACCTGGAGAGGCGTACAAGTCACAGTGTCTTGCATCCACTGTGAAATTTGGTGGAGGATCGGTGATGATCTGGAGTTGCTTCAGCAAGGCTGGAATAGGGCAGGTTAATCTTTGTGACGTATGTATGAATCAAGCTGCATACAAGATTATCCTGGAAAAACAGTTGATTCCTTCTGCTCAGGCAATGTTCCCCAACTCTGATGACTGGTTTTTCCAGTAGGACAAAGCGCCATACCACACAGCTAGGTCAATCAATGTGTGGATGAAGGACCACCACATAAAATCCCTATCATGGCCATCCCAATCTCCAGACCTGAACGTCATTGAAAACCTCTGGAATGTAATCAAGAGGAAGATGGATAGTCACAAGCCATCAAACAAAGAAGAACTGCTTACATTTTTTTACCAGGAGTGGCATAAGGTCACCCAAAAGCAGTGTGAAAGATTGATGGAAAGCTTGCCAAGATGCATGAAAGCTGTGATTAAAAATCATGGTTTTTACACAAAATATTGTTCTCTGAACTCTTCCTGAGTTAAAACATTAGTATTGTTGTTTCTAAATGATTATGAACTTGTTTTCTTAGCATTATTTGAGGTCTGCAAGCACTGAAGTTTTGTGTTATTTTGACCATTTCTCATTTTCTGAAAATAAATACAAAATTTAGTGCCTGGAAATTCGAAGACATGTTGTCAGTATTTTTTAAAATAAAAAGCAATTTACATTTTACTCAATAATATACCTATAAAGAGAAAAATCAGACAAACTGAAAACTTTGCAGTGGTCTCTTACTTTTTGCCAGAGCTGTATTACAAAGAATGATAGCTTTCTAATGCCTGGAGGATAGCTAAACAAAAGAACTATTCTTTTTATTCTTTAACTCTATAAAATCTTCCAAAACTTGTTTTTTCCTATGCTAAATCTCAACAATGTTAAATTTTTGAAAAAACAAATCAAACTTACAGTTAACTCAGAGTTCCAAAGATGAGATTTTATTATGTACAATATACAGTGGTATCACCTGAAAATTCAGAAGGTAACCAATCATAGACATCAATGAATTTCCATTTACAATAGAAAAATTCATGTTGTTTTTCTTCCTCAGCTTATGTATATACTGTTCCTTAAATTAATCAGGATCTGCAAGGAAGCATGGCAGAGGATTCCTAAATCCAGGTGTGAAAAACTTGTTGCATCGTTCCCAAGAAGTCTCATGGCTGTACTAGCTCAAAAGGGTGCTTCTACTCAATACTGAGCAAAGGGTCTGAATACTTATGAATAGAGTTGAGCGACTTTTGCTTTTTTAGGGTCGCGTTTCGTTTCGTGAAACCCGACTTTTCCAAAAGTCGGGTCGAGCAAGATCGTCCGATTATAGGGAAAAGTCGGGGTCGTCCCGAAACACGAAACCCAATGTAAGTCAATGGGGAATAAAAGTCGGCAGTGAGAGGAGGACAGGAAACACACCTACAGTGCCCATTTGAATGCCAAAAGCATCAATTCTTCTTACTTAAGCTTGTCAACCTTAATTAACTTCATAATACAAGTTACGCACTGAAAAATGGGGGTTATTTGGCTAAATTTGTGGGGGGGGGGGCTGGCTGCAGGTTTTCATGTGCCCTGGGCGAAAGAGCGCCCCTTTAACACATACCACAACTCATCATGCTCCGATACGGCAGAGAAATAGCGGTATAGTACAATGAAAAATACCTCACTTTTTACATCTCATGACGAGGCCCATCTATTTCTCCATACAAAATCATTGGTCCCATATAATGTTTGAAACAGTATATGATGAGCTCCACATAATGCTACAGTATATGTTGGTCCCCATGGATGAAGCTCCACTGTCTTATGGGCCCAAATAATGCTCCAAACATAATGGGCCCCATTTCTACTGCTCTAGTGTATAATGGGCCCTGTAAATGCTGCTCCAGTGTCTGATGTCCACCTTTGGAATGTTCCAGTGTATGGTGGGCCCCATCTATCATTCTCCAGAGTATAGTGCTCCCCAAAAATTGCTGTCCCAAAATAGAAAACAATCAAATAAGTCTCCTCGCTAGGGAATCCCTGTACTTGTCTGGACAGGTGCTGTAGCTTGCTTAACAGCTCGCCAGCCGTTCTCACGCCCAGTATGGATTGCACGTGATTGCACAAAGTTTAGAAAGGGTACCGTATCCCTGGATAACATGTATGGATAGCGTACACATTCAAAATATATGTCTATACAGCATGAGGCAGGCTCAGACGGTGTTAGGCCCAGTATGGATTGCACGTCATTGCACAAAGGTTAGAAAGGGTACCGTATCCCCGGATAACATGTATGGATAGCGTACACATTCAAAATATATGTCTATACAGCATGAGGCAGGCTCAGACGGTGTTAGGCCCAGTATGGATTGCACGTCATTGCACAAAGGTTAGAAGGGGTACCGTATCCCCGGATAACATGTATGGATAGCGTACACATTCAAAATATATGTCTAAACAGCATGAGGCAGGCTCAGACGGTGTTAGGCCCAGTATGGATTGCACGTCATTGCACAAAGGTTAGAAGGGGTACCGTATCCCCGGATAACATGTATGGATAGCGTACACATTCAAAATATATGTCTATACAGCATGAGGCAGGCTCAGACGGTGTTAGGCCCAGTATGGATTGCACGTGATTGCACAAAGGTTAGAAGGGGTACCGTATCCCCGGATAACATGTATGGATAGCGTACACATTCAAAATATATGTCTATACAGCATGAGGCAGGCTCAGACGGTGTTAGGCCCAGTATGGATTGCACGTGATTGCACAAAGGTAAGAAGGGGTACCGTATCCCCGGATAACATGTATGGATAGCGTACACATTCAAAATATATGTCTATACAGCATGAGGCAGGCTCAGACGGTGTTAGGCCCAGTATGGATTGCACGTGATTGCACAAAGGTTAGAAGGGGTACCGTATCCCCGGATAACATGTATGGATAGCGTACACATTCAAAATATATGTCTATACAGCATGAGGCAGGCTCAGACGGTGTTAGGCCCAGTATGGATTGCACGTCATTGCACAAAGCTTAGAAGGGGTACCGTATCCCCGGATAACATGTATGGATAGCGTACACATTCAAAATATATGTCTATACAGCATGAGGCAGGCTCAGACGGTGTTAGGCCCAGTATGGATTGCACATGATTGCACAAAGGTTAGAAGGGGTACCGTATCCCCGGATAACATGTATGGATAGCGTACACATTCAAAATATATGTCTAAACAGCATGAGGCAGGCTCAGACGGTGTTAGGCCCAGTATGGATTGCACGTCATTGCACAAAGGTTAGAAGGGGTACCGTATCCCCGGATTACATGTATGGATAGCGTACTCAATCAAAATATATGTCTATACAGCATGAGGCAGGCTCAGACGGTGTTAGGCCCAGTATGGATTGCACGTGATTGCACAAAGGTTAGAAGGGGTACCGCATCCCCGGATAACATGTATGGATAGCGTACACATTCAAAATATATGTCTATACAGCATGAGGCAGGCTCAGACGGTGTTAGGCCCAGTATGGATTGCACGTCATTGCCCAAAGGTTAGAAGGGGTACCGTATCCCCGGATAACATGTATGGATAGCGTACACATTCAAAATATATGTCTATACAGCATGAGGCAGGCTCAGATGGTGTTAGGCCCAGTATGGATTGCCGTCATTGCACAAAGGTTAGAAGGGGTACCGTATCCCCGGATAACATGTATGGATAGCGTACACATTCAAAATATATGTCTATACAGCATGAGGCAGGCTCAGACGGTGTTAGGCCCAGTATGGATTGCACGTCATTGCACAAAGGTTAGAAGCGGTACCGTATCCCCAGATAACATGTATGGATAGCGTACACATTCAAAATATATGTCTATACAGCATGAGGCAGGCTCAGACGGTGTTAGGCCCAGTATGTATTGCACGTGATTGCACAAAGGTTAGAAGGGGTACCGTATCCCCGGATAACATGTATGGATAGCGTACACATTCAAAATATATGTCTATACAGCATGAGGCAGGCTCAGACGGTGTTAGGCCCAGTATGGATTGCACGTCATGGCACAAAGGTTAGAAGGGGTACCGTATCCCCGGATAACATGTATGGATAGCGTACACATTCAAAATATATGTCTATACAGCATGAGGCAGGCTCAGACGGTGTTAGGCCCAGTATGGATTGCACGTCATTGCACAAAGGTTAGAAGGGGTACCGTATCCCCGGATAACATGTATGGATAGCGTACACATTCAAAATATATGTCTATACAGCATGAGGCAGGCTCAGACGGTGTTAGGCCCAGTATGTATTGCACGTGATTGCACAAAGGTTAGAAGGGGTACCGTATCCCCGGATAACATGTATGGATAGCGTACACATTCAAAATATATGTCTATATAGCATGAGGTAGGCTCAGACGGTGTTAGGTCCAGTATGTATTGCACGTGATTGCACAAAGGTTAGAAGGGGTACCGTATCCCCGGATAACATGTATGGATAGCGTACACATTCAAAATATATGTCTATACAGCATGAGGCAGGCTCAGACGGTGTTAGGCCCAGTATGGATTGCACGTCATTGCACAAAGGTTAGAAGGGGTACCGTATCCCCGGATAACATGTATGGATAGCGTACACATTCAAAATATATGTCTATACAGCATGAGGCAGGCTCAGACGGTGTTAGGCCCAGTATGGATTGCACGTCATTGCACAAAGGTTAGAAGGGGTACCGTATCCCCGGATAACATGTATGGATAGCGTACACATTCAAAATATATGTCTATACAGCATGAGGCAGGCTCAGACGGTGTTACGCCCAGTATGGATTGCACGTCATTGCACAAAGGTTAGAAGGGGTACCGTATCCCCGGATAACATGTATGGATAGCGTACACATTCAAAATATATGTCTATACAGCATGAGGCAGGCTCAGACGGTGTTAGGCCCAGTATGGATTGCACGTGATTGCACAAAGGTTAGAAGGGGTACCATATCCCCGGATAACATGTATGGATAGCGTACACATTCAAAATATATGTCTATACAGCATGAGGCAGGCTCAGACGGTGTTAGGCCCAGTATGGATTGCACGTCATTACACAAAGGTTAGAAGGGGTACCGTATCCCCGGATAACATGTATGGATAGCGTACACATTCAAAATATATGTCTATACAGCATGAGGCAGGCTCAGACGGTGTTAGGCCCAGTATGGATTGCACGTCATTGCACAAAGGTTAGAAGGGGTACCGTATCCCCGGATAACATGTAAGAATAGCGTACACATTCAAAATATATGTCTATACAGCATGAGGCAGGCTCAGACGGTGTTAGGCCCAGTATGGATTGCACGTCATTGCACAAAGGTTAGAAGGGGTACCGTATCCCCGGATAACATGTATGGATAGCGTACACATTCAAAATATATGTCTATACAGCATGAGGCAGGCTCAGACGGTGTTAGGCCCAGTATGGATTGCACGTGATTGCACAAAGGTTAGAAGGGGTACCGTATCCCCGGATAACATATATGGATAGCGTACACATTCAAAAGATATGTCTATACAGCATGAGGCAGGCTCAGACTGTGTTAGGCCCAGTATGGATTGCACGTCATTGCACAAAGGTTAGAAGGGGTACCGTATCCCCGGATAACATGTATGGATAGCGTACACATTCAAAATATATGTCTATACAGCATGAGGCAGGCTCAGACGGTGTTAGGCCCAGTATGGATTGCACGTCATTGCACAAAGGTTAGAAGGGGTACCGTATCCCCGGATAACATGTATGGATAGCGTACACATTCAAAATATAAGTCTATACAGCATGAGGCAGGCTCAGACGGTGTTAGGCCCAGTATGGATTGCACGTCATTGCACAAAGGTTAGAAAGGGTACCGTATCCCCGGATAACATGTATGGATAGCGTACACATTCAAAATATATGTCTCAGGAGGCAGGCTCAGACGGTGTCAGGCACAGTATGGATTTGACGGCCCAGATTACACAGCGGACGAGCAGGGAGAGGTAAAGATTGCAAATGCTGGGGCCCTGGCCAAGCAAGGGGGGCCCACTCGTGGGCGTCGGTACTGGCACTGGGCCCCTCATAGTACAGCGGTGTGTCTGACGGCGGGTGTGCACCACCACCGTCAGAGACACTTGATTGCACTATGAGGGACCCTGTGCCAGTGCCCGCGCCCAAGAGTCGGCCTACCCACCTGTCCAGGGCAACGGCACTCGCACGGTGTCGTGCGGTAGGTGGTGACCCCGGCCATGGGGGGGGAGGCAGCACAGTTAGGGAGTTTTAGAAAGTGGCATATGTTGATGTTGGACATTCAACTGATGCAAAAGGCGAAATAGGTGAAGCACCAGGAAGAGGTGGACCAAAGCAAGCCATTTTTCTGTCACCCTATGTGTCATCAGGGGAAGGTGGGACAAAATCCTTGGAAACCCATGCGTGGTTCATTTTAATGAAGGTTAGATCATCCACATTTTGGGTTGACAGATGGGTCCTTTTTTCTGTCAGGATTGATCCAGCTGCACTGAAGACTCTTTCCGATAGCACACTTGCAGCTGGGCAAGCGAGCTCCTGTAAGGCATATTGGGCCAATTCAGGCCAGGTGTCCAGTTTAGCGGCCCAATAGTCAAAGGGGAATGACCTGTGTGGGAGAACATCGATATGGGAGGAAAAGTTGTTTGTAACCATAGTTGACAACTGCTGTCTCCTGTCACTTTCCATCGATGCAGTATTACCAGTTGTGTGAGCGGTATTTGAAAAATCAGTCCACAACATTGTCATGAAACCCCTGTCTCCAACGCCACTTCTGCTGTGTGCACCACGAACACCTCTGCCAAGCTGCCCCCGGCCCGTACGGCTCGTGTGAGAACCATCACCGCTGCTGTGTGCTGGGAATGCCTCAAGCAACCGATTTACCAGAGTTGCTTGTTTATTAGCCAATATTAGGTCAAGGTTCTCCTGTGGCATGATGTTTTGTAATTTGCCTTTATAGCGTGGATCCAGGATGCTGGCCAACCAGTAGTCGTCATCGTTCATCATTTTGGCAATGCGGGGGTCCCTTTTTAGGATCCGCAAGGCATAATCTGACATGTGGGCCAATGTTCCCGGTGTCAATGATGCACTGCGAGTGCTGGGTGGAGGAGCACTTTCTGGCAAATCCACATCCCTCCAGTCACGTACAAACCCTGTACCAGACCTTGCCACGCCAACATTTTCACTTGCCCCACGAGATGCATCCTCCTCCCCTAAGTAATCATCCCCATCCTCCTCCTCCTCCTCCTCTTCTTCCTCCACCTCGTCCAGGAGAGGTCCCTGAGCAGACAATGGCTGAATGTCATCAAGGATTCCCTCCTCCTCTTCCTCCTCATCAACATTGGCTGCAGACGCCTGCTCCTTAAGGTGCGTCAAAGTTTGCATGAGCAGACGCATAAGTGGGATGCTCATGCTTAGGATGGCGTCGTCTGCGCTTACCAGCCGTGTGCATTCCTCAAAACACTGAAGGACTTTACAAAGGTCTTTCAGCTTCGACCACTGCACGCCTGTCAACTCCATGTCTGCTCTCAAAGTGCCTGGCCGTGTATCCTCCCACAAATGCATTATGGCCTGCCTCTGCTCGCACAGCCGCTCCACCATGTGCAGGGTGGAGTTCCACCTAGTTGCAATGTCGATAATGAGGCGGTGGTTGGGAAGGTGGAGCAATCGCTGCAGCTTCTGCATACGAACGGAGTGTACAGGCGACCGGCGGATGTGCGCGCACAGTCTTCGCACCTTCTGGAGCAGGGCTGTTAACTCCGGATAATTTTTGAGGAAGCACTGCACCACCAGGTTCAAGGTGTGAGCCAAGCAAGGTATGTGGCTGAGTTTTGAAAGGGCTATGGCTGCCACAAAATTACGGCCGTTATCACTAACTACCTTGCCTGCCTCAAGATGTACACTGCCCAGCCATGACTCAGTTTGTCGCTTCAAGTACTCGGCCAGCACCTCGGCGGTGTGTCTGTCGCCCAAACACATCATCTGCAACACAGCCTGCTGACGCTTTCCACTAGCTGCTCGATAGGGGGACACATCGTGTGCAACAGTGGCAGCTGCAGATGGAGTGCTCGTACGACTGCGCTCTGTGGACGAGCTGTCGCTTCAGGAGGAGGAGGAGGAGGAGGAGGGTCGAACGCCTACAGCCAACTGTTTCCTATACCGTGGGCTAGGCAGCACTGTCCCACCACCGCTGTCCCCTGTGGACCCTGCATCCACCACATTAACCCAGTGCGCAGTGATGGACACGTAACGGCCCTGGCCATGCCGACTGGACCATGCATCAGTTGTGAGGTGCACCTTTCCGCTCACTGACTGCTTGAGTGCATGGACAATGCGGTCTTTCACATGATGGTGGAGGGCTGGGATGGCTTTGCGAGAGAAGAAGTGGCGACTGGGTAGGTCATAGCGTGGTACTGCATAGGCCATGAGTTCGCGGAAAGCTGTGCTTTCCACCAACCGAAAGGGCATCATCTCAAACGAGATTAGTTTGGCAATGTGGGTGTTCAAACCCAGTGTACGCGGATGAGAGACTGAGTACTTTCTTGACCTACTCATAGTGTCTGGGAGGGTGAGCTGGACTTGAGAGCTGCATATGGTGGAAGTAGCGGTGGACAGGGCGGACTGAGAGAGGGTTGATGATGGTGATGGAGTTGGTGTTCTTTCTGATGGACTAGAATCAGTCTTTCGTTGATATAACAGTGGGATTCCCTGACTGCTGTGGCCTTGCAACGACACCTCAACATTTGCTGCTGTGCTAACCGGTGGGCTTACAGTGGGGGAAACAATGTAGCGTTGCTGACTACCTTCGTTGTGATCAGTTGCACATGTGGCACTTGAGGTTTGGTGTTGTGTCCACACTTGCAAGTGCATGCTGGTTAAATGTCTAAGCATGCAACTGGTATTCAAATTTTTCAGATTTTTCCCTCGGCTAAAGGTCTTTGCGCACTTCTTACAGATAACCTTGGCCTGATCATGAGGATTTTGTTCAAAAAAGTGCCACACTGCACTCTTCCTACTTTGGCAGACATTTTGCGGCCTAGCACGCTGTGATCTTTTGACCCTCTGGACAAGCTGTCCAGCAACTCTTTTGATGTTTGGAACCTGTTTTTGGAGTGCTCCGGGCCTGCCAGATAACAGCTGTTGCGATGTCGATGTCTGCTGTGGATGCTCCTCATCTGAGCTATTGGAAGCAGCACCCTCTTCCCCCAATGGATGCCAATCTGGGTCAACAACTGGGTCATCCATCACCTCCTCTTCTATGTCATGTGCACCTTTCTCTGTGTCACCGTGTATGGTGGTATAGTGTGCGGGAAGGGGCACCTGAGTCTCATCAGGGTCAAAATCTGGCTCTGTACACTGCGAGGACAATGTAGTGCTCTGAGTGAATGTACCAGCAGAATCATCCATCAGCGGCTGTGCATCAGTGCACTCCATGTCAGATTCATCTTGGCCTGGGTAATTCACCATTTGACTTGATAATCCAGGCATGGTATGTGAAAACAGCTCCATGGAGTAATCAGTAGTATGGCCTGCGTCATCCTTCAATCTTGGTTGGGGTGAAGGACACAAGGAAAGGTGTGGTTCATGAACATGAGCCTCCAATGACGACTCAGTGCTTTTACTTTTTACAACTGAAGAAGAGGAGGCGATAGAGCTGGAGGCTGAGTCAGCAATGTAAGACAAAACTTTTTCCTGATGCTCTGCCTTTAAAAGCGGTTTGCCAACTCCTAGAAAACTAAGCGTTCGAGGCCTTATGTAGCCAGACGATGACGCAGGGTCAGCACCTCCTGCATTCGGTCCTATTTTGCTCTTGCCACTACCATCAGATCCACAACCAACACCATCATTACCAGCTGCCAACCCCCGCCAAATTCCACGGCCTCTTCCACCAGCCTTCCTCATTTTTGGTAGAAATGTAGACAAAATCCAACAAACTATATAGTAATGTAAAACAAGGTACAAGGTGTCTATAGGACAGGGGAGTTTTAGAATTTCTGCACACACTTGTGGACACTGGACACTTGTGGATTGTGTGCGGCCCACTGATATCTGAGCGCTATGTGACACGCTCGATGGCACAGCTGCCTGTGACCAAAGTGACGAGAGGATAATGGAGATTTTGAATCTCTGCGTACACTTTTGGACACTGGACACTTGTGGATTGTGTGCGGCGCACTGATATCTGAGCGCTATGTGACACGCTCGATGGCACAGCTGCCTGTGACCAAAGTGACGAGAGGATAATGGAGATTTTGAATCTCTGCGTACACTTGTGGACAGTGGACACTTGTGGATTGTGTGCGGCCCACTGATATCTGAGCGCTATGTGACACGCTCGATGGCACAGCTGCCTGTGACCAAAGTGACGAGAGGATAATGGAGATTTTGAATCTCTGCGTACACTTTTGGACACTGGACACTTGTGGATTGTGTGCGGCCCACTGATATCTGAGCGCTATGTGACACGCTCGATGGCACAGCTGCCTGTGACCAAAGTGACGAGAGGATAATGGAGATTTTGAATCTCTGCGTACACTTTTGGACACTGGACACTTGTGGATTGTGTGCGGCCCACTGATATCTGAGCGCTATGTGACACGCTCGATGGCACAGCTGCCTGTGACCAAAGTGACGAGAGGATAATGGAGATTTTGAATCTCTGCGTACACTTTTGGACACTGGACACTTGTGGATTGTGTGCGGCCCACTGATATCTGAGCGCTATGTGACACGCTCGATGGCACAGCTGCCTGTGACCAAAGTGACGAGAGGATAATGGAGATTTTGAATCTCTGCGTACACTTGTGGACAGTGGACACTTGTGGATTGTGTGCGGCCCACTGATATCTGAGCGCTATGTGACACGCTCGATGGCACAGCTGCCTGTGACCAAAGTGACGAGAGGATAATGGAGATTTTGAATCTCTGCGTACACTTTTGGACACTGGACACTTGTGGATTGTGTGCGGCCCACTGATATCTGAGCGCTATGTGACACGCTCGATGGCACAGCTGCCTGTGACCAAAGTGATGAGATGATAATGGAGATTTTGAATCTCTGCGTACACTTTTGGACACTGGACACTTGTGGATTGTGTGCGGCCCACTGATATCTGAGCGCTATGTGACACGCTCGATGGCACAGCTGCCTGTGACCAAAGTGACGAGAGGATAATGGAGATTTTGAATCTCTGCGTACACTTGTGGACAGTGGACACTTGTGGATTGTGTGCGGCCCACTGATATCTGAGCGCTATGTGACACGCTCGATGGCACAGCTGCCTGTGACCAAAGTGACGAGAGGATAATGGAGATTTTGAATCTCTGCGTACACTTTTGGACACTGGACACTTGTGGATTGTGTGCGGCCCACTGATATCTGAGCGCTATGTGACACGCTCGATGGCACAGCTGCCTGTGACCAAAGTGACGAGAGGATAATGGAGATTTTGAATCTCTGCGTACACTTTTGGACACTGGACACTTGTGGATTGTGTGCGGCCCACTGATATCTGAGCGCTATGTGACACGCTCGATGGCACAGCTGCCTGTGACCAAAGTGACGAGAGGATAATGGAGATTTTGAATCTCTGCGTACACTTTTGGACAGTGGACACTTGTGGATTGTGTGTGGCCCACTGATATCTGAGCGCTATGTGACACGCTCGATGGCACAGCTGCCTGTGACCAAAGTGACGAGAGGATAATGGAGATTTTGAATCTCTGCGTACACTTGTGGACAGTGGACACTTGTGGATTGTGTGCGGCCCACTGATATCTGAGCGCTATGTGACACGCTCGATGGCACAGCTGCCTGTGACCAAAGTGACGAGAGGATAATGGAGATTTTGAATCTCTGCGTACACTTTTGGACACTGGACACTTGTGGATTGTGTGCGGCCCACTGATATCTGAGCGCTATGTGACACGCTCGATGGCACAGCTGCCTGTGACCAAAGTGACGAGAGGATAATGGAGATTTTGAATCTCTGCGTACACTTGTGGACAGTGGACACTTGTGGATTGTGTGCGGCCCACTGATATCTGAGCGCTATGTGACACGCTCGATGGCACAGCTGCCTGTGACCAAAGTGACGAGAGGATAATGGAGATTTTGAATCTCTGCGTACACTTGTGGACAGTGGACACTTGTGGATTGTGTGCGGCCCACTGATATCTGAGCGCTATGTGACACGCTCGATGGCACAGCTGCCTGTGACCAAAGTGACGAGAGGATAATGGAGATTTTGAATCTCTGCGTACACTTTTGGACAGTGGACACTTGTGGATTGTGTGCGGCCCACTGATATCTGAGCGCTATGTGACACGCTCGATGGCACAGCTGCCTGTGACCAAAGTGACGAGAGGATAATGGAGATTTTGAATCTCTGCGTACACTTGTGGACAGTGGACACTTGTGGATTGTGTGCGGCCCACTGATATCTGAGCGCTATGTGACACGCTCGATGGCACAGCTGCCTGTGACCAAAGTGACGAGAGGATAATGGAGATTTTGAATCTCTGCGTACACTTTTGGACACTGGACACTTGTGGATTGTGTGCGGCCCACTGATATCTGAGCGCTATGTGACACGCTCGATGGCACAGCTGCCTGTGACCAAAGTGACGAGAGGATAATGGAGATTTTGTATCTCTGCGTACACTTGTGGACAGTGGACACTTGTGGATTGTGTGCGGCCCACTGATATCTGAGCGCTATGTGACACGCTCGATGGCACAGCTGCCTGTGACCAAAGTGACGAGAGGATAATGGAGATTTTGAATCTCTGCGTACACTTGTGGACAGTGGACACTTGTGGATTGTGTGCGGCCCACTGATATCTGAGCGCTATGTGACACGCTCGATGGCACAGCTGCCTGTGACCAAAGTGACGAGAGGATAATGGAGATTTTGAATCTCTGCGTACACTTTTGGACAGTGGACACTTGTGGATTGTGTGCGGCCCACTGATATCTGAGCGCTATGTGACACGCTCGATGGCACAGCTGCCTGTGACCAAAGTGACGAGAGGATAATGGAGATTTTGAATCTCTGCGTACACTTTTGGACAGTGGACACTTGTGGATTGTGTGCGGCCCACTGATATCTGAGCGCTATGTGACACGCTCGATGGCACAGCTGCCTGTGACCAAAGTGACGAGAGGATAATGGAGATTTTGAATCTCTGAGTACACTTTTGGACACTGGACACTTGTGGATTGTGTGCGGCCCACTGATATCTGAGCGCTATGTGACACGCTCGATGGCACAGCTGCCTGTGACCAAAGTGACGAGAGGATAATGGAGATTTTGAATCTCTGCGTACACTTTTGGACACTGGACACTTGTGGATTGTGTGCGGCCCACTGATATCTGAGCGCTATGTGACACGCTCGATGGCACAGCTGCCTGTGACCAAAGTGACGAGAGGATAATGGAGATTTTGAATCTCTGCGTACACTTTTGGACACTGGACACTTGTGGATTGTGTGCGGCCCACTGATATCTGAGCGCTATGTGACACGCTCGATGGCACAGCTGCCTGTGACCAAAGTGACGAGAGGATAATGGAGATTTTGAATCTCTGCGTACACTTTTGGACACTGGACACTTGTGGATTGTGTGCGGCCCACTGATATCTGAGCGCTATGTGACACGCTCGATGGCACAGCTGCCTGTGACCAAAGTGACGAGAGGATAATGGAGATTTTGAATCTCTGCGTACACTTGTGGACAGTGGACAATTGTGGATTGTGTGCGGCCCACTGATATCTGAGCGCTATGTGACACGCTCGATGGCACAGCTGCCTGTGACCAAAGTGACGAGAGGATAATGGAGATTTTGAATCTCTGCGTACACTTGTGGACAGTGGACACTTGTGGATTGTGTGCGGCCCACTGATATCTGAGCGCTATGTGACACGCTCGATGGCACAGCTGCCTGTGACCAAAGTGACGAGAGGATAAGGGAGATTGGATTGCTTTTAAAAAAGCAGTTTGCGGAGCAGTGGGTAAACAGCAATGCCAGCGTGTCAGGAAGCCTTAAAAGGCAGCCCAACAACCAACACCACTGATACACCACAATATAGCCTCCACTTGCACTGCACACACAGAGTGACTTGTGTGTTGTGCAGGCCAAATCGCTAGCAGCAGAAGCAGTTTTTTTGTCTTCTTCCCTGCCTAACGCTCTCCCTACAGAATCAGCAGCAACCTCTCCCTATACTAAGATCGGCAGAAGTAAGATGGCGGTCGGCGTGCACGCCCTTTTATACCCCCTGTGACGCCCACCAAAGCAAGCCAATCACTTGCATGCCCTTCTGAAAGATGGTGGTGACCCGTGCCTATGTCATCACTTTGCCCACAGTGTCCGTGGATCCTGATTGGCTGAAAAAGAGCGCAAAGCAAACTTTTGAAACGCGACTTTGGCGCGTAAGTCGCCGACCTCGTGGCCGACCTCATCCTAGGTTCGGGTTTCGTTTCATGAAACCCGACTTTGCCAAAAGTCGGCGACTTTTGAATTTTTTCGACCCGTTTCGCTCAACTCTACTTATGACCATGTGATATTTCATTTTTTCTTTAATATATTTGCAAAAATTTCTGCATTTCTGTTTTTTTTTAGTCAATATGGGGTGCAAAGTGTATATTCATGAGAAAAAAATGAACATTTTTGAATTTACCAAATGGCTGCAATGAAACAAAAAGTGACAAATTTATAGGGGTCTGAATACTTTCCGTACCCACTATATGCAAAATGTGCAAAAACACAGCAGGCAGTGAATTATAACATACCTCATGGAGAGAATATGCCTGATGGAATATATATGGTATGTATAGCAAAGACACAGCCCATGGGTATTGGAATGAGCCCTGGAGTGTAAATCTACTGAAAAGACATATTTCTTTGTAACCATACTGTAATGGTGGAACCGTATATGGAATTGTAGGACTGTATTAAGTTATTATTCAAAACCTACTGGAGAAAAACGTCCAATGGCTGCTTTTATTTTTTTTAATCTAGTGATAAGGAAAAATGCATGAAATATGAGGATTATAAATGGTGATAAAATTTTCAAACAGTTGTAGGAAATATGGTTCATAATGTAATATAGATCCCAAAATTATAATTTGCAAACTAGAGATATTTTAGTCTTCCCTGATACACTCATCAACCCTCACAAATAATTTAAAAACCACATGTTTTCAAGATCATTTGCATAAACCCAAGTCTGATTGGGAAGGCATGGACATATTTTAACTATCTTAAGGCTATGTGCCCACGTATGCAGAAATTTCCTGAGAAAAACCAGACTCCTTCCCAGAAAATCCGCAATTTTTTTCATGTTCTTATCGCTTTTTTGGTTGTTTTTTTATGCAGATTTTTTGCGTTTTTTTCCAGAGCATCCTAATACCATGAAATCCACAGATTTTCTGCAAAATTAATGAACATGCATCATGGGCACAAAAATTGTGGATTTCATTCTAATAATAGGATGCTTAATGTATGCATTCTTTAAGCGTTTTTGCAGGGGAAAAATGCAAAAAAAGGTGAAAAAAACGCAAAAAATCCTGAACGTGTGAACACAGCCTAAGGGTAACATATCAATTGATTAATGTTACCCAAATTAGGGTAGAATGAATCACCTGACATGTCACCTTTAACTCATTGGTGAAGCATCTACTAATGTTATTTTTTTTTAAACACCATTATTCTTGGAAATGTATATGAAATATTGAAGGGTTTAAATACAGTTGCACTCATGAGTTCACATAACACACACAGTACTTGCAAAATATGTACCATTTTAAAGAAAGCAGGAGGATTTACTCAGATAAAACATGTTTTTCATTTTAATGTGCTCCAGATTAAGCTTTCAAACATCAAAAATGTAATAACTCAAGTGAAATTACCATAATATCCTAAATGTAGTGCTCTTACAGCAATAAGATGTAATCCTTATATTAGATTTCTTCAGTTGGTGCTGACTGTAGAAACAACCATATTTGGAGTTTTATTTGATCTGTGAATGCATCATATACAATGTTTGACAAAAGAGAGGTGCTTTTTCAATTAGCCCATCAGCCTAACTGTAATGAAATCCACAGTTCTGCTTTATGTGAAAGTTTATTAAGCAATCATATGATAACAAATTCTGCTTTAATCCCTTTCCGACATTGTGCATAATATTACGCAGATGTTGTACTCTCTTTCTTTGATGTGGGCTGCATCACTGAGCCCTCATCTTTCTGGCACATGTCAGCTGTTTTGAACAGCTGACATGTGCCTCTAAGGGTGTGTGCAGACGCTGCGGAATCCGCTGCGGATTAATCCGCACGGATTTTGCAAAAACCGCAGATAAAACCGCAGGTCAAAAGACCGCAGCGGAATCCGCAGAGTGTGAACATACCCTTAGACTATTGAATCATGCCAAAAGTAAAAAAAATATATTTTTAAAAATATTAAATAATAAAAAATATAAAACTTCAAACCACCCCCCCATTTCACCCCATTCAAAAAAAGCAATACAAAAATCAAACATAGACATCTTTGGTATCGCCGCATTCAGAATCGCCTGATCTATCAATATAAAAAAATTGACCTAATTGCTAAATGGAATAATGAGAAAAAAAAGTGAAAACGCCAGAATTACTTTTTTTTGGTCGCTGCAACATTGCATCAAAATGATATCATTAAAAGCATCAGCTCAGCATGCAAAAAATAAGCCCTCACCCAACCTGAGATCACTAAAAGTGGAGATGCTACGGGTATCTGAAAGTGGAGCAATTATTTTTCATTTTAACAAATTTTGGATTTTTTTTACCACTTAGATAAAAAAGAACCTAGACATGTTTGGTGTCTATGAATTCATAATGACCTGGAGAATCATAATCGCAGGTCATTTTTAGCATTTAGTAAACATGGTAAAAAAAACAACACTTTTTTGCAATTTTACTGCACTTTGAACTTTTTCCCATTTTCCAGTACATGATATGTTAAAACCAATCATGTCGTTCAAAATTACATCTCGTCCTGCAAGAAACAATCCCTCATATGGCCATATTGACCAAAAAACAAAAAAGTTATGCCTCTGAGAAGAAGGGGAGCAAAAAATGAAAACACAAAAATGAAAATACCTCCGGGTTTAAGGGGTTAAAGGGAATCTGTCAGCAAGTTTTTCTATCTCATCTAAGATCAGCATGATATAGGCAAAGAGAAGCTGCGTTAGGGAGATCCACGGTATCTTGCTTCTATGTAGTATATATATATATATATATATATACATATACAGTATAGACCAAAAGTTTGGACATACCTCATTCAAAGAGTTTTCTTTATTTTCATGGCTATGAAAATTGTAGATTCACTCTGAAAGCATCATAACTATGAAATAACACATGTGGAGTTATATAATTAACAAAAAAGTGTGAAACAACTGAAAATACTGTATGTCTTATATTCGAGGTTCTTCAAAGTAGCCACCTTTTGCTTTGATTACTGCTTTGCACACTCTTGGCATTCTCTTGATGAGCTTCAAGAGGTAGTCACAGGAAGTGGTTTTCACTTCACCGGTGTGCCCTGTCAGGTTTAATAAGTGGGATTTCTTGCCTTATAAATGGGGTTGGGACCATCAGTTGTGTTGTGCAGAAGTCTGGTGGATGCACAGCTGATAGTCCTACTGAATATACTGTTAGAATTTGTGTTATGGCAAGAAAAAATCAGCAGCTAACTAAAGAAAAACGAGTGACTATCATTACTTTAAGAAATGAAGGTCTGTCAGTCCGAAAAATTGGGAAAACTTTGAAAGTGTCCCCAAGTGCAGTGGCAAAAACCATCAAGCGCTTCAAAGAAACTGGCTCACATGAGGACCGCCCTAGGAAAGAAAGACCAAAAGTCACCTCTGCTGCGGAGGATAAGTTCATCCGAGTCACCAGCCACAGAAATCGCAGGTTAACAGCAGCTCAGATTAGAGACCAGGTCAATGCCACACAGAGTTCTAGCAGCAGACACATCTCTACAACAACTGTTAAGAGGAGACTTTGTGCAGCAGGCCTTCATGGTAAAATAGCTGCTAGGAAACCACTACAAAGGACAGGCAACAAGCAGAAGAGACTTGTGTGGGCTAAAGAAAACAGGGAATGGACATTAGATCAGTGGAAATCTGTGCTTTGGTCTGATGAGTCCGAATTTGAGAGCTTTGGTTCCAATCACCATGTCTTTGTGCGATGCAGAAAAGGTGAACGGATGGACTCTACATGCCTGGTTCCCACCGTGAAGCATGGAGGAGGAGGTGTGATGGTGTTGGGGTGCTTTGCTGGTGACACTGTTGGGGATTTATACAAAATTGAAGGCATACTGAACCAGCATGGCTACCACAGCATCTTGCAGCGGCATGCTATTCCATCCGGTTTGCATTTAGTTGGACCATCATTTATTTTTCAACAGGACAATGACCCCAAACACACCTCCAGGCTGTGTAAGGGCTATTTGACCAAGAAGGAGAGTGATGGGGTGCTACTCCAGATGACCTGGCCTCCACAGTCACCAGACCTGAACCCAATCGAGATGGTTTGAGGTGAGCTGGACCGCAGAGTGAAGGCAAAAGGGCCAACAAGTGCTAAGCATCTCTGGGAACTCCTTCAAGACTGTTGGAAGACCACTTCTGGTGACTATCTCTTGAAGCTCATCAAGAGAATGCCAAGAGTGTGCAAAGCAGTAATCAAAGCAAAAGGTGGCTACTTTGAAGAACCTAGAATATAAGACATATTCTCAGTTGTTTCACACTTTTTTGTTAATTATATAATTCCACATGTGTTAATTCATAGTTTTGATGCCTTCAGAGTCATGAAAATGAAGAAAACTCTTTGAATGAGGTGTATCCAAACTTTTGGTCTGTACTGTATATATATGTATATATATATATATATATATATATATATATATATATATATATATATATAGATGCAAGCACGGATTTTGGCCAACAAATGCTGTAGAAAAAGGAAAACATTTTTTTTTTTCATCCGGCTCACCAACTAGTAGAATATGTGTCCTTCGGCAATGCATGGATTAGAAACTTGTGTTGGCAGCAAGGCAGAGTAGAAGCAAGGAGGTCATATCCAGCAAAGGTACAGAGGAACTCAAATTAAAAATAACATTTATTTGAAAAAGATAAAAAAATGAGCACCTTGAAAAAAGTGCTTTTCAGAGGCATGCACAACTGACACTTTTCAAACTATGCATTCTTAGTCATAGTAGGGCATAGTTCTCCAGCGCTGAATATAAATAACAAAGCCATAGGAAATGATGTAGACAAATAATTAGCTTGTTATATTGAAAGAGATAAATTCATTTCCAAAATCAATTTAACTTAGTTAATATATATGCTAAATAACATTTACCATCCTGTTAGCTCGTTTCTAAACTTGCTCCAGATTTTCAATTACTTTTTTAAAATGTGGTGCCCAGAATTAGCCATAGTATTCCAGATGAGGTCTGACCAAAGAGGAGTAGAAGGACATAATTACTTCAAGTGATTTAGACTCTATGCTTCTCTTAATACATCCTAGAACTGTGTTTGCCTTTTTTTGCTGCTGCATCAAACTCTTGATTCATGTGCAGTCTGAGATCTGTTAGTATACACAAGTCTTTTTTACACGTGCTGTTGCTTAGCTCTATTCCTCCCATTCTGTAGATGAAATATTGTTTTTTCTTGCCCAAATGTAGAATCTTGTGTTTCTTCTTGTTAAATATCATTCTATTAGTCGCTGCCTGAGGTCTGGGGGCAGTGAAAATGTTGAAATGGATGGAAAAAGTGCTGAATACAAGGAGAACTTGATTTGGAAGACCCCAGGAAACATCTCTCACTCCCAGATCACTGCTGAGAACAATGGTGTCACACTTTTACTCCACATTAAGGACTGACAAAAAAACATTCAAAATCAATAAGAAATTGGAGTTTACACAAAAAAAGCTAAGAAACATTATTTCCTGAATAATGACTTTCATATAAGGCAAAATTTAAAAATAATTAAAAAATAATAATTTCAGTAAGCCAAAACTGATTTTTTTTTAATAAAAAATGAACATTTCAGTTTAATTTATGAAGGAAGCAAGAATTTCCATAAATGTGATGTAAGATGGATTCAGATACACCCTGTATTAGATATAAAGGAAGGCCTCATACACATTCTGTTCAAATTGTCATATAGTAGTACTTAGCACTAAGTGCAAAGCCTCCCAAAAATTACAAGCAGGGTCAATCATACACCCTTGAAGGCTCCATCTGTAGTACATCATTCAAATATTGTGAGCAAAGTATAGTTTTGGTACTCTCACAGTACAAAACTGACAAAAAATTACAATTAGGGTCATCCATACAACCTTGAAGTCACCAACTTTAATACCTCATTCAAATATTGTGAGCAAAGTGTAGTTGTGGTACTCCTACACTAATAAAAGTTAATTTGAGTGCAAAGCCTTCCAAAAATTATATGCACTGTAATTTATACACCTTTGAAGGTAACAACTGGGTGGCTTCATTAAAATATTAAAAAAAGTATTCACCTGTAGCAGGACAATTTTGTTTTTTATTTCAAACCAATGAAATTTCACACAAACCATGTTCTACAGTGTGTATGACAGTAGTAAATTTTTGGACCAAAAATATTTTGTGAACTGTACCAGGTCAAGCAGTTTTAAATTTTTTTAACCCATCTTAGTTTTACACAAAGCACTTTAAACTGTATGCATAAATCACTGAATTCATAACAAATTTTGGAAGCTTTTTTTTAGAGTTTAATATACCAGTGAAATGAAACAAGAGCCACATTACAGTGTAAGGACGAATCAATGAATCCCTAAAACGCTTTGGAAGAGTTTTTGTGAGCTTAATTTACCATTGAAATGTAAGAAAAACCCTATCACAATGTATGAATGAAGTAATGAATCCTTAAATATTTTTATATTTTTTTTAGATTGTTATATAACACAAAAAAATGTAGAACTCTACACATGAGTAATTGAATCTAGATAAATTTCTCACTGATTTTTTGTAGTGTTATAGATACGACCGAAATTTACCCAAGAACACGTAATACTGAATGGATGAGAAATATAATACCAAAAAAATTTGACATGTTTTAAAAGTTATATACCATTGAAATTTACCCAAGAACATATAACACTCTATGGACGAGTAATATAATACCCCCCAAAAATTAAAACATTTTTTGAGGGTTAGATACCACCTAAATGCATCTAAGAAGACATAATACACTATGGATGAGAAATGTAATACCGATAAATTATTTAACAATTTTTGAGAGGGTTAGATACTATGGATGAGCAATATAATAGCTATACATTATTGAACAATTTGTGTGTAGGGTTAGATTACACCAAAATGCACTCAAGAGGATATAATTCTCTATGGATGAGCTATATAATACCGATAAATTGTTTAACTATTTTTTGGATGGATAGATACCACCGCAATGTACCTCAGAGCAGGTAATAAAATACCTACATAAACTGACACCTTAAGATTCCCACCTCCATTTTGTGAAGACTGGATAACCTCATAAGGACAATCCATTACTGTATATCTAGCCTCTACTGGCCATTACAGGGACTTCTATCCCTTTATACTGCATCTTTCCTTTTGGCACTGGATTAAGTCATTTTGTGATAAAGGCTCCGATGGAGCCGAAACGTCTTGTTTTTTTATTATAATCGCTTCCACTGCATAATTCTGTTATGCTCCCTGATTGTTTGTAAAAGTAAAATTCAAGCTATTTGGAAAGATAATCCACAGGAGTGTGTGGTGAATTTTAATCAGTCCATCATGATAATGACATTCCATCTCCTCCTTCACTTCCCCCTTTTCCTCAGCCATCCACTTAGAAGAGATAGGATGAAGGTTGTGTGGTTACAAGCCTCTGTTGCGCTAGCCAGCAGCTTCTTTTCCTCCTACTCTTCAGTCTCCACCTCCTCATTATTACCCAATCCACGCTGAGCAGATGAGATGAGGCTGGGTAATATCTCTCTATATCACGTCTTCCTCCATCTCCACCTCGTCTGAATGCATAGCTTCATGTTTAATAGTGAGCAGCAACTGTTTAAGCAGGCACAGAAATAGGATGGTTGCACTGACTATCGCATCCTTACCTCTCACCCTTTTTGTGGAGTCCTAAAAGTCTTAGAGGACTGAACAAATGTCAGACATCCATGCCCACTCCTCAGTTGTTTTGTGTGGTGACTGATCAGAATCTTGATGGACATGTTGGAGCTAGTAATCAACAACTGAGCTCTGCTGCTCACAAAGCCTTGCCAGCATGTGCAATGTGGAGTTCCGGCATGTGAACAGGTCACACACCAGTAAATGAGCTTGCACTTAGATGCACTGCTGTAGCACTGCACGACTTTTGGAAATGGACGCAAATGCAGCATACCTTTGTTAAGGTTGTCTCACTAGGGTGAGACCCTTCTTTATTGTCTGTGGCCAAATTATATGTGAGAGCATATACAGAACAGAACAGAACATATACATGTACAGAAGAAGTGCACCAGACTACATGCTTGTGTCTAAAATGGATTCCTCCTCTTTATTGCTGGAAGATACAGTGGGTTTTTAAAGAGAAAAAGCAAGACGGCGGCCAAGTTTTTACCTCATAGCTTATCAATATAGGAACAATGGCTTTTGGTCACAAGAACATTTCTTGAACATTTCCCTTTGTTCCTACTAGCCTCAGGCTGGTTATGAAAACTATCTATTACAGGTCAAGCTATTGGAAAGCATAGCGAACAATACACCAAGGGTTACTGAATCATAACGTATTAGCAGAAATAGTTTTAAGATCTCATATCAGCATATACTTAAAGGGTCCATGATTCAAATGTAGTGTCTATACATTTATATATATCTAATATATAAAGCTCAAAGTGTGTATGTATGTATGTGTGTATGTGTGTGTGTGTATGTCCGGGATAGGCATCCGCACTGTCGCAGCTACAGCCACAAAATTTGGCACAGTCACACGTCTGGACCCCGAGAGCGTCCTAAGCTATGTTGTGAGGTGAAATTTTAACCCCGCGCGTTCCAATTCACCAAACAATTTTGCCCCTATCTACATACTGGGGAAAAAGTGTGTGTGCATTAAGCCCCGCCCCTCATTATGAAGTCATAATGCCCCTATCTACATAATGGGGAAACAGTGTGTGCATATCAAGCCCCGCCCCTCATTATGATGTCACAATGGTTGTCATGGCGACGCTGATGTCATCATAGGTTGCAAGCCCCGCCACTCATTATGATGTCATAATGGTTGACTATGAGATGAGGATGTGTGATGGGTATATGGGCACTGGACTATGGGATGGAGGATATGTATGATGGGTATATGGGCACGGGACTATGGGATGGAGGATGTGTGATGGGTATATGGGCATGCCTGGTATATGGGCACGGGACGGGACTATGGTATATGGGCACGGGACTATGGGATGGAGGATATGCATGATGGGTATATGGGCACGGGACTATGGGATGGAGGATATGCATGATGGGTATATGGGCACGGGACTATGGGATGGAGTATATGTATGATGGTATATGGGCATTGGACTATGAGATGAAGGATGTGTGATGGGTGTATGGGCACTCGACTATGGGATGGCGGATATGTATGATGGGTATATGGGCATGGGACTATGGGATGGAGAATATGTATGATGGGTATATGGGCATGGGACTATGGGATGGAGGATGTGTGATGGGTATATGGGCACTCGACTATGGGATGGAGGATATGTATGATGGGTATATGGGCACGGGCCTATGGGATGGTGGATATGTATGATGGGTATATGGTATATGGCCATGGGACTATGGGATGGAGGATAATTATAATTTGTTATAACTAACCACAATTAGTTACTATGCCCAGGCAGCGCCGGGCTCTTCAGCTAGTATATACATATTTTGGATATCTTCATAACTAAATATTGATTTCATATCCTTAACAGTCCCCCCTTTGGAGATATACAAAATCAAAACCCTAATCTTGTCGAGCCTATCGATCTGTCCTCCCACACCTATCTAACTAAAATAATCTTGAAGCAACTAACTGAGCTGATCTTCACTGTATACAAGATTACCCATCTCTAATAGACAGGCCCCCTCTTAACAGACTTGCACAGGAGGAAGTAAGATCCTACTCTCTCGCTCATCAGTGTGTTTCAGGCCATCATACTCCGGTGCGGGAGGCGGATATGGTATTTCTTCCAAGGTTTCACTGAGTAGGTCGTGGAAGTCAGCATGTACCGCTATCGCTGTGGTCATGGTTTCCATCATCATCTTCTTAAAGCAAGGAATTATGCAGCATAGAATTAAGGCTAATATAATCAAAACACATAGAACAGCTATGCCAAATTTTGTGAGTGTTCTTTTCCACCCATCCCACCACCCAAACCAGGTGTCCCAGGTATCCTCTACCCCTGAGGTTTGGGCTAGTTCCTCAGATAGATCAGTGAGGCCTTTGAGTGCTCTGAATATGCTTCCATCCAGGGCTGTGTTGTTGGGTATGTAAGTGCAATAGCTGGTACCTATCATTTTACAGACTCCACCTTTTTCTGCCAGGATCATGTCTAGGGCCATCCTGTTTTGGAAAGCCATAATGGATGTGGAGCTTAGTTGTTCAGCAAGTCCCCTGACAGTAGTTTTAGGGAAGTTAGCAAACCTTTGTTGATTATAGTATATGTAGCTTATCCATTTTAGGTTTTTGATTATCCCAATCATGGGAATGATGGATTCAAATCCAGCTGCTACCTCATTTCTGGCTTTGAATTCATTAGGTACTCCCTGTGGAACCCCGAGGGCATCTGTATAGATATGAGGGTCGAATGAACCTTGTAGTTCCCTTTTTGTCCTCTGAGGTAATTGGCCTTTTTGGAGGACCTGACCCCAGTCGGGCAGATCGAATATATGAAAGGGCATGAGGGTTTTGCCCATAGCGCACTGTACTTTCCAAGGGGTGTGCAATCTGGGCCTCATTTTCATTTCCCCACATAGCCAATACACATCAGGCAGTTGGTAGAACAACAAGAAATCATTGTATGGGCTTCCCTCCTGGACCTGGATGACATAGTTACAGTAGTCAGATGGCAACTTATCAGCATGCCTTAAAGGGCCATCTCATTCAAAACAAGTGTAGTTCCCTGGGTAGGGGTGATCCCATGACCAGTTGGTTCCTTGCTTCTGTAAGGTGGGTATAAGTGGGATACAGTTGGCATTTTTGTGAACTACCCACGTGGCTGTTTGTGTACAGTGACAGGGTGCATATGAATCCCTCCTCATCTACCTTTGGATCTATTGGGAAAGGTACTGTGCCTAAATGAGGTTGGGCAGTGGTACAAGCTATGCATGCGGAGCCATTTGCATTAGTGACAGTGTATTTTACCTATTCAAGCCAGACATTGGAGTCAGAGAATCCTGTCTCTATTGCAAGTTTATCCTCATAAGTCAAAACTAATAGAAATTTGGCTCCTGGTACTGGGTCATCTTCAGTTTTTGTGTTTACAATGGGCCTAGGATCAATATTCTTTAACCAAAATTTACCCATTTTGTCACCTTCCCTCTCTCCCACGTTTGGTACTTGAGCCTAGTACATATAACCCTTGATCGTCTTTTGAGCGGTTATCAATGGTAAGGTACATAACTATGCATCCCCCTTGGGGCAATGAAAGGCAGGGATGAGGAGCATTGTACTTGGAAAGGCCCTCCGTCCTCTGAACGTGTCTTTGGTCAGGGACATGCGAGCTAATAGGCTATCTCCCCATTTATCCTAACGCTGTAGAGCCTGGATTGGTTGATATCACCAGTTACTTTCACCAGTGTGCCACCCAACAAGTGATCAATCCTCACAGCTTGACCCCACCTCTGTGTCAGCAGTGGTGTCGCAGATGAATTGTGTACCTAGCCACATGTCAAACTGATCCAAACAGGATCTCATATGGGCTAAGTTTGGTTGGACCAGTTGGTGTGTGTCTGACACTAAACAGTGCAAGGGGAGGATTCACATGCCATGGCTTCCCTGTCTCTTGTGCTGCTTTGAGCATTTTACTTTTTATTGTCCCATTTAACCTCTCAACCTTACCGCTGCTCTGCGGGTTGTACGGAGTGTGTAGTGCCAACTCTGTCCCCAAGGCCTCCCATATCTCCTTTGTGAGATTGGCTGTGAATTCAGGCCCTTGATCACTTTCTATGGTCTCTGGGAGCCCATAACTGCACACTATTTCAGCGAGAAGTTCATTAGCAGTAGTTTTTGCTGACTGATTTTTCACTGGGAAAGCCTCTGGGCACCGGGAATATGTCTATCACTATCAGAACATACTCAAATTCCCCTGAGTGTGGCATTTGTATGTGGTCTATCTGTATGTGCTGGAAAGGGTACAGGGGTCTGGGTGTGCATTTCTGGGATATCTTCTGTTTTCCCCAGGTTACAGTGGGCACGGTCAAAGCATCCCTTTGTGACATTTGTGGCTACAGTTGAGAAGCCTGGTGCATGGTAGTACCGGCGGACAAGATTGTGCATGTGCGTCTTGGACTGATGGGTTGTACCATGGGTCCATGTGGCCACCATAGGTTAGAGGACCCTCGGGAGGCAGGGTTTTCCTTTGTTCATTATTCATTAGGTGTCTTTCATCCAGTGTGGCTCCATCTTAAGTCCATTGGTCCAACTCTTCCTTGGATGCCTGCTTTTGGAGTGTGGAGAGCATCTTCTCCCAGGTTTGAGCCCTTTCCTCTGTCTCCAGGTCCATGAGTGAGTACATATGAGTTTTTTCTATGTCAAGTGGTAGCATTGCTGCTTCTTTTGCCATTACATCAGCCAGTCTGTTACCTACTGCTTCCTTTGAAGTTCCTCCAGTGTGTGCCTTCACCTTTACCACTGCGACTTTTTTCAGCATCAACAAGGACTCCATCAGCTCCTGTATGGCCTTCTGGAGTCTGACAGGTGTTCCGTTAGCCGTGATGAAGTCTTTTACCTTCCGGATTGGTCCATAGTCGTGATATGCATGAGCATAGTGTGAGTTGGAGTATATTGTAGCTTTGCATTGGGAAGACATTTTGCATGCTTCTGGCAAGGCCCGCAGTTCCACCTCCTGTGCAGATATGGATGGAGGCAGTGGTTTTGCTAGCAGCACAGTGTCTTCCGTGACTACTGCTATACCAGTGTGAATATGACCTTCTTGGTCCGCATACCTTGATCCATCCACAAAGGCATTAGGTCAGGGTCTTCCAAAGGTACATCCATGACTGAGTCAAATCTGGAAGTTTCCTGTCTCATGAGAGAGAGACAATCATGTTGAGACATCTCAGAGTCAACTACCTCTTCCACTAGTGTGTCAGAGATGTGGGCTGCATCATCTTCCCCCTTGGCAGAGGTAGGAGAATAGCTGGGTTAAGGACAGTAGATCTGGAGATGGTGACGTTGTCAGGAAGCAGAATGGAGCATTGGAGACGTAGATGATGGGCAGCAGACAGGTGTTTTGGCTGCATCTGGGTCAAAATAGCAGTAATGACATGAGGTGCCAGTATCATCAGCTGGTGGCCCAGGATGATGTCAGAAGTCTTGTCCAGCAGCAGGTGAGATGCAAACACGGCTCTCATGCAGGTTGGGGCTCAACAGGCCACGGGGTCAAGTCTAGCAGAGTAGTACCCAAGTGGGCACTACCTTCCTCCGTGAAGCTGTGTCAGGACTCCAGCTGCATGGCCTTGCTTCTCCATGACAAACAGGCAGAAATGCTTGTTGTAATCTGGTAGGCCTAGGGCAGGAGAGGATGCAATTGCAGCTTTTAGCATGTGGAACCCATCAGTGGCTTCCTTGATTAGACTGAAGGGAGTGTCCTTTAGGCAGTCATATAGGGGTTGCATGTGTAGAGAGGCATCAAGGATTCAGGGGAGTCAGTAAGATACAAGTCCATGGAAGGACTGTAGCTGTGTAGGCTTTTGTTGGCATAAGGGATATTCTGCACAGCCGCTTTCCTGTCTTCAGTCAGGTGTTTTGTTTGATGAGAGATGCAATGTCCTAGGAACACAACTTTTCCCTTGCAAAACTGCAGTTTATCCTTGGATGCCTTGCATCCATTGTGTGCCAGGAACTGAAGTAGGGAGATGGACTCCATCTGTGCTTCTGGAAGGGTGTCTGCACAGAGGAGGAGTTCATCCACATACTGCAGGAGGGTAAGTTGGAAGTGTCATCTTCCGGGGCTCCAGGACTGTGGTTTTGGCCTGAGTAAACATTGAGGGGCTGTTTTATGCCCCTTGAGGCATCATGGTCCAAGCATATTGTCGGCCCTCATGCGTGAAAGCAAACAAATACCGGCTGTCAGGGTGTAGTGGTACACAGAAAAAGGTATTGGCCAGGTCAATCACCATGAACCTTAGAGAGGTAGGTGAGATTGATGAAAGCAGAGTGTGTGGGTTTGGCACAATGGGTATGTCCAGTACTGTGGCTTCATTGACAGCACGCAAGTCATGTACCATGAGGAACTTGGTAGGTTGCCCCTTTGGAGTTTTCTTCTTTACTGGAAATAATGGAGTATTGCAAGGTGATTTGGTGGGGATAATTGCTCCATTCTCGTGGTAGATGACTTGTTCTGTAATAGCAGCAGATTGTGGAATGGACAGTGGATATTGCAGTTTCCGTGGGAACAGTGCTCCTGGTTTCAGTTCCACTTTCACAGGCTGGACTTGGAGGCTGCCAATATCTTCTGGGCCTCGTGCCCACAGTGAGTCTGGGACTTGTGCCAGCAGATCAGCAGCCACAGGATCTACAGGTGTGTCCTGTATTGAGAAGAGACCATACACCTGTGCTGAGTGTTCCTGTGAGAGTGGGGTCGTGAGGGTGACAGTTCCGTCTTCGTGGAACAGAATGCTGGCTTGGAGTTTTGAGAGTAGCTCTGTCCCCCAGCAGATTGACAGGACAGGTGTATGAGACTACTAGTTGAGACAACATACTCTGTGTGGGCTGTAGACCTACAGTATGTGTACGGGCCTGGAAATTGGAGTGTACCGTGTGTGACCATCCACCTCTACACAAGGCACTACTTCATCCGTGAGAGTCCGGATCGGGTAAGTCAATGTTCCTGATTACACTTCTGGCTGCACCAGTATCCACTGATAAATTGAGGGGTTTACCCTCAACATCTACCTTTATGGTAGGTGTTGGTCGACTCGGCTGTTGTGTGGAGTGTAAGAGTATGAATGGTTCTGGTGTGTGTGATGGATCCGGCTTCCCAATGTCCTATTGTGGGTGGGGTCCAGGTGGCCCCTGTGGCTGCTGCTGTCCTGCATATCTTTGTCTAGCAGTTGTGCGACTGGCGCAATGACTGCAGAGATACGCAAACGTGACTATTTACCTGTAATTTACATCAGTCTGCTGTTGCCATGTATAATTCAGTTGAGATCTCCAAAAAAATAGCCACACATTGCTAGATATAGTGAATTTATACATAAGACCTTTGTAAGGGTACTTGTGAGAAATAAAGCCAGAGCCTTTTGCTTCGTAAGCATAACATATTCAAGACAAGAAAGGGTGACATTAAGGGACGTTTAATGTGGGGCTGCCCGCCAAGGCTGTGTGACAGATCCGAAGGTGACTGTATCTAGGTTCCTGTCAAAATTTGGTAAGTGTGCTAAACCACTAACGAACCAAGACAAGTGCGAGGATGTTGTGGGTTGTATGGCAGGCAAAGTCTCCAGTGTGTTGACAAGCAGCATTATGAAGTCTTCCACATGGTCCAGTCTCAGTAGCCAAGAGGCTGGGCCTCTGAATTCTCAATCTGGTTCTCCTTCCTCCCACCATCTAGAGTCCCAGGAGACCTGAGACCCCAATGCTGGCCACTCTGAGGAACTGTTTACATTTCCTTGTAATTTGTCAGGCTTTTCAACATGCACCATTAAAGAGGGTCATGAAGAGGTGGAGTGCAGTGATGCCTAAACATTTGAGAACCCATGGCCAGAGGAAAGCCATGATGTGGAAGGTCAATTGATGTTGGAAGATGTGGAGGATAATCGTGATGCACAGTTGCCATCAGGTCAGCCTCCAATCGCAACTCAGATGGAGGATCAGATAGAGGAACTGGAAGACGATGAGGTCGATGATGAGGCCACTGATCCAAACTGGCAAGGTAGCATGCCTAACGAGCACAGCAGTGCAGACAGGGATGGAACCATAGCAAGAAAACAGGCAAGAAGAGGTAGTGGTTTAACCAGAGGTAGAACTCGGTCAACTGTTCCACAGAGTCCCCCCAATAGGCTAGATAACAGGCCAATGGTGCATTGCTGCCCTGTATGGCAGTTTTTGTTAAATTCCTTTAGATAAAACAACTGTAATTTGCAGCATCTGTCAAACCAAGCTAAGAAGAGGCAAGAACACTGCCAACCTGAGCAGTACCAGCATGCAAAACCACATGGCAGCCAAGCACCCCAGTAGGAGGGCAAAGCACCTGGGTACCAAATCTGTGTCTGAGGGTGAAACCACTGCCCCTTCCCCTGTGTTACAGCCTCCCCAATCTGCTGACCATGAAGCAGGCACTAATGCCTCCTGCCCACAGCCAGCAGATGCACACACACACAACAGTGAGCAACCTCATCCACTTCATTCTACCTGTGCAGTGATCAGTTGTCCCTGTCCCAGATGTTTACTAGAAAGCTGAAATATCCAGCCACCCATAGGCCAAAAACGCTAAACACCCACATTACCAGATTGCTAGCCCTGGAAAAGTTACCGTTGTTAGGAACGGCGGAACGCACTAAATAAAAATAATAATAAAGTGCTTTCGCAGCTTGGGGTCCACCGTGCAGTAGGTGGTATAACTGCTGCTAAGTGGTGTCAGACAAGCAATATGGTGGTATGATGCACACGGGTTCAACTTCACCCGGAGTGCTCAGAGCGGCCTCTGTTCACACACAGAGGTGCCGCAACAAAAAACATACAAAACGCTGAACGTGTTAGTGACACAGGCTTCAGGTAGATGCACACACGGTATCTGGTCACAGGAGCAGGACCCAAGACAGAGGAGCTGCGTCCCTCTAGACCTACCATGTGTGCAGCATCGCTTCTGAGGACGCCAAGGCGGGCTGCAACTGCAGCGCGGCGTAGGACACTGCCGCTCGACGACAAAGCCAGAAAGCAAGCGCGATGTCGGACGCTAGTGTAGTGGTGCGGAGAGCACAGTGGCTTAAGGCTTGCCACTGACTGGCGCTGACTGCTAAACTGATTCCCTATCCACATGCGTATTATCAAAGGGAAGGGGTTTCAAATGAGTCAGTCACCAGAATCATGCATCCGTCACCATTCACACATAGCAAGTATAGTCTATACTAGCGCATTACAGAATGGCCATGAGCGCTTTTTATAGTAGCTGAGACCTTCCGGAAGCTTCCAGATCTCCAAGATGGACCAATGAGATCTGGAGCAGGACCTGAGCACATGACTCCAGAACTCCAGTGGGGCATCGTCTCATGAGCATGCTCAGAAGGAGCACAGAGGAACTTAGTCTCTTAGTAATCTTCTCTGCAGTAGATGGACTGTAGAATGTGAGGCTCTGGATTCCTGCAGAGCAGATGCAGAAACCAGATGCCTAACAACCGTTTTGACTTGTGGGAACTGAGTCTTTCATGACCTCTTGGCGGTGGCAGCCTCATGGTACTCAATTCCCAGCCGACATTATTTCTCCTGGTGTGCCGTCCCTGCGTTACATAAGCTCGTGTTAAACAATATCAGCCATGCTCTGGCCAACGCAGTCACAGGGAAGATCCACCTAACCAGAGATACTTGGACAAGTTTTTGTGAACAGAGACAATACATTTCACTGAGTTCTGAAGTCTGGGACAGAGTCAAAGGCTGGGACAACACACATCTTACCCACACCAAGAATAGCACACCCAACTTCAATCAGGGTTTCAGTCTCCTTGTATTCCACTTCCTGCCTCTCCTCCACATCCTCATCCTCAGCGGAAGTAGCCTCCCCATCACTCCTCAGCTGGGAAATCTGCAGCATTGCCTTTTCAAAGTGGCAGCAAGCTCTGCTGAAGCTCTTCTGTTTGGATGATAAAGCTCACAAGGCAGCCGAGCTGGTGAAAGGAATAAAAAGACAAACCAATCAGTGGCTCTCCCCACTGTACCTCCAACCAGGCCTTATTGTGTGTAATAATGGGTGTAACTAGGTGGCAACTTTAAAGCTTGGCGACCTGGTACGCGTTCCATGTACGGCCCACGTACTGAACTTGGTTGTACAGTGTTTTTTAAAAGCATACCCTGACTTACCGGACCTACTTCTCAAGGTACGCCATGTCAGCACACATTTCCGAAAGTCATCTCAGGTTTTCACCGGTCTAGCTTTGCTGCAGCAGAACTTTAATTTGCCTCATCACCGACTGATTTGTGACTTGTCCACACACTGGAATTCGACCATCTATATGTTTGCAAGCCTTAGTGAGAAGCAGAGGGCAGTCTCTGAATTCCAGCTTCTTAATGCCCATCAGAGTAACATTCAGCCCTCACACGTATCAACTGCTAAGTGGGTGTGAATAGCTGACCTATGTGAGGTTCATCAAAACTTTGAGTGCTGCAGCAAGATGGTGAGTGCTGATGACGCTATTATCAGCATAACCATCCCGCTGCTCTGTCTATTAAAATGTTTGCTGCAGAATCTCAAAGAGGAAGCTTTGAATGCTGAGCAGGTGGCTATGGCGCAAGATTGTACAGTGGCTGATACCACACTGCCCAGCCTCACACAGTATTCTCAAGCTATATTGGGTGATGACGAGTGACAGGAGGAGGAGGAAGATGAGGAGGAAAATGATTTTTTTCTCTGCATTACAGAGGGGACTCCCAATCCAAGCTTCATGCCTGTTCAGCATGGATGGCCTGAGGAGGAGAAGGAGGCTATGTGTCATGAGGAGAGGATGGTTACTGTTCTTCCTGGTGAGGAAACTGAATGTTTGATTTTTTGTAGTCTGCCACACATGGCAGAGTTCATGTCCAGATACCTTTCCCAAGACCCTCACATGAAAGACATTTTGTCCACCATGAAATACTGGCTGTGCACCTTTCTTGACCCACGGTACAATGAGAATTTGGCTTCTCTAATGTCAGAGGCAAACATGCCATTTCAGTGCATGCATGCCAGAGGACAATAGTGGAAGACTTGCTCAAAAGTTTACGCTCAGACAACACTGGTGGCGGAGGTACCTGCTCTTTTCGCCTGCAAGGATTACAGGGGAGGGCCACGAACACCAGCTTCAATTCAGGGGGGGAATGTCCACCAACTGGACCATTTTCATGAGACCATCCAATCAGCAAGGGCTATCTGTGGGGGTAACTATGATGAGGAGGGAGAAGTTGACCAAGATGGTGAAGGACTACTTAAATGACCTTACCAACGTCCTGTCCTTGTACGCCTTGGAGTTGCTGCCATACCCTGCCTCAAGTGTGTTGACTGAGCGGGTTATTAGTTCAGCAGGTGTAATCATAACGGATAGGCTGAATCACCTGTCAACAGAAAATGCAGACAGGCTCACTCTTCTAAAATTGAACAAGGACTGGATTTCCTCCAACTTTGTAAGCCCTACGGATGACAGCAACATTATGTAAATGCAGGCCAAATCTTTTTTTTTTTAAGTTGTCTTATCGTTCATCTCTTACCATCCAAACCATTTTGTTCAGGAAATCAACTCCTCCTCCAGCTTCTGCAACAAGTAGTTAGTGTTCATCTATGTATACTCCACGTGGGTATTGTTTTGTACTTTTTGAAACCTCTGCACTTTGTTTAATGGTGAAACTTATGCTCTCTATCTCTACCTCTTGTATTATCTGCTGACTGTATTGTGATGACCCCATCACAGCATCTTTCAGCTTGTCTGAGAGAGACCCCTTAACTAAATTTTTGAAACCTTTGCACATTGTGCAATGGTGAAACTTTTACTCTCTATCTCTACCTCTTCTAATAATTGCTAAGTGTATTGTGATGTACCCAACATGGCATCTTTCAGCTGGTCTGAGAGAAACACCTTGGTTAATTTTTTGAAACCTTTGAACATTGTGTAATGGTGAAACTTGTACTCCCTGTCTCTACCTATTGTAATAACTGATAAATGCATTGTGAGGTCCCCATCATGGTCTCTTTCATCGTGTATGATACAGACCCCTTTGGGTAATTTTTGTAAACCTTTGTACATTGTGCAATGGTCAAATTTATACTCTCAGTCTCTATATATTCTATTATTATAATTTATTTTATTGTGCTGCCATGATTCTTTAAGCGTGTATCTGGCAGCCTGATATTGTTTCTTGGGTCTGCACTTTGACATTTCGGAATATTAATGCATTAATATGCTGCGCACAATTCTTCATGTTTCAGCCTTATGAAACATGCTCTACTTACTGTTTATGCTGCTAGTTCAAAAATCCTACCCACACATCCCTTTATAACGGGAAATTTGACATAATACCTCTGTTAGCATATGCCATATACTGCTCATATACCCCGCACCCCAGTGGGTGGGCGGAACGCCTGGGTACAAAATCTGTGTCTGACAGTGAAACCACTAGCCCTTCCCCTATGTTATGTCATTCCCACTATGCTGTCGAGGAAGGCGGCACTGAGGCCTCCTGTCCACAAACTGCAATTGCACATACACAACAGTCAGCAACCATGTCCAGTTTGTTGTCCCAGCGCAGCATTCAGTTGTCCCTTGTCAGCATGCTTGTCTGTTCACAAATTGTTAGTTAGATATGGCATATATATTTGTTACCAATTTACATTGTCTAGTGCTGGACAAAGACCATTGCTAACTTTTCCAGGCTCCTAATTGAGACTTGTGTATCTTTATTAAACTGTCGCTTCCCTTACATTTTCTAAATTTGTATCCTTAAAAAACAATGGTGGTGCGGTATTGGCCAGTTTACGTACATTTTAAGCACGTCTTAGAGACTGGGTTAATACACTCCACAGACCTATTCAGGCCGCAGCCTTACATATATTGGAACATGTTCATTGCCACACTAAGGCCTTTACCTGAGCTCTGTAGCACTGCCATCTGAGAAATATACTCCACAGACCTCAACAATCTCTGGGACATATCCTGTAATCACTCCATTGTTGCTCAAAACCATGCAAAAATACATTCTGTCTGGGAGTTTCCAGAAGAAGTGTGTAGGCTTGTGCAAATTGGTCAATGGCACTTTTGTCTCTTTCCCTTGAGGAGGCGGCTTCCAAATAAAATGTGGCTTGTGCATGTTCCTGACATGGGCTTCAGGGCTGACAGACTGAGCACAATACAGGCTCTCACTTGCATACACTGTATTCAGAATTTAATTCTAATGCTTTTGGTGTCTGGTAGAATTCAATTTACTGACATTGATCATACAGCTCCCCAAACACCTGTATTATATTCACCTTACAGCAGCTTCATTCGCTATGACAGTGGTTCCATTGGGATCCGTTGGCAAAAATGAACAAAAAAGGCAGGTTTCATATCATCTGCTGCCTCTGAAAATTAAAAACAAGGGTTGCATAATGACATGGCGGTGGATGTGATTGTGGTGGTGGGCAAAGCCCAAAATTCAAATGGGCATGTTTAAAATGGCATTGTAAAGGGATGGGAAATATGTATTCCACTTTCATGCTAACTTTTTGGCATTAGGGAGAGACTTCCCGAATGTAGGTGTGTGACTTATCCCAAATGTATAATACAGGGCCACCTGAGGGCCCTTACTAAACTCAGTTTTCACAGCACCTGCTGGCACTCTGCTAATTTTAAGCAATGGCTGCATAATTACATGGCGGTGGACATGGTGGTGGTGGCAGGCAAACATTACCACCTACCCCACGTACACCAAGCCTATTCCCCTTACACCATATCCTTGCTTTTTCCCACTCATGTTAGATGCACCTTTTCCCACTTTTAACCAGCTGTTCTCCATTCTAATCCCAGGCCAGTCAGTCACCTGTCACATGCAAATAAATTTAAATAATTTATACAATGTTATTTTCTGGATTTTATTTTTGATATTCTGTCTCCCATTGTTAAAATTAACCTACCCTTAAAATTATAGACTGTTCATGTCTTTGTCAGTGGGCAAACTTACAAAATCAGCAAGGGATCAAATAATTATTTAATTCACTGTATATGCTCTGATGTTGAGAAGGAGATGGTAGTGGCAAAGGGGATACTTCGACCGCATGTCCATTAGGTAAATTGTTCATACCTGTGAATATTAAGGGAACATTATGATTTGGTCTTGGGCAGACATCCTTGTAGTAAAGTTACCACTGATCTTCTTACTCAGTGTTTTTGGTGAGCCAGGGTACACTAGGATGTTTGAGAGTATGTAGCTGCCAGCAGTTTTTGTGCATGTTTTAAGACCCCTCATACTAGTTCGCCTGGAACTCTTCAACCATTTGTGACTCCCAGAAGACTTTGGATTAATTTATGGGTAGATTTCATCACTGATCTACCCGTATCGGCAAGTAATACAGTTATTTTGGTGGTGGTGGATTGTTATGATTGGGTCACCGAGGAGGAGAGCAAGACCAAGCTAAGCCACAGAAACCCAGAGAGGTTGGTAACTAAGCGGATTGCAGACCCCTGATCCTATCCACACAACTAGCAGTAGCCGTGGAGCATACCTACGATGATCCTAGACGCCTCGGCACAGCTGGAGAGCTAAATAAGCCTAAAGCAAGAAAGGGGAAATCTAAAGTGCCCCAGAGCAGACCCCAAAGGAATAGATAGACCCCAAACATATATTGTCGGTGAGACAAGATGAAAACACAAACGCAGGTAGGCAAATAGACTGAGCAAACGATGGGGCCCACATTAACTAGACAGGACAGGAAAGGAAAGATACTGTTTGCAATCATGCAAAAAACCCTGCAAAAAATGTCCAACACGTCTGATAGAAAAATACTGAAGTCACACGACTTCGCCCACTATATCAGCACTCTGGTATATTCTGAAAGCAGAGCAAAAAGAGGCCAATCTAATAAGGGACAAAAACAAACTGGCACAAGCAGTAATATATGGATGGAGATTCATCACAGCCCCAGCCGGAGCTGGCTGACCACACAAAACTGAAATAGACAAAACCAGATCAAATGTGAACAATAGCAAAAGAACACTTAGCTCAGCATGCAGGGACTGAGCTGGAAACTAAGACCTCAGAAGGCAGGAAAAAATCACCAGCAGGGATAGAGGGAGTCGGCTGTCTTAAATCCAGTCAGAAACCCCAGATCTCCAATCATCCTCCTCATTATCAGGTGGCAAGCCTCTGTTAATCAGATCAGCTCCAATACCTCCAGCAACCACCAGAGGGAGCCCAGAAAGAGAACTCATGACCGCTCTGTCAATATAACCAGCTCCACTACCTTCACTAGTAACCAGAGGTAGGCCAGAAAGCAAATTCACAACAGTGGACAGACTCAACAAGATGTCTCTTTGGGGATCCATTTGTTGTTTTCTTCAGCTTTTCATCCACAGTCTAATGGGCAAACTGAACGTGTTAACCAGAACCTTGTAAATTCTCTTGGGTGTTTTGTGTCTGAGAATCAGGAGGATTTGGTTACTTACTTTCCTCTAGCTGAATTCACAGTGAATAACCTTTATCATGAGTCAACTGATCAGTCCCTGTTCTTCAGAGAATACGGGTTTCATCCTCAATTTTGCTCTTTTAATAGGAATCATTCTTCATGGATAAATAAAGAGGAATGGTTTTCATCTTCTATTACATCTGTGTGGCAATGGGTTGTTAATAATTTAAAGAGGATGGAGTCCAAATATAAGTGTGTGGCTGATCGGTGACGTTTTGTGTATCCGAACTTGTGTGTTGGTGATTAGGTGTGGTTGTCCTAGAGAAGCATAAAGTTTAAGGTTCCTACTTGGAAATTGGGACCCAGGTTGATTGGTCATATAAGATTCTGGCTGTTGTCAATCCTGTAGCATTTCACCTGGCTCTCCAGTCAAAAAATACGTTGCATCCTCTGAACCATCACCACCACCTCCATCCCCAGTCATTGTTGATGGGAATTTGGAATTTCAGATAGGTAAAATCCTTGTTTCTCGTTTGCTTTGTCAGTCTCTTCAGTATCTGATACACTGAGAGGGTTACGTTCCTGAAGAGAGAATGTGGGTAGCAGCATCTGACGTACATACGGTCAGCTCCTTTTCACTCAGCTCATGCTTATAGACCCGGCCCTGAGGTTCTGGAGTTCCACTTAGAAGAGGGTTTACAGTCACGGGTTTACTGTGACGGAGAGGGGCCATAAGACTGCAGGGTCTGATTTCATGTGCTCCTGCACTGATTAGAGGCACTTCAACATCATATTATACAGTACAAGTTTCTGCTAGCAGTGTAGGGGTTAATCTGTTCAGTTTAGAGCTTCTGACACTTTCCTGCTTTGGTGGTTTCTGCTCTACTCTGTTGTTTGTGAGTGCATATTTGCGTGATTGTCATTTTCATTTATCCCTGTACGGCTTCCCTTGTCTTATAAACTACAACTTTCCAATTCCCTGGGTGGGGGAGGGGACAGATAAGGGCTGATTTAGGAGCTTAGCAAGGCATGTGGCCCCAGCATCTTCACCATCAGAAGTAATCTAGGGAGCAGGGATATCTAGGGTGCCCCTAGCTTTAGGAATGGGGAAGGAGCCCCTAGCCCCGGAATCTTCTGCCTGGATGTCATAACAAGTAATTTGCATAGTTTTATAATTTTACATACTGCACAAAAGAGAAAGTTTAGTCACTTTTAAAAGGTTCATCGCATATGAGCTTGATGTTAGTCAGTACACTTGGTGGGTTTGTACATTTCTATCTTACAAGCATTAACCTTATGATACCTTTGAAAATCTCCTGCTGATGCATCATATTTTAAATCTATTGACAACAACTGAACAGCTATGAAAGAGCCTAGTTGACAGCTTTTATATGCTTTTTGAGACTATGTTAAAAGCATTTAATTTGTATTCAAAAGTCATAAAACAACAAAGAAAACATGTTTTAGACACTGACATAAAAAAAGACCCCATAATTGTTTTCAACCTAAATGTACTAATAATTGTTCAGTTATAGATAGTTGAATATAACAGTGCACTAAAAAAAATACTAGATGGTTTATTTTGGACTTTCATAAAGAAATGCCTAGTGATACATTTGTTGCACTGTTTGGATCTACACTGTTTAGAAAAGTGCAAACATTCACCAGTGTATTTGAAATGTGTAAACTTGACAAGTGCAATAAAAATAATCCTGATCCTCTATGACTCTCATAAGTTATTCAAAGCATTAATCATGCTTCAATAAGTAGTTCTTTTGGAGAAAGTTGTTACTAGTTAGCAGTGGAAGAATAAAACACAATACAAATAAAATTTTCATTCCAGGTAACAGGAAAATAACTAAGCAAAGCATATTTTTTATAGATATAAATTAAAAATACTTAAATACTTTACTTATTACTCCACTAGCCTTTGCATTGCTTTTATACATATTTCCTCAAAATGCAATATTTCCTTGCCATTTTAATTATTAAGTTTCCTGTTCTAGTCTTTTTTATATTCAAAGCTTAACCTAAGTTTTAAAACCTGTACTTATTTACATAGAGGAATCATATAGAATAATTTTATCTAAAATAGTTGCTATAATCCAGAGTTGGTTTATGAATTTCTTGCTTCGGAGCCGTGGTCCCAAATCATTTGTTTTTTATAGATTTATAGGAAGGTGACAGAGGGGGCAAAGTCATGATCTGTTAAGTTAACAAATATGAAAAAGTGGTCTTTCACCAATGAAAGGACAAGGATACATATATTAACCCCTTCCTGACATGAGACGTACTATCCCGTCCATGGGACCCGGGCCCCTATGCCCATGGACGGGATAGTACGTCTAGCGCGATCAGCGGCGCCCACGTGGTGAGCGCCGCTGATCGCGGCCGGGTGTCAGCTGATTATCACAGCTGACACCCGGCACAATGTGTCAGGGGCGGTCACGGACCGCCCCCGACACGTTAACCCCTTGCACACCGCGATCAAACATGATCGCGGTGTACCGGGGGTTAAAGGGAAGCATCGGCAGGGAGGGGGCTCCCTCCGTGCTTCCCTGAGCCCCCCACGGCAGCGCAATGTGCAGCGCTGCTGCGGGGGGCTCCTTTCCTCCAGGCCCCCGAATCCAAGATGGCGACGGGGGCCTTCGGGGGCCTGAGGAAGCTGGCTTGAGGAAGCCTTCTGCAGTGCCTGTGTCAGATCGCTGATCTGTCACAGTGATCTGTGATGTGACAGATCAGCGATCTGTCACAGGACAGTGATGTCCCACCTGGGACTATTTAATAAAGTAAAACAAAAAATAAAAAAAAGTGTTAAAATAATTAAAAAAAATCGCCAAATAAATTAGAAAAAAAAAAAAATATTCCCCCAATAAATCCATTTTTTGGAAATAATAAAAAAAAAACAATAAAAGTACACATATTAGGTATCGCCGCGTCCATAATGACCCACCCTATAAAACTGACCCATTAGTTAACCCCTTTAGCGAACCCCTTAAAAAATAAAAATAAAAAACGAAGCAAAAAATAATGATTTATTATCATACCGCCAAACAAAAAGTGTAATAACGCGCGATCAAAAAGATGCATATAAATATCCATGGTACCGATGAAAACGTCATCTTGTCCCGCAAAAAACGAGCTGCCACACAGCATCATCAGCGAAAAAATAAAAAAGTTATAGCTCGCAGAATAAAGCGATGCAAAAATAATTATTTTTTATATAAAATAGTTTTCATTGCATAAAACCGACAAAAACATAAAAAAAGACATAAATGAGGTATCGCTGTAACCATACTGACCCGAAGAATAAAACCGCTTTATCAATTTTACCGCAAGCGGAACGGTGTAAACGCACCCCCCCAAAAGAAATTCATGAAACGCTGGTTTTTGTTCATTCTGTGTCCCAAAAATAGGAATAAAAAGCGATCTAAAAATGTCACGTGCCCGAAAATGGTACCAATAAAAACGTCAACTCGTCCCGCAAAAAATAAGACCTCACATGACTCAGTGGGTCAAAATACGGAAAAATTATAGCTCTCAATATGTGGTGATGCAAAAACTATTTTTACAATAAAAAGCGTCTTTTAGCGTGCGACAGCTGCCAAATATAAAAACCGCCATAAATAGTAAATCAAACCCCCCGTTATCACCCCCTTAGTTAGGGAAAAATAATAAAATTAAAAAAAAAGTATTTATCTCCATTTTCCCGTTAGGGTTAGGGTTAGGGTTAGGGCTAGGGTTAGGGTTAGGGCTAGGGTTAGGGCTAGGGTTAGGGCTAGGGTTAGGGCTCAGATTAGGGTTAGGGGTGTGTTGGGGTTAGGGTTGGAGTTATAATTGGGGGGTTTCCACTGTTTAGGTACATTAGGGGCTCTCCAAAGGCAACATGACACCCGCAGACCATTCCATCAAAGTCTGCATTCCAAAACGTCACTACTTCCCTTCCGAGCCCCGACGTGTGCCCATACAGTAGTTTTCTCCCACATATGGGGTATCAGCGTACTCAGGACAAATTGGACAACAACTTTTGGGGTCCAATTTCTCCTGGTACCCTTGGGAAAATAAAAAAATGGTGGCTAAAAGATCATGTTTGTGGAAAAAATACAAATTTTTTATTTTCACGCCCGGGCATTATAAACTTCTGTGAAGCACTGGGGGGGTCAAAGTGCTCACCACACATCTAGATAAGTTCCTTAAGGGGTCTAGTTTCCAAAATGGTGTCATTTGTGGGGGGTTTCCACTGTTTTGGTACATCAGGGGTTTTCCAAACGTGACATGGTGTCCGATCTCAATTCCAGCCAAAAACGTCAAATGGCGCTGCTTCCCTTCCGAGCTCTGCCATGCGCCCAAATAGTGGTTTACCCCCACATGTGGGGTATCAGCGTACTCAGGACAAATTGCACAATAACTTTTAGGGTCCTGTTACCCTTGGGAAAATAAAAATTGGGGTGAAAAGATCATTTTTGTGGAAAAAATATGATTTTTTAATTGTACCTCTGTACGTTATAAACTTCTGTAAAGCCCTTGTGGGTTCAAAGGTCTCACCACATATCTAGATAAGTTCCTTGGGGGGTCTAGTTTCCAAAATGGGGTCACTTGTAGGGGGTTTCCACTGTTTAGGTACATCAGGGACTCTCCAAACGTGACATGGTGTCCAATCTGAATTCCAGCCAATTTTGCATTGAAAAAGTCAAACGGCGCTCCTTCCATTCTGAGCTCTGCCATGCACCGAAACAGTGGTTCCCCCCCACATATCAGGTATCTGCGTACTCAGGACAAATTGCACAATAACTTTTGCAGTCCAATTTCTCCTGTTACCCTTGGTAAAATAAAAAAAATTGAACCTGAAGTATTTTTTTTATGAAAAAAAGTTAGATGTTCATTTTTTTAAAATATTCAAAAAAATTCCTGTGACGCACCTAAAGGGTTAATAAACTTCTTGAATGTGGTTTTGAGCACTCTAAGGGGTGCAGTTTTTAGAATGGTGTCACTTTTGGGTATTTTCTATCATATAGACCCCTCAAAGTGGCTTCAAATGTGATGTGGTCCTAAAAATAAAATGGTGTTGTAAAAATGAGAAATCGCTGGTCAACTTTTAACCCTTATAACTTCCTAACAAAAAAAAATTTTGGTTCCAAAATTGTGCTGATGTAAAGTAAACATGTGGGAAATGTTAGTTATCAAGATTTTTGTGTGCCGTATCTCTGTGATTTAAGGGCATAAAAATTAAAATTTGGAAAATTGAAAAATTGAAAAATTTTCACCAAATTTCCGTTTTTCTCACAAATAAACGCAAGTTATTTGAATGAAATTTTACCACTAACATGAAGTAAAATATGTCACGAGAAAACAATGTCAGAATCACCGGGATCCATGGAAGCGTTCCAGAGTTATGACCTCATAAAGGTACAGTGGTCAGAATTGTAAAAATTGGCCCGGTCATGAACGTGCAAACCACCCTTGGGGGTGAAGGGGTTAAACAAGCTACTATCCACATCAATACCTGTGGTGAATTTCAAGAATTGCTCATTAAGGCTTACGAAGATGATATTATTCTTAACATTTTTTTGAGGGACTTACTGTTGAAAACGCGAAGAAGCACACACAATGTATGCAAAGCTCTTTCTCTGTGTTTGGGTCACTAACCATGTACAATGCTGGCTAAGGTATATTGATGACCGACTTATTATCTCATTCTAATACTGCATTGATATTTCACTTGAAAATTAGGCTGATTCATGATTTTTAGTATTCAATAATTATTTTTCAAGCACTTGCTCTTCTTTTCTGATTCAACCATACTGTACTATAAACTAATACTCTTATGATATCTAGCTGTACAATAGGACCTTCCTTTCCTACTACACTTTTTCGGCTGTGTGCCCACGTAGCGATTTTCAGCGCGAAAACGCTGCGAAAGCATTTAAAAATCGTGTACAGAATGCCCCCCATGCACTCCTATGGCATTCCGCACATGCTGTGCTAATGCTGCGCTTTTTTCCACGGCAGAATCGCATCGCGGAAAAAATCGCAGCATGCTCATTCTTTTGTGCGGAATCGCAAAGAATTGCTGCGATTCCGCACCTATAGGAATGCATGAGAATCGCTTACTTCCCGCATGTGGCTATGCCCACCATGCGGGAAGTTAAGCGTCTCATGTGCGGTTGGTACCCACGGTGTGGAGGAGAGGAGACTGTCCTCCAGGCCCTGGGTACCATACCCCTGTAAAAAAAAGAATAAAAAATAAAAAATCGGGGTATATTTACCTTCCGGCGTCCCGCGTTGCATTCCCGACCTAAGCGTTCCCAGTAATGCCTTGCGGCAAGGCCCTGTGATGACGTAGTCTCGCGTGACTCTAGTGGTCTCGCGAGATCGCTATAGCAATGCGAGACTACGTCATCACAGGTCTCACAAAGCATCACTGGGAATGCTGAAGCCCGGGAATGCAGCGCGGGACGCCGGAAGGTAAATATACCCCGATTTTTTTAATTTTTTTTAGCATTTTAACATTCTATCTTTTACTATTGATGCCGCATAGGTAGCCTCAATAGTAAAATCCTGGTCACACTTGTCAAACACTATGTTTGACGAGTGTGAGCAACCTGTCAATCACTATCCAAGCGATGCTTCAAATCGCTTGGAAAGTGCTTGAATATCGCACGCAAAAATCGCGGCAAAATCACGATCAAAATAGCGTCGAAATCGTGGTGAAATTGCGCGGGAAAAAAAACGCGCGATTTCTGGGAAGGAGTCCGGTTTCTAGTGTCCGGAATAAAACGCTTCGTGGGCACAAAGCCTAAATCTTTATCATTTTTTTCTTGTATCAAATAAAGAGTATGTTATAAATTTTCAAATAGTCACATTTTTGTAGGAATTTTTATTTTCTGGCAGGACAATGTTGGTCTTCTAGATAGTTTTATTAAGTCCTTGAAAATCAATGAATACGATATTAGGCTCACATATACAAATAGGCAATGCAAAATAGAGTTCCTTGATGTGCACATTTCTGTTAAAGATGGCCGATATCTAGAAACTGATATACATAGGAAAAGCAAATCAGTGAATTCCCTATTTCATGCATCATCATCTCACATTCCCTCTAAAATCAGGGCTGTCACAGTTTGTCAACTCCCAAAGATGAGGTCAATCTTTTCATACGAGGAAAATTTTTAAAGACAGGTCCTAGATCTGAAACAGTGTTTCAGTGACAGACTATAGTCATAGCCACATTAAAAATGGATACAGGTTGGGGCCATTTCGTAAACTTGAAGATTTCCTGAGTTCACCCAGGAGATCCAAACATGGAGATGACCGGATTTGCTTCATCTCAACTCACAATAACCAAAGGTATAATATGAGACTGATACTGATGAAACACTGGCCAAAGCTCAAACTGATTCAGTTTTGGCTGCTAATCTACCTGGTTGAAGCCAGTTGTAAACTAATGACATGGTTGAACATTTTCCAACTTTGAAGGGAAGCAAGAATAAGACACCACATCCCTTGTAAAATATGGTGGAGGTAGTGTGATTGCATGGGCATGCACTGGGCCACTAAGGTTTGTTGCTGATGTGACTGAAGACAGTATCAGCCAGATGAATTCTGAAGTGTATAGCGATATGCCCTCTGTTCAGATTCAACCAAGTGCAGTAAGGTAGATCTGATGATGTTTCAAACTACAGAAGAACAATGACCCCCAAAAAACTGTGAAAGTAATCCAGGAGTTTTTTAAGGTAGAGAAGTGAAATATTCCGCAACAGTCAAGTCAATTACCAAATCTCAACAAGAACAAGGATGCATTTCACATGCTTAAGACAAAACTTAAGGCAAGAATACAAAGAAACAAACAGCAACTGAAGTCAGTTGCTGTAAAAGTCGGCCAAAGCATCATAAAGGAGGAATCCCAGTGTTTGGTGATGTCCATGACTTTGATACTTCAGGCAGTCATTGTGTGCAAATGATTCTCTGCAAAAGTATTAACAATGAACATTTTATTTATGATAAAGTCAACTTGTCTAATTGCTTTTAAGCCCCTGAAGTGAGGAGGCTTTGTAGAAAAATGGTTGCAATATAGAGTTGAGCGAAACGGGTTGAACAAATTCAAAAGTCGCCGACTTTTGCCAAAGTCGGGTTTCATGAAACGAAACCCGACCTTAGCGTGAGGTCGGCCACGAGGTCGGCGACTTTAGCGCCAAAGTTGCATTTCAAAAGATGCTTTAGCGACCTATTTCAGCCAATCTTGGAGAAGGGCATGCAAGTGATTGGCTTGCTTTGTGGGGTGTCACAGGGGGTATAAAAGGGCTGACTGCCATGTTACTCATGCTGATCTCAGAATAGGGAGAGTTGCTTCTGCTGCTGATTCTGTAGGGAGAGCGTTAGGGAGGCAAAAAAAAAAAAACTGCTTCTGCTGATAGCGCTTTTCACTGTAGTTACTGAAAGGTGAAGATTTTTGCTTTTGTGCAGCAGCGCTGGTGGTGATTAGCCTGCCTTTTAAGGCTAGCTGCATTGCTGTGTGCACACTGGTGTTCAAATTGCTTTTTTAAAAGCAATCTAAATTGTATTGTTTTGTCCTGGTGAGGTAGTGAGCGTTCATTTTTTCACACACCGTACAGTGGTGTACGCTCCTCACACAGTACCGTGTAACGGCTGTTATCACAGCCAAATTGAAGCGATATACGTGTGTGACTCTGTAAGTAAAAGTCGAGGAGTTTGTCCGTTCTTACAGACCTACACCTTATAGTGTTGTCCGTTTTTCAAACAGTTTAGTATATTTGCTGTTTGATTACATTCAAAACTAGAGAGAGACAGCGTGCGTCAGTCCGTATACAAAAACACAGAGCTTGACAATTTTACATACACGGTACAGCGGTGTACGTGTACGCTCCTCTCTCAGTACCATGTAACGGCTGTTATTACAGCCAAATTGAAGCTATATACGTGTGTGACTCTGTAAGGAAAAGTCGAGGAGTTTGTCCGTTCTTACAGACCTACACCTTATAGTTTTGTCCGTTTTTCAAACAGTTTAGTATATTTACTGTTTGATTACATTCAAAACTAGAGAGAGACAGCGTGCGTCAGTTCGTATATAAAAACTCGGAGCTTGACAATTTTACATACACCGTACAGCGGTGTACGTGTACGCTCCTCTCTCAGTACCGTGTAATGGCTGTTATCACGGCCAAATTGAAGATATATACGTGTGTGACTTTGTAAGGAAAAGCCGAGGAGTTTATCCGTTCTTACAGACCTACACTCTAGGGAGATTCCAATTCTGCCCAATTCTATATACACCTTGTAGTTTGTCATACACTAGGTAATTTCTGCCTGTCACATTGCGGTGTAATATACACAGGGCCTGACAGAATCCAACTGTGTCCTGAAGTCTAGAGACATTCAAATTCTCACCTGTCCTCTATACACCTTTCTAAGACCATCCAGAATCTGCCTGTCACATTTCGGTGTAATATAAACAGGGCCTGACAGTATCCAACTGTGTCCTGAAGTCTAGAGAGATTCCAATTCACAACAGTCCTCTATACACCTTACTAAGACCATCCAGAATCTGCCTGTCACATTGTGGTGTAATATAAAGAGGGCCTGACAGTATCCAACTGTGTCCTGAAGTCTAGAGAGATTCCAATTCTCAACAGTCCTCTATACACCTTTCTAAGACCATCCAGAATCTGACTGTCACATTGCGGTGTAATATAAACAGGCCCTGACAGTATCCAACTGTGTCCTGAAGTCTAGAGAGATTCCAATTCTCACTTGTCCTCTATACACCTTGTACCTTGTTTTACAGGACCATAGAGTTGTTGGTTTTTTGGGGACATTTTCCCCAAAAATGAGGAAGTGTGGTGGAAGAGTCCGTGGAAGTGGGTGTGGGTTGGCAGCTGGTAATGATGGTGTTGGTGATGGATCTGCTGGTAGTGGCAAAAGCAAAATAGCACCTAATGCAGGAGGTGTTGAGCCTGCGTCATCGTCTGCCTCCACAAGGCCTCGAAGGCTCCCTTTTCTGTGAGTAGGTAAACCGCTTTTATAGTCGGAGCTTCAAGAACAAGTTTTGGCTTACATTGCTGACTCAGTCTCCAGCTCTATCGCCTCCTCTTCTGAAATTTAAAAAAATAAAAGCACTGAGTCGTCATTGGAGGCTCACGGTCATGAACCACAACTTTCCTTGTGTCCTTCACCCCAACCAAAATCGAAGGATGTGGCAGGCCACACTACAGATTACTATTTTCACATACCATGCCTGGGTTATCAAGTCAAATCGTGAATTACCCAGGCCAAGATGAATCTGACATGGAGTGCACTGATGCACAGCCACTGATAGATGATTCTGCTGGTACATTCACTCAGAGCACTACATTGTCCTCGCAGCGTACTGAGCTAGAATCTGACCCTGATGAAACTCAGGCGCCCCTTCCCGCATACTATACCACCATACACGGTGACACAGAGGAAGGTGCACATGGCATTGAAGAGGAGGTGATGGATGACCCAGTTGTTGACCCAGATTGGCATCCATTGAGGGAAGAGGGTGCCGCTGCTAATAGCTCAGAAGAGGAGGCGGAGTATCCGCAGCGGGCATCGACATCGCAACAGCTGTTATCTGGCAGGCCCGGAGCAGTCCAAAAACAGGTTACAATAACCAAAAGAGTTTCAGGACAGCTTGGCCAGAGGGTCAAAATAGCACAGCGTGCAAGGCCCCAAAATGTCTTCCCTAGTAGGAAGAGTGCAGTGTGGCACTTTTTTGAACAAAATCCTAATGATCATGCAAAGGTTATTTGTAAGAAGTGCGCAAAGACCTTTAGCTGAGGGAAAAATCTGAGAAATTTGAATACCAGTTGCATGCTAAGACATTTAACCACCATGCACTTGCAAGCGTGGACGGACTACCAAAACTCACGTACCACATGTGCAACTGCTCCCAAAGAAGGTAGTCAGCAACACTACATTGTTTTCCCACTGTAAGCCCACCGGTTAGCACACCCCAAGCAGCAAATGTTGAGTTGTCGTCGCAAGGGCAAATCAGTCAGGGAATCACACTGTTATTGCAACGAAAGACTGAATCTAGGCCATCAGAAAGAACACCAACTCCATCACCATCATCAACCCACTCTCCGTCTGCCATATCCACCGCTAGTTCCACCATATGCAGCTCTCAAGTCCAGCTCACCCTACCAGAGTCTATGAGTAGGACAAGAAAGTACTCATCCTGTCATCCACGTACACTGGGTTTGAACGCCCACATTGCCAAACTAATCTCGTTAGAGATGATGCCCTATCGCTTGGTTGAAAGCGCAGCTTTCCGCGAACTCATGGCCTATGCAGTACCATGCTATTACCTACCCAGTCTCCACTTCTTTTCTCGCAAAGCCATCCCAGCCCTCCACCTTCATGTGAAAGACCACATTGTCCATGCACTCAAGCAATCAGTGAGTGGAAAGGTGCACCTCACAAGTGATGCATGGTCCAGTAGGCATGGCCAGGGCCGTTACATGTCCATCACTGCGCACTGGGTTAATGCAGTAGATGCAGGGTCCACAGGGGACAGCAGTGGTGGGACAGTGCTGCCTAGCCCACGGTATAGGAAACAGTTGGCTGTAGGCGTTCCACCCTCCTCCTCCTCCTCCTCCAGAAGCGAAAGCTCGTCCACAGAGCGCAGTCACACGAGCACTCCATCCGCAGCTGCCAGTGTTACACACGAGGTGTCCCCCTATCGATCAGCTAGTGGAAAGCATCAGCAGGCTGTGTTGAAGATGATGAGTTTGGGCGACAGACACACCGCGGAGGTACTGGCTGACTACTTTCAGTGACAAACTGAGTCATGGCTGGGCAGTCTACATCTTGAGGCAGGCAAGGTAGTTAGTGATAACGGCCGGAATTTTGTGGCAGCCATAGCCCTTTCAAAACTCAGACACTTACCTTGCTTGGCTCACGCCTTGAACCTGGTGGTGCAGTGCTTCCTCAATAATTATCCGGAGTTAACAGGCCTGCTCCAGAAGGTCCGAAGACTGTGCTCGCACATCCGCCGGTCGCCGGTACACTCCAGTCGTATGAAGAAGCTGCAGCGATTGCTCCACCTTCCCAAGCACCACCTAATTATCGACGTTGCAACAAGGTGGAACTCCACCCTGCACATGGCTGAGCGGCTGTGCGAACAGAGGCAGGCCATAATGCATTTGTGGGAGGATACACGGGCAGGCACTTTGAGGGCAGACACGGAGTTGACAGGTGTGCAGTGGTCAAAGCTGAAAGACCTCTGTAAAGTCCTTCAGTGTTTTGAGGAATGCACACGGCTGGTAAGCGCAGACGACGCCATCATAAGCATGAGCATCCCACTTATGCGTCTGCTCATGCAAACTTTGATGCACATTAAGGAGCAGGCATCTACAGCTGAGGTTGATGAGGAGGAAGAGGAGGAGGGAAACCTTGATGACAGTCAGCCATTGTCTGCTCCGGGACCTCTCCTGGATGAGGTGGAGGAAGAAGAGGATGAGGAGGAGGATGATGATGGGGATGATTATTTAGGGGAGGAGGATGCTTCTCGTGGGGCAAGAGAAAATGTTGGCGTGGCAAGGTCTGGTACAGGCTTTGCGTGTGACTGGAGGGATGTGGATTTGCCAGAAAGTCCTCCTCCAACCAGCACTTGCGGTGCATCATTGACACCGGGAACATTGGCCCACATGTCAGATTATACCTTGCAGATCCTAAAAAGGGACCCCCGCATTGCCAAAATGATGAACGATGATGACTACTGGTTGGCCAGCATCCTGGATTCACACTATAAAGGCAAATTCCAAAACATCATGCCACAGGAGAACCTTGACCTAACATTGGCTAACAAACAAGCAACTCTGGTAAACCGGTTGGTTGAGGCATTCCCAGCACACAGCAACGGTGATGGTTATCACACGAGCCGTAGGGGACGGGGCCAACTTGGAAGAGGTGTTGGTGGTGCACACATCAGAAGTGGCGTTGGAGACAGGGGTTTCATGACCATGTTGTGGACTGATTTTTCAAGTCCCGCTCACACGACTGGAAATACTGCATCGATTAAAAGTGACAGGAGACAGCACTTGTCAACTATGGTTACAAACTACTTCTCATCCCATATCGATGTTCTCCCTCACAGGTCATTCCCATTTGACTATTGGGCCGCTAAACTGGATACCTGGCCTGAATTGGCACAATATGCCTTACAGGAGCTCGCTTGCCCAGCTGCAAGTGTGCTATTGGAAAGAGTATTCAGTGCTGCTGGATCAATCCTCACAGAAAAAAGGACCCGTCTGTCGACCCAAAATGTGGATGATCTAACCTTCATTAAAATGAGCCATGCATGGGTTTCCAAGGATTCTGTCACACCTGGGCTGCCTCCTCCCCCCATGGCCGTGGTCACCACCTAGTGCACGAAACTGTGCGAGTGCCGTTGCCCTGGACAGGTGGGTGGGCCGACTCTTGGGCGCGGGAACTGGCACAGGGTCCCTCATAGTGCAATCCAGTGTCTCTGATGGTGGGGGTGCACACCCGCCGTCAGACACACCGCCATACTTTGAGGGGCCCAGTGCCAGTACCGACGCCCACGAGTGTGCCCCCCTTGCTTGAGCAGGGCCCCAGCATTTGCAATGTTTACCTCTCCCTGCTCCTCCGCTGTGTAGTCTGGACTGTCAAATCCTTCACTGGGACTGCCACTACAAATTTGGTGAACTGATAGAAGATGATGGTTAAGACGTAGCTATGCCCTGTCCCGCTGGCCGGGATCTAGCTTCAGATGATCAATGGCTTCCATTTCTTATGGACGTCGACTCGCAATGAGATGCAGTGGTGGTTTGTCATCAGTTTTCACAGTTTTCCAACCCACAGACGTGTGACATTCCAGCGCACATTTTTAAATGTGCCCTCTCATGCCAATCCAATTGAATCGCCTACGGCCTGTGGCTTCTGTGTTTTGCACTCCAAAGTTACGTGACAGATCATGATAGGCAGTGAGCACCATGTTTACATCTCTCCCTGTGATCAAAATTGGATGGATATGAGTAACGGCGATGGGATCAACGGTACTACGATACAGCAACACTTTCTTCACAAAGAAAGCTTTTTGCTGTCTCAAACACTAATTAATTGAGGGTCAGCATCGCCTCTGAGAATTGTGACGGAAGTTTTTCCCGTGAATAGTAATTCCTAGATTTCTGCAATCACTAGACTTTATGTCAGTAATTGTATGCATCTCATTTCCTATTGCGGAGAGTCTGGACTGTCTTACTGAGACAGAAATATAAATGAAGATTAAAAAATACCACCAAAAGTGTATACTGGTCTATGCTTCAAATACATTTCCTTTTTTCTACTTTTTAGATTGTTGTCTAATCCATACTGAGAACACAGAGATTTTAAATGTTTAAACTATGCTATATATACCTGCTATCCAGTGATAATGTACCCTTTCTCAACTTTGTACAATCTGGTCAAATCCATACTGGGCCTGAGAACGTCTGAGCCTGCATCCTGATCTATATACATAGGTTTTTAATATGTAAACTATGCTATTTATGCCTGTTATCCAGTGATACGGTACCCTTTCTCACCTTTGTCCAATCAGATTTCTCACCTTTGTCCAATCACATCAAATCCATACTGGGCCTGAGAATGTCTGAGCCTGCCTCCTGATCTATAGACATAGGTTTTTAATGTGTAAACTATGCTATACATACCTGTTATCCAGTTATACAGTACCATTTCTCCCCTTTGTCCATTCACGTCTAATCCATTCTGGGCCTGAGACCGTCTGAGCCTACCTCCTGATCTATACACATAGGTTTTTAATGTGTAAACTATGCTACATATATACGTGTTATCCGGTGAAACTGTACCCTTTATCAACTTTCTAGAATCTTGTTGAATCCATACTGGGCCTGAGAACGGCTGCTGAGCTGTTAAGCAAACTACAGCACCTGTGGCTTGGACACGTAATGTTTTGCTTTTTTTCTGGAATGCCGGTTAGGCCTAATTCAGGAATTGCTGTTGACCTGCACTTACTGGGAAATCATCGTTCACGGGGAATAATTGGAATCACAGATCCCCATCACTAACGGTGTTCAGCGGGTTATCAGCACCTGTAAGCGACAAAAGCTGGTCCTTTCAGTGTAGCACGCATGCAGCCCCGGACATGTAAGGCCATGATAGACCTGATATTGCTCGATCTCGCATGCCAGAGCCTCGCGTATCCCTCTAGTAAGCTTGATGCGTACCGCGGGGGCATGCCGGAGTCTCGTTCGTTAATGGAATAAACCTGACAAATCGCTAGCACAACTACAAACGGACATATCACACCACACACAGAATCGTCAAAGCTTTCAATGTGTGCATCTTTTCTTGAGGTGGCATGGTAGTGGTTTCCCGGGTGGAGTCCAATTAAGCCGCAGACTCCACTCCTGGTGGTGCCTGTTATGAATGGGAAACCGAGGAGGAAAAAAGACAACAAGCTAAGTCTCAGAAAACCAGATAAGTTGGTAACTTTGCAGATTGCAGATCCCTGATCTTACCAGCAAAACTAGCAGCAGTCGTGGAGCGTTCCTACGTTGGTCCTAGATGCCTCGTCACAACCGGAGAACTACATAAGCCTAAAGCAAGAAAAGAGGAAAACTAACTGCCCCAGAGCAGACCCCAAAGGAAAGACAGCCCCCCACATGTATTGATGGTGAAACAAGATGAAAATACAAACAAAGGCAGGAAAATAGGCTGAGCAAACGATGGGGCCCGGCTAACTAAAAAGGACAGAAAAGGAAAGACACTGTCTGCAATCTGCCAAAAAAACCTACAAAAATATTGTCCAACACTTCTGATAGCAAAATTAACCCTGAAGTCACTAGACTTCTAAACCTATATCAGCACTGAAATATTCTGAGACAGAGCAAAAAAAGAGGCCAATCTAAAAAGGGGCAAAAAGCAGATTGGCAAATACTGATTAATAAGAGTGGAATTTCAGCATATCCCCAGCAGGGGCAGGCTGATTACACAAAAAACTGAATTGACCAACAAGCGCAAGTGTGAACATTAGCAAAAAACAAACTTAACTTGAGAAGACTAGAAGAGAGCTGAAGTCCAGGACCTGAGAAGCAGACTGAATCACCAGCACCCGGATAGGGCGTCGGCTGTCTTATATGCAGTCTGATACTCCAGAGATCCAATCGTTATCTTCCTCATCAGGTGGCAGATCACTACCACTTAAACCATCCGCACTACCTCCTGTCACCACCAGAGGGAGAACGGAAGGGGAACTCTCAACTGGTGGAGCAGAAAATGAGTTCATGACAGGTGCCCTTTTGGACATTCCTTTAAGGTTCAGCTTTGCAATCATACTGCCCCCAGAAAGCAAACACTTTGCCTTCATGGATGCTGTTTGGATGTTCGTGGGAATAACGCCGCCCGATCACTAGTTGGCATAATTTATTGGTGGGAAGTCCGACGGTATATGACCGTGTTCGATTTCATTTTTTTTTTTTTGGTTTGTTTTTACATTTTTAGTCCAGCCTTTCTTGACTTCATAAGGGCATGACAAGCCTATATCTGTGTCTCCTCCACCTCCTCCTTTTACTCCTCCACCTCTTTTCTAAATGTAGTTGCCCTTTTCCATATGTTGTTTTTGTCTTCTGAGCATTTTGTCGGCTTTGGGACACCGTTTAAGGAGTTTTGCAATTGTTTTCTATGTGTTTGTATGTGTTTGTGTTTGCCTGCCATTGTTTTCAATGTGGCTCGACGAACATTCGACGAACTTGCCTCCTGTGCGACGAACCAAAACACTAGCTCAACACTACTCCTGATATATAGACGTACATTGTTAATGTTTAAACTATGCTATATATACCTGCTATCTGCTGATACTGTACACTTTGTCTACTTTTTATATTTTTGTGTAATCCATACTGAGCCTGTGAGCGTCTCTGTGTGACTGATGGAATATATATGGAGATTGACAATTATCCTTTGACTGAAGAGAGCCGTAAGCTTCTGATACAGTGCCATATATCTGATGTTATTTTGTGTCTATTTTGTGCTAAATTTGGAAGTTTGCTGGAAGAGGCTGCGGACGTGGGCGCGGGGGGGCCAGCTGGTGCTGATGGTGGTGGTGCATCTGCTGGTAGTGGCAAAAGCACAATAGCAGCTAAGGCAGGAGATGTTGAGCCTGCGTCATGGTCTGGCTCTGGAACGCCTGCAAGGCTACCTTTTCTGGGAGTAGGTTAACCGCTTTTAAAGCCGGAGCATGAGGAACTGGTTTGGGCTTACATTGCCGAAACAGACTCCAGCAAATATGCCCTCCTCTTCTGAAGTTTCAAAAAATGCAAGCACTGAGTCAACAAGTGATGACTCCTGGTCAGGAAGAACCCCTTTCCTTGCATCCTGCACCCCCACCCAAAGTGAATGATGCAGCAGGCCACACTTCATTTTAGTCCATGTAGCTCTTTCTATCATACCATGCCTGGGTTATCAAGTCAAATCGTGAATTCCCCAGTCCAAGATGAATCTGACATGGAGTGTGGATGGCCAGCCAGGGCAGTGGGGTTAATCGGTACCGGGCCGATGTCTCACAGGGATGTGTCACGGTGGTGGTGACCTGTTCCGTGGCCCTGGGCGTCCATGCAAAGGGGTGAATTACGTTTATAGGTGAATGATACGTGATGCCACCTCTGGTTTCTGATTCGATTGACCAGCGCTGCAGTGGCGCTTCTCTGGGACAGATGTTGTGGTGCAGGTAAGATGTAGAAGCCCTGCACAGGTAGGGCCGTTGTTACAGGGCAGATGAAAGAGTTGGTAGATGGTGTGCAGTGCAGGATGTAGCAGAGCCGTGCGCCAGGCGCAGGAGAAAGAGGACAGACACAGTCGTGCAGTTCCTTTACCTGGACTTGGTAAATGCCGTCCAGGACCCAGAGTACAGATGGAGAAGGAGTTGGTCAGCCTGGAAGCCAATTTGGAATTCTCTCTCTGCACATAGGTAGTGTGGCCTCCGTTCTAGCGCTTATCTGAGGTACTCGCAGTGCTGAGTTCAATGAAGTTCCCCCTGTTGACTCTCTCTTGGAACTTTCTCGTATGGCAGGCAGCCGTAGCCTTTTCCTTCTGGCTCCCACACGTCGCTGCTGGGGACTCCGAGCCTTATTTGAGTACATAGCATTTACAGCTGCTCCTTCCTCCGGTTTCTGCTGCAGGAACGTCAGTGTCCCTACAAACTCGGAGACCGGAATCCGGACCATGCGCTCCAGCTAAGAGTGAGCCTTATCTCTGCTCATCCTCCAGCTCCCCTTCTCACATCCACATACTTCCCCATGACATCACACTCCCTAGGAGGAAGGTAATGCCACTGTGGCAACCGTACTCCTGGGGGCGCCACAAGTGCACTGATGCCCAGCCACTGCTAGATGATTCTGCTGGTAAATTGACCCAGACCACTACATTCCCCTCGCACTCTACACAGCCAGAATCTGACCCTGATGAAACTCAGGTTACCCTTCCCATATACTGTACCACCTTACACGGTGACAAAAAGGAAGGTGCAGATGAAAGTGCAGGTTCGTCCCACCAGCCATCGGACACACTGCTGTACTATAAGGGGCCCTGTGCCAGTGCCACCGCCAATGAGTGGGCCCCCCTGCTTGCTCAGGATCACTGCACATGCAAAGTTGAAATACTTACCTCTCCCTGCTCCACAGCCATGACATCTTCCGCGTTTCCTGACAGTGATATTCTGATCAGAGAGCGAAATGACATCACGTCTGAACGCCCAGACTAGTACTGGGATTCCCTAGCGAGGAGACTTATTTGAGGAGACTTATTTAATTGTTTTCAATGTTGGGACAGCAATTTTTGGGGAGCACTATACTCTGGAGAATGATATATGGGGCCCACCATACACTGAAGCATTCCAAAGGTGGACATCAGACACTGGAGCAGCTTTTACAGGGCTCATTATACACAAGAGCATTAGAAATGGGGCCCATTATATATAGAGCATTATTTGGGCCCATAAGACAGTGTAGCTTCATCCATGGGGACCAACATATACTGTAGCATTATGTGGAGCTCATCATATACTGTTTCAAACAATATATGGGACCAATGATTCTGTATGGATAAATATATGGGCCTCATTACTCTGTATAGCGCACTATGCGGTGGCCATAATACTGTATGGAGTAATATACTGTCCGTTTTTGGAGCTATTGGAGAATTTAAAATGGATATCAGTCATGAGATGTAAAAAGTGAAGTATTTTTCATTGTACTATACCACTATTTCTCTACCGTATCGGAGCATCATGAGTTGTTCTATGTGTTAAAGGGGCGCTCTTTGGCCCAGGGCACATGAAATCCTGGAGCCAGCCCTACCCCCCCACAAATTTAGCCAAATAGCCACCATTTTTCAGTGCGTAACTAGTATTATGAAGTAAATTAAGGTTGAAATGCTTCAGTAATAAGAATTGATGTTTTTGGCATTCAAAATGGCACTGTAGGTGTTTTTCCTGTCCTCCACTCCCTGCCGACTTTGCTTCCCCATTGACTTGCATTGGGTTTTGTGTTTCAGTCGGCCTTCGACTTTTCACAATAATAGGCCGATTTCGTTCGACCCGACTTTTGCTAAAGTCGGGTTTCATGAAACCCGACTCGACCCGAAAAAAGGCAAAGTCGCTCATCTCTATTGCAATACCTAAACATTTCACAGAATATTTTCATTAAATTACTTTAATCTAACCTAAAAGTCTACAATCCATTTACATCTCAGTTGTTTCAATTTAAATCCAAAATAGTGACATTCAGAGCCGAAATCACGAAAATTCAATCACTGTCCAAATATTTCTGAACCTAACTGTATATCTTATAATGTATATAGAGAAAAAACTGAAAAAAGCAAAAAAATGATAACATTTGATTGATATCATCCCTAATCTAGCTATGCAGTGACTTCAAATTGCTATTTATCTAATTGAAAAGATTAGCCACAGGTTTGATTAACAGGTATGATCAACCCACTCTTTCAGACATTCCGGCATTAGTGTACAAATTTTTAAGATCCCAAATAATCCATTATTAACCAATTGCTGACATTTGGTGCTTACTCTAGGATAGTTAATCTCATTATGTCTTTATTGTGTTAAAAATGTTTATTAAAAGGCTATTTTTCTACATTTTATCACTTGTTTTAAGTTAGCATTTACAAATAATAATATCTAAAAAGTGTACAATGACAAAGAATAATTTATCATAAAGTCCAAAGGTAAACACAAGGAGGTTTTCTAAAAGTTTTGTTTGTAATGAATATTCAATCACTTCATTGCCTCAACATATATTGATAAGTACGAGGAAATTCACAATTGCAACTTAATCTGGCAATCATATAAAAGTGAGTTGAAAAGATCAAAAGAAAATTTCCATCCTCAATTTTCTTAATGAACAGTAGATGTTAAAACTTTCATAAATTGTTGCTTTTTATTTGGAAAGGATCCATAACACCTTAACAGTTTATATGATTTGCCAAAGTCATAAAAGGCATTCTTTTTGTTAGATTCAATTAACTTTCTCCAGAGGCTTAAGACTAACTAAAAGAAAAATATATGTACACTTTAAGGCACTTAAAGAAGTTTGATGAGGCATTTCGCCAAACAGCTTGGTGATGCTTATGCTTCTTGGATTTTTTTTATAGATCAAGTGAGTAATTGGAGAACATCATTCCCAAATATTAAAATCTGGCATCACTCATAATTTCTAAGTGATTTTGAAAATTAACTAATTAAAGTAAAAGAGCATGTATTTTCACGGGTTTTGCCAATTGTCTGTTATCTCTGGGAAAGGGATTGGTGTTTCAGAAGTTATTTGAGAATATTGCAGTAGAGAAATAAAGACTATATGTGTGTAAATATGAAGCCTTATGCTTTTTTTTAATAATTCAATAATAATAATAATAAATTTTATTTTTATAGCGCCGACATATTCCGCAGCACTTTACATTTCAGAGGGGATTTGTACAGACAATAGACATTACAGCATAACAATAATCACATACAGTAGATTATAACAAATACCAAGAGGAGTGAGGGCCCTGCTCGCAAGCTTATAGTCTATGAGGAAAGAGGGAGACACGAAAGGTGGGTGGTAACAGTTGCTCTGATTGTATGGACCAGCCATAATGTTAAGTGTGTAACAGTACAGACACAGAGGGCTAATGGATGCATAAAGCATGTGGGAACATGATGCTGGGAACCTGGTTATGGTAAAACTTTTGGCTCTGCCACACAGGGATAGGTTAGGTTAATGTGTTGAGGCGATAGGCCAGTCTGAATAAATGCGTTTTCAGGACACGCTTAAAATTGTGGGGATTGGGGACTAATCGTATTGACCTGGGAAGTGCATTCCAAAGAATTGGCACGGCACGTGTAAAGTCTTGGAGACGGGAGTGGGAGGTTCTGACTATTGAGGATACTAACCTCAGGTCATCAGCAGAACGGAGGGCGCGGGTAGGGTGGTATACTGAAACAAGGGAGGAGATGTAGGGTGGTGCTGAGCCATGGAGGGCTTTGTGGGTGAGGGTAATAAGTTTATACTGAATTCTGGAGTGGATGGGTAGCCAGTGTAATGACTGGCACAAGGTAGAGGCATCGGTGTAACGATTGGTGAGGAATATGATCCTGGCTGCAGCATTCAAGACAGATTGGAGAGGGGAGAGTTTGGTAAGAGGGAGACTGATTAGAAGAGAGTTACAATAGTTGAGACGAGAATGAATAAGAGAAACAGTAAGAGTTTTTGCAGAGTCAAAAGTAAGAAAAGGTCGAATTCTAGAAATGTTTTTGAGGTGCAGATGACAAGAGCGAGCCAGTGATCGAATGTGGGGGGCAAAGGAAAGCTCGGAATCAAGTATGACCCCAAGACAGCGGGCATGTTGCTGGGGAGTAATAGTGGAACCACACATGGAAATGGCAATGTCGGGTGTAGGTACATTAGTAGCGGGAGGAAACACCAGGAGTTCAGTCTTTGACAGGTTCAGTTTCAGATATAGTGAGGACATGATATTAGACACAGCGTTTAGACAATCGCCAGTGTTTTCTAGAAAGGCTGGCGTGATGTCAGGAGAAGAAGCGTATAATTGGGTGTCATCAGCATAGAGATGGTACTGGAAACCAAATCTACTGATTGTTTGACCAATAGGGGCAGTGTACAAGGAGAAGAGGAGGGGGCCTAGAACTGATCCTTGAGGAACCCCAACAGTAAGGGGAAGGTGAGAGGAGGAGGAAACGGCAAAAGAAACAGTAAAGGAGCGGTCGGAGAGATAGGAGGAGAACCAGGAGAGAACGGTGTCCTTGAGGCCAATGGAATGGAGCATAGTGAGGAGGAGCTGATGATCCACAGTGTCGAATGCTGCAGAGAGATCCAAGAGAATTAGCATGGAGTAATGACCATTTGATTTAGCTGTTAGCAGATCATTAGAGACTTTAGTGAGGGCAGTTTCAGTGGAGTGTAAAGAGCGGAAACCGGATTGGAGACGGTCGAGAACATAGTTTTCTGAGAGATAGCGGATAAGACGGGAGTGGACCAGGTGTTCCAGGAGTTTAGAGATGAAGGGAAGATTAGAGGCAGGTCTATAGTTAGCGGCACAGTTTTGGTCGAGGGATGGTTTTTTAAGTAGTGGATGTATGATGGCATGCTTAAATGAGGAGGGAAAAATACCAGAAGAGAGAGAGAGGTTAAATATTTTAGTTAGGTGAGGGGTGACAGCAGGGGAAAGGGACTGGAGGAGATGTGACGGAAATGGGTCACTGGTGCAAGTAGTTGGGCGAGAAGATGCAAGGAGCCTGCTTACTTCTTCTTCTGTGACTGGTTCAAAATCAGAGAGTGAGTTAGATGCAGTGGGGGAGGGAGGACAGTGAATGGTATGAGAGGATTTGGAGATAATTTCCTGTCGGATCTGGTCAATTTTTTCTTTGAAGTAATTGGCCAGATCGTCAGCTCGGAGCTCCGTGGTTGGGGCCTGTAGTCTTGGATTGAGTAGAGAATGAAAAGTGTCAAAGAGACGTTTCGGGTTATTGGACAGTGAGGTGATGAGGGTGTTGAAATAGGTTTGTTTGGAGAGGTGAAGGGCAGTGTTGTATGTTCTAAGCATAAACTTAAACTGGATGAAATCTTCGTGTAGATTGGATTTTCTCCACAGACGTTCGGCGCACCTGGAGCACCGCTGCAGGAAACGTGTTTGCACTGTGTGCCAGGGTTGTCGCCGTCTGTGTTGTGGTGTTCTATATATAGGGGGTGCAAATTCATCCAGGGCACTTTGAAGTGTTTCATTGTAATGCTTCAATGCAGAATCAGGACATGAGAGGGAGGAGATAGGGGCCAATGAAGACTGCAAGTTCTTCATAAGTTTCTGGGTGTTAATGGCCTGTATGTTTATATAAGTCTGGACAGTGGGGGTGACCTGAGCAGCCTGGCAGTTCTTTATAGAGAATGAAAGAAGATTGTGGTCAGAGAGCGGGAGAGGGGAGTTTGCAAAATCATCCACTGCACAAAGCCGAGAGAAGACCAAGTCGAGGGAGTTTCCGTCTTCATGCGTTGGAGAATTAGTAAGCTGCGAAAGGCCAAATGAGGAGGTTAGAGATAAAAGGTGAGTAGCAGATGGGGAGAGGGGAAGAGCAATGGGGATGTTGAAATCTCCCATGATGAGGGTAGGGATGTCACAGGAGAGAAAATGTGGAAGCCAAGTGGCAAAATGATCCAGGAACTGATGGGAGGGGCCGGGAGGACGATACACCACCGCCACTCGCATGGAGAAGGGGGTGTAGAGTCTGACGGCATGGACCTCAAAAGAAGGGAAGACAAGTGAGGGTACTTGAGGGATAACCTGAAAGGTACATTTTGGTGATAGGAGCAGACCAAAGTCTCCACCAGCTCTATTGTCTGATCTTGGGGTATGAGAGAAGTGTAGCCCCCCGTATGAAAGAGCAGCAGCAGCGGTAGTATCTGATTGCCGGATCCAGGTTTCAGTAAGAGCCAGGAGGTTAAGAGAATTAGAAAGGAAGAAGTCATGAATGAAGGAGAGTTTGTTACACACTGAGCGAGAATTCCAAAGTGCACAATTAAGAGAGACAGATGGCATGCAGGGAATATTAATAAGATTAGAGGGGTTTCTGAGTGTAGCAGTGGGGGGGTTTGACTTTCTATAACATGGGGGACCAGGGTTGGGAGCAATGTCTCCTGCAACTAGGAGAAGGAGGATAGAAAGAGTGAGCAGATGGTTAAGTGATTTGTGAGAGCGTCTCTGGTGTTGAATGGTGGGACTGCCTGGATCTGTGCAATTTAACAATGTGAAAAGAGCATGAATGCTATACATAGGAGAGGAAAGAAGCGAGGGGCCAATATGGATGGAGTGTGGAGAGTTAATGCCAGGGCGGTGGATGTGTGTGAATGCAGCGGCCAGGATATAAATTACACAAATGCATATGGTATATATTTGTTGTACTCCAAATGTACAGAGAGTAGATGTATATAAATGTCTTACCTGTCTCCTGCCCTGTCTAACTGCCATGTTATAACTGCCAGAAGTACTTTGATACATGTACTTCCATTACATGTGCATAAATGCCACCCCTGCATAAATGCTCCCCCTAGCTAGGTCTGAATATATAGGAGGTTAAGGCTAAGTTTTGGTTTTTTTTTGGCTCTCTCTTCTCGTTAATCAATCACACTAAATTGAGACACCAGGACCCAATAAAATGTTGTGGTCAAATAAACACATGTCCAGCACTACATGGATCATAAAGCACTTTGAAAAGTTTCTTGACCTCACAACATAAGGGGACAAGCAGAGTAAGTTGAAAAAAACTATATACCAGATATAAGCTTGCAGAGTTGAAAACACAGATCGCATTCAGGATTAACTGCTTGCTGACATTGAATGGAGACACAGGAGTGGATTCAGAGCAGAGATTGGAAAAGCTGGTTACCTGTATGAAGAGAATAGAGATGCGTGTCACATTCATCCATGTTATAACTGCCAGAAGTACTTTGATACATGTACTTCGATTACATGTGCATAAATGCCACCCCTGCATAAATGCTCCCCCTAGCTAAGTCTGAATATATAGGAGGTTAAGGCTAAGTTTTTTTTTTTTTTTGGCTCTCTCTTCTCGTTAATCAATCACACTAAATTGAGACACCAGGACCCAATAAAATGTTGTGGTCAAATAAACACATGTCCAGCACTACATGGATCATAAAGCACTTTGAAAAGTTTCTTGACCTCACAACATAAGGGGACAAGCAGAGTAAGTTGAAAAAAACTATATACCAGATATAAGCTTGCAGAGTTGAAAACACAGATCGCATTCAGGATTAACTGCTTGCTGACATTGAATGGAGACACAGGAGTGGATTCAGAGCAGAGATTGGAAAAGCTGGTTACCTGTATGAAGAGAATAGAGATGCGTGTCACATTCATCCATGTTATAACTGCCAGAAGTACTTTGATACATGTACTTCCATTACATGTGCATAAATGCCACCCCTGCATAAATGCTCCCCCTAGCTAGGTCTGAATATATAGGAGGTTAAGGCTAAGTTTTTTTTTTTTTTGGCTCTCTCTTCTCGTTAATCAATCACACTAAATTGAGACACCAGGACCCAATAAAATGTTGTGGTCAAATAAACACATGTCCAGCACTACATGGATCATAAAGCACTTTGAAAAGTTTCTTGACCTCACAACATAAGGGGACAAGCAGAGTAAGTTGAAAAAAACTATATACCAGATATAAGCTTGCAGAGTTGAAAACACAGATCGCATTCAGGATTAACTGCTTGCTGACATTGAATGGAGACACAGGAGTGGATTCAGAGCAGAGATTGGAAAAGCTGGTTACCTGTATGAAGAGAATAGAGATGCGTGTCACATTCATCCATGTTATAACTGCCAGAAGTACTTTGATACATGTACTTCGATTACATGTGCATAAATGCCACCCCTGCATAAATGCTCCCCCTAGCTAGGTCTGAATATATAGGAGGTTAAGGCTAAGTTTTTTTTTTTTTTTGGCTCTCTCTTTTCATTAATCAATCACACTAAATTGAGACACCAGGACCCAATAAAATGTTGTGGTCAAATAAACACATGTCCAGCACTACATGGATCATAAAGCACTTTGAAAAGTTTCTTGACCTCACAACATAAGGGGACAAGCAGAGTAAGTTGAAAAAAACTATATACCAGATATAAGCTTGCAGAGTTGAAAACACAGATCGCATTCAGGATTAACTGCTTGCTGACATTGAATGGAGACACAGGAGTGGATTCAGAGCAGAGATTGGAAAAGCTGGTTACCTGTATGAAGAGAATAGAGATGCGTGTCACATTCATCCATGTTATAACTGCCAGAAGTACTTTGATACATGTACTTCGATTACATGTGCATAAATGCCACCCCTGCATAAATGCTCCCCCTAGCTAGGTCTCAATATATAGGAGGTTAAGGCTAAGTTTTTTTTTTTTTTTGGCTCTCTCTTCTCGTTAATCAATCACACTAAATTGAGACACCAGGACCCAATAAAATGTTGTGGTCAAATAAACACATGTCCAGCACTACATGGATCATAAAGCACTTTGAAAAGTTTCTTGACCTCACAACATAAGGGGACAAGCAGAGTAAGTTGAAAAAAACTATATACACAGGAGTGGATTCAGAGCAGAGATTGGAAAAGCTGGTTACCAGATATAAGCTTGCAGAGTTGAAAACACAGATAGCATTCAGGATTAACTGCTTGCTGACATTGAATGGAGACACAGGAGTGGATTCAGAGCAGAGATTGGAAAAGCTGGTTACCAGATATAAGCTTGCAGAGTTGAAAACACATAGATAGCATTCAGGATTAACTGCTTGCTGACATTGAATGGAGACACAGGAGTGGATTCAGAGCAGAGATTGGAAAAGCTGGTTACCTGTATGAAGAGAATAGAGATGCGTGTCACATTCATCCATGTTATAACTGCCAGAAGTACTTTGATACATGTACTTCGATTACATGTGCATAAATGCCACCCCTGCAATAAAAAATCAAACTTCTGTAACCAAAGTCCTCAAATCTATTATCAAAGGTATCTGAAATTATCAACAGTTAAAAGAGATAATAAATTATGCAGTATACAATCAAGGTACTGTCACACTTAGCGATGTACCAGCGATCCCGACCAGCGATATGACGCGGTCAGGATCGCTGGTACATTGCTAAGTGGTCGCTAGTGAGCTGCCACACAGGCAGATCTCACCAGCGACATTGCAGGGGACGGGGATCACTACTTACCTGTCACACCAGGCGATCCTGTGTCCTCCCGCCCGGCTCCACGCGTCGCTCGTCGTCACAGCAGGAAGCGCCGCAGGAAGCTGACGACGAGAAGTGGTCCAAGACATTCTCGCGTGATCAGCGATAACCAGCGGGGGAGCGGTCGTAGGTAAGTATCAGACACAGCGATGTCACTAGCAATATCGCTATAACGTCACAAGTTATAGCGATATTGCTAGCGATATCGCTTAGTGTGACAGGCCCTTAAGTGCCATGCGTAATTTTGTATGTATTGTTAATGCAACTCTGCCTCACTTGAATAAGGATGTGCTACAATCACATAGAAAAGGACATTGAGTTGAATGGTTTCTTGGAAAAATAGCATTTTTTTGCACCCTGTGCAACTCTTTTAATTTTAATTTAGGCAAAAATTTAGACATGCTTCTTTATGGCATTTACACAGATTTTGATTGCTGGGTGGAAAATTGCACAGTGACAAATGATTTCCATTTACAGTGAATTGCCAGGTTTTATAAGGCACCTTTTAGCCACATGGCTTCTACAGTTGGGAGAATTTGTTTTGCTTTAGAAACCTTGTGGTCAAAAACAACATCATACAACTGTGGCATTTTACAGTTAATGCATGTGAAATTCTTCTTTTGTCTGGGAATGAATGAAGCTATCCAATTTTAGTAAAGAGTTTGTTGAGTCTGGTTTTTCAATAAATTGCATCTTAAATGTATCTAAGGGACACATCCTAATGATCATCTGCATTAAACCTTTGCTTTAAACTCAGATTTATAGACTATACACTTCCCTATCTTAAAAAGAATCTGTCAAAAAGTTACTGTTACCTTATTTGAGAGCCGCATGATGTAGGCAAACAAACCCTAAATCCAATGATGTCTTACATGGCTTATTGGGTGCAGCAGTTGTGACTCGTCAGGGCTGGAGGGCCCGACTTGCTGTCAGGGACACAGGTACTCTATAGGAGCCCGGTGCCAGCACCCGCGTGTATCCCCCCTGCTTGCACATGTCCCCGGCACTTGAAATTCTTTCCTCTTACTTTTCCTGTGCTGCAGCATCTTCTGTGTCTCCTGATTCTGACCTTTCAGATCAGGGGGCATGATGATGTCACATCTGTGCACTCTCTGCCTGAACAGTCAGTGCAGAAAGCTGGAAGATGGCAATGCTGAGGAGTCTCAAGCAGAGCAGCGGCCAGTGATGAGAAGTGAGTATTTCTTTTTTTATGTTTGAAGCATTATATGGGGCCCATCATATACTGGAGCATCATATGGGGCCTATTATATACTGGATCATCATATGGGGCTCATTTTATATAGAGCATCAAATGGGGACCATTATATATGGAGCATCATAAGGAGCCTATCATATACTGGAGCATCATATAGGGCCCATTATATACTGGAGCATCATATGGGGCCCATTTTATATAGAGCATCAAATGAGGCCCATTATATATGGAACATCATATGGGGCCTATTATATATGGAGCATCATATGGAGCACATTATATACTGGAGCATCATATGGTGCCCATCATATACTGGGTCATCATATGGGGCCCATCATATACTGGAGCATTATATAGGGCCCATCATATACTGGAGCATTATATGGGCCCATCATATACTGTATAGAGCATTATATTGGGCTCATTAGGTATGGGGCAATAAAGGGGGTCCATTAAATTGTATAGAGCACTATATGGAGCTCATTATACTGTTTGGAGCATTATATGGGGCTCATACTGTATTGAGCATAATATGGGGCACACTATTCTGTATGAAGCAATATATGGTGCTCATTATTCTGTATGGAGCATTATATGGGGTACATTATTGTGTATGGAGCACTATGTGGTTCGGTTCCCATAATACTAAATGGAAGACTATACTGTCCAGTTTATGAGCTATTGAAATCGCTCATGTAATGTAAGAAGTAAGTGAAATCTTTGGCATTGCACTACACCTATATTTCTTTGCTGACTCTGTGCATCATGAATTGCATTATGTGTTAAAGGGACCCACTCACACTCACACCCCGTACAACAGAGGAGACAGCCCCGACTGTTCTGGACCCGGTGCAAAACCGGTACCCCTGGTCCAGTCCTTCTTCTTACGCAGGCATGCAATGATAAGTGTATTAACATGCCGGTGCCTGTAAACTTAATTTAAATAATTTAAAAAAACAGTATGGGGACCCCCACTTTTTTGATAACAAGCCAAGATAAACTGACAACTGTGGGTTGCAGTCTGCAGCTGTCGGCTTTGCCTGTGCTGCAGCCTTTCAATAAGTTTTGCTCAGTCTGCCAAACCCGAACAGTAACACCTACTTCTCAGAGAAGTCTGTGTTCGGGGTCCATACAGACCCCGAACTTTGCCTTTTACTTTTCAGGTTCACCAATTTCTAGTGTGGAGTTATACAGTACATTTCTGAATCAACATATGCAGAGATTTCATATTGTGAGCAAAATATTCCAATAAAAGGCAAGCCTGTGTTTGTTACTGGAAAAATACAGAAACTTTTGCATTTCTCTGAGACATTCAGCCATGTCCTCCTATTTGGTTAATTGCTCTATAACTCCACTAGGTGGGGAATCATATTACCTTTATTTCACAAAAAGTGCTATACCAAGTAATAGACAATGTTTAGCATCTTAGAATATGCAAATAAATATTCTTTTGCCAAACATTGCTTGGTACAGATGTGCTCCAAAGTTTACATATCCCGGCAAAATTTTTGCTTTCTTGGCCTTTCTTCAGAGAATATGAATGATAACACCAAAACTTTTTCTCCACTCGTGGCTAGTGGTTGGGTTGAGCCATTTATTGTCAAAATACTGTGTTTTCTCTTTTAAAATCATAATGACAAACCAAAGCATTCAAATGACCCTGATCAAAAATTTACATACTTTCTATTTCCCTCTCTATCATCAATGACAGCTTGAAGTCTTTTGTCATAGTTGTGGGTGAGATTCATGATTTTCTCAGATGGTAAAGCTACCCACTCTTCTTGGCAAAAAGTCTCCAGCTCTTGTAAATTCCTGGGCTGTCTAGCATGAACTGCGTGCTTGAGATCTCCCCAGAGTGGCTCAATGATACCGAGGTCAAGAGACTGAGATGGCCACCCCAGAACCTTCATTTTTTCTGCTGTAGCCACTGACAGGTTGACTTGGCCTTGTGTTTTGGATCACTGTCATGTTGGAACATCCAAGTATGACCCATGCGCAGCAGTATTTGCTGATGACGTGCTGCATTTATCTTTCCTACAACTTTGACCAAGTTTCCTGTGCCTTTGTAGCTCACACATTCCTAAAACATCACTGATTCAACTCCGTGCTTTACAGTAGGAATGGTGTCCCTTTCATCATAGGCCTTGTTGACCTCTCTCCAAATGTAACGTTTATGGTTGTGGCCAAAAAGTTCAATTTTGGTCTCATCACTCGAAATTACCTTGCTGCAGAAGTTTTGAGGTTTGTCTCTGTGCTGTTTTGCGTATTGTAGGGGAGATACTTTGTGGCATTTGCACCTTAATGGCTTTCTTCTGGTTACTCAAACATGCAGCCCATTTTTGGTCAAGTGCCTCCTTATTGTGCATCTTGAAACAGTCACACTGCTACTTTTCAGAGTCCAGTATTTCAGCTGATGTTATTTGTGGGTTTTTCTTTGCATCTCAAACAACATTCCTAGCAGTTGTGGCCGAAATTATTGTTGGTCTACCTGACTGTGGTATTGTTTTCACAGAGCCCCTGATTTTCCATTTGTTAATCAGTTTGAATGTTGCTGACGGGCATTATCAATTCCTTGGATATCTTTTTGCATCCCTTTCCTGTTTTATACAGTTCAACTACATTTTCCTGTAGATCCGTTGACAATTCTTTTGCTTTCCTCATGACTCACAATTGAAAAACATCAGTAGCTAGATGAAAGATGCAAGAGTCTGTCTGGATCCCAGAAACTCACTCAGCTTTTATGCCCACACACTGATTACAAGCAAATCGGTCACAGGCGAGGATGTTACCTTTAGTAGCCAGTCAAACACATTTGTGCCAACTTCTGTGCATGTAATCAGGCCAATATCACCAGGGTGTGTAAACTTTTGATCAGGGTCATTTGGATGTTTTGGGTTGTCATTATGATTTAAAAAGAGAAAAAACAGTACCATATTGTTTGGATTATAAGATGAAGTTTTTTTTTCCTACGAAATTTGTGGGAAAAGTGGGGGTCCGTCTTATAATGCGGATATATCTTACCAGTACCATTGCTGCAGGATGCAGGCTGGGAAGATGGGGTGTCTGGCGGTGCTGCCGATGCGCGGCATTGCTATGGGGTGTCCGGAGCTTCTGGGATGCCGGCGGTGCTGCTGTGGGTGTCTATGATGCTTCTCTGCTGACATTTTGTGAAAGGCCAGAGCCCCCCCGCAGTTCCATGGTTTCATCCTGTGCAGTGGACTCCGGGAAAACGGCTGCCGGGGGGCGGCGCATGTGCATATGTAGATCTCAGCACCACGATCTCGGGAAATGAGCCAACCACAGCACTGGAGACACCTGCAGCAGCACCGGACAACACCGCCAGACACCCCCGTAGCACCACTGGGCACCCACAGCAACACCAGAGACATCTGCAGCAGCACCGCTGGAAAACCCTGCAGCGCTGGACACCCCTGTAGCACCACTGGGTACCCGCAGCAGACACCCGCAGCAACACCGGGCAGCACCGCCAGACACCCCCGCAGCACCGGACACCCGCAGTAGCGCATCGCACATCGGAACCCCCCCTCATCTCAGCCTGCAGCATCACCCACTCCTGCCTCCTCCAGTAGTTACCCTGGGACCCCGCTTCACCGCAGCCACCATACCGGTAAGTAATAAGATGCATGGATTATAAAAAGCACCACCATTTTATTTTTCTCCTCAAAATTTGGTGTGCGTCTTATAATCTGGAGCATCTTATATTCCGAAAAATATGCTATTTAGACAATAAATGGCTTCACCCAACCACTAGCCATGAGAGGAGAACATTTTTGGTGTTATCATTCATAGTCTCTAAAAAAAGGCCAAAAAAGCAAAAATTCTTCCGGGGTATGTAAACTTTTGAGCACCACTGTATATAGCATTTTTTTTCCAAGTGAGCTACCTGGAGTCCTTGACAATGCATCCTTCTGTGCTGCGGGAAATAGTTTTTTACTTTGTTTCACAAAAGTCCATATACTGTAATTGTTGATCTACTATTCCTAAAATTATAATAAGGGTTGCTAACCTTTTAACAGTTTGAACCATAGACTGAAACCGATTTTATTAATGCAGAAAAATTGTATTGTATACTGCGAGAAATAGAACTATTGTGAATAACACACCGAATGACAAACTAAAATATTGTTCCAGTAAAGCCCTATTTAAGTTTTCGAAGAGAACAATGAAAATATAAAAGTCCTTTGTAACACAATAAGGGATTGCCTGCCTATTGCTATCTCAGAAGCAAAAACCCACAAATGTAATATATACAGTACATTTCATCTCCACAATGCAATCCTCTAACAGTCTTTATTCACTAATATTTCCTCAAGGATTTCTTTTATACCTGCTATAAAAGAAAGATGCTCTTGATGGCAGCAGCATTCTAATCATCATGTGAAATGTAAGATGTTTGTACTCCCCTGGCTTTAAAACATGTTTATTCACAATCTAGTTATACAAACGCTGAAAGCATTCTCAAGGCACAGAACGCATTGTAAAGTTATGTAATACTAAAATGAATATGGTTGAAGAAGATATTCAGTAATTGTATATTCTTATTTTGTTTTGCCTATACAAAAAAATGATCATCATTTAGGAATAAATGCAACAACTAAATATTTACCCAAATGGGATCAGAAGGATACTTTTTGCAGCAATGATAAAGAGAAGTGCAGAGAATGCTCATATTATTAGAATTAAGGTTGAGCCTACTCGGCGACTTTGGCCGTGGCAAAAGTTTGCAAGATAGAGTGTACCTTTTTTTTACAAGGATTACAGAGCCTGTACATTGGAGCTGCATAGCCTACTATCACTACCACTAGCCTACTATCACTATTTGTGCACATGGCAGCATACAGTATGTGTAAGATTTATGCACACTGATGTACAGTATGCATAAGTCTTTTGCTGGAGCTATATGACAACTCTGAGAAAAAATAGCTGAAAAGAGAAATAAAAAAGTCAATAAAAACATCACTGAGAGAGAAAAAACAGCCATAGTTTTAATACCATATCCAGACACCAATGCAAAAACAGGAAGCAGCAGGTCCCCCGTGATAAAGGTGTGGGGCAGGACAAGTGCAAAATACTGAAAACAAACCACTTACAACCCCACCAAACGTGGGATGGCTTCCTAGTATTCTTTTTGCACACAGGTCTGCATATTGTCATTCACACCATTATGTTAGATACACCTCTATCCATATAACAGCCTATTACCTACACCCTTACTATTATATTAGGTGGCCTGCCAAAACTATATGTGGACCCACAGTCCAGACACTGCTAGGTGTCGATTAGTCAGAGCCTTGGTCCTTCTCAGCCCAAATTCACGCAAAAATCATTACACACATGGTAAAGTTTTAAGACTAGAGGTTAGGACCATCCCGAATATGGTCACTGTGATGTGGTGGGATGGCTTTTAAGTTTTTATTAGATCAAAAATATGTTAAGCAAGTACCCTCTATCATTTTCATGCACTGTCACTATTTATTTATTTATGGGTATTTGATCATTTAATTTAAATCTTGGGTTTTTGTCTGTTTAGTGGCCAGTGTGAACAAACACTAACATGGTACATGCACACCAACTTTCATTCCAGTTCATTGCTTTAGCTTTCTGTATATGTTCATAGTCTATTGCAAGTGAGCTACTTATCACAGGAGTTGACTACTAGTCATGTGTACATCAGACCTGGCAATGATAATCTCCTAATGATAACACCTTAACTGTAAGTAAACAAAGCACCTGCTTGATACGTGACACATCATTGAACTCAGTGTTTTAGCCTCTACCACATATCCTCAGATTATATAGCAAATACCTGCTGACAGATTCCTTTTATTTCTGTGAAGTATACAGCTCGATAATCAGCTCTATGATAGGAATCTGCGAGTCTCTAAAACATTTTATCAGGTTTGTTTTCCTAGTTAGCATTTTCCAAAACCATAGACCAGTTATTGCTTTTTGTTTAAATAATATCCCTAACCCATATACCTGTTTTTATACCTGTAAGTCCATATTTGCGACAGATCATAGTAAACTCATGGAATTCTCAAATAATTGTTTAACTTTTGTTTAATTAAAGTACTTTTCACTTTCAGCTTCAGTTTAGTTTTATTTCTTATCACTTCTTATTTGAAAAGGAACATCATCAGTCATCAGGTTATACAGTATAATTATCACTTGGCAACGACTGCACAATACATGGAGAGATACCGGGAACTGAATTGCAGAGCACAGTGCTTGTTTTTGTGAGGAATTGGCAGGGAAACCTGAGCAGAGGCAAGTGCATTACCAAGTGTAGAGATGAGATACAAGCAGACAAATAATGAGTCACAGAATTAGAGAGTGTAAGTGCAGTGTCGCCATCCAAGTCCACCTGCAACACCATCCTAGTCCACCTCCCAAACACCCCAATGCTCCAGAGTCTGAGCCCTGATCAAAATATTCAGCTGGATTCTTGCTGTGCCTCCCAAGATTAGAAATACCATAGATCAAGCAGAGAGTGGAGAAGTTATCAAAGCCAAGTACACATATTTGATATTGCCATGTCCCGAAAAACCCGACCTATTAAAGTGTCACATTAGTTAACCCCTTCAGTGAACTCCAAAAAGAAAAAAATTTAGCAAACTATGCTTTATCATCATACCGCAGGAAAAAAGTGGAATAAAATGTGAGCAAGAAAACAAATATAAATAAAAATGGTATAGCATTTGTCTCACAAAAAACAAGCCACCATCTCCACCAGCTCCATCAATGGAAAAATAAAAAGTTACAGCTCTCAGAATAAAGTGATGCAAAAATAATTATTTTCAGTATGAAAGTTTTTATTGTGTAAAAGCGCCAAAAGATATAAATTTGGTATTGCTGTAATCTGACCGACCCACACGATGAATGGCGCAAAAAATAAGTAAAACCAATTCTTCATCTGATTTGTTCATTCTGCCTCCCAAAGATTGAAGTGTGGATTGGCTCACATTAATCCTGCACTCTTTGCTGAGCACTTACACCAGAGTTTCTTTGTTAATCTCTGAAATACATGATTCAGATGGAAACTCCAGAGGAAGATTCCCTTTAATAAGGCACATGGATGCGCTATGGATGCCATGTGGCCAACTATGATACGATGTTGTCCATCTTTTTAGGCATGCATAAATTCACCCGGTGAATTGCGGCAAACACACCTCTGCACCATGAGACTTTCTCACGGTGCTAGTGGGGATCTCAAAGAGGTCACCACAGTTCAGTAGGAATGCAGCCTAAGTGACTGGTTGCAGCCTCGATGACATCACCATTAGTCATTGATGCTGCGCCCACAGCAGCTCATTCATCAGTGGTTCTCAGCCTGGGCGGTCGCATCTTGACACCTTCAAGGTTGAAAACTGCTTATCACCTGGATATGGATTATAGCGTGGGACAGAACCACAGACAGGTGAGGGATATTGTTTTTTTTTTTTTATTACAGGAGACGAGGGATTCAGTAGAATTAAGCATTAGCTAAGTCTTGTTTTATTTCAAATAAAAGACTTTATTCTGGCTATGTCTTTATTTACCATATAACTATAGGATTAGTATTGAATAAGTGTCTTACACAGTGAAGGAAATAATTATTTGATCCCTTGCTGATTTTGTAAGTTTGCCCACTGACAAAGACATGAACAGTCTATAATTTTAACACTGAGAGATAGAAAATCAAAAATAAAATCCAGAAAATCACATTGCATAAATTATATAAATTTATTTGCATTTGCAGTGAGAAATAAGTATTTGATCCCCTACCAACCATTAAGTTCACACTGGGCATTTTTGCTGCTTTTTTAATGCTAATTTTCAGCTGCTTTTTACATTACCAGCAAAGTCTATGTGATTTAAAAAATCTTATGCACACACATTGTTTTTTTTGTCATCAGGATTTTGTGCTTTGCAGTGTTTTTTGACATAGAGCATATCACTTCTTTTAGCTTTTTTTTCAGTGTTTTTGCGGTGTTCTTCACCTATTGAATTGAATGGATCATGAAAAAATGTTACAAATATGCAGATTGACTTTTCTTTCAGCACATGTTCTGCAGAAAAGTCAAGGACAGCAGGATGTGACATCAGTCAGCTCTACTACATCTAGATGGCAGGCTGCATGATGCATCCATACAGCCTGTCATCCAGCAGATCGGACACTAATCCCATTCATTTGAATGGGGGGCCTGACAATACAGTGCTTGAGATGCTGTCATATGCATGACAGCACTGTAAACAAAGCTTCTGATCAGCAGTGAAACCATCCCCGCTGGTCAGAGCCACTTTTCCCATGCTGTCAAAAGACAGCGTGAGCGCTCAGCTGTGATCGGAGGTATACATTTTACCTCCAGTCACTGGTGTCAGCTGATGGGACAACCGCTCCCATCATCTGACACCTGCTGACACTAATAACAGTAGAAGCAGGAGCGGATGATGGGGGTATTAATCAGCCGCTCCTGCGCTGTAAACAATTTTTAAAAAATCCCTGCATGAGTCCCCCCTATTTTTGATAAGAAGCCAGGCAAATCTCACTGCTGGGGGCTGCAACCCTCAGCTGTCAGCATTAGCAAGGCTGGTCATCAAGAATAAAGGGGTCCCCACTTTGTTTTTTTAATTATTTAAATAAATAATTTTAAAAAAAGTTGTGGGGACCTCCCTATTTTTGACAACCAGCATTGCTAAAGCTGACAGCTCATGCTGGTAAGGTGCCATTGATATTGGCCCCCCCAGCCTAAAAATGGAGACCTTCAGCTGCCCAGAAAAGACTCATGTATTAGATACATCAATTCTGGTGCTTTGCCTGGCTCTTCCCACTTGCCCTGTAGCGGTGGCAAGTGGGGTTCATATTTGTGGGGTTGATGTCACCTTTGTGTTTTCAAGTGACATCAAGCCCCGATATTAGTAATGGAGAGATGTCAATAAGACGCCCCATTACTAACCCCATAGTCACATGTCTTCGAATTTCCAAGCACTAAATTTTGTAGTTATTTTCAGAAAATGAGAAATGGTCAAAATAACAAAAAATAATGCTAAGAAAACAAGTTCATAATCATTTAGAAACAACAATACTGTTTTAACTAAGGAAGAGTACAGAAATCAATATTTTGTGGAATAACCATGATTTTTAATCACAGCTTTCATGCATCTTGGCCTTCTTTCCACCAGTCTTTCACACTGCATATGGGTGACCTTATGCCACTCCTGGTACAAAAATTTAAGCAGTTCTTCTTTAATGGTCTGTGACTATTCCATCTTCCTCTTGATTAAATTCCAGAGGTTTTCAATGGGGTTCAGGTCTGCAGATTGGGCTGGCCATGCCAGGGATTTGAAGTGGTGGTTCTTCATCCACACATTGATTGACCTAGCTGTGTGGCTTAACGCATTGTCCTGCTGGAAAAACCAGAGTTTAGGAACATTGGCTGAGCAGAAGGAATCAACTGTTTTTCTAGGATAACTTGTATTGACTTGATTCATATGTCCTTCACAAAGATTAATCCTAGCATGCGTATTGGGGGCCTTTTAGGCCCCCATGCTTACTTTTTTGCTATTATCTGCAAAATTACTTAAGTACTTGAGTAATCCTCAAGTATGTCGTTGTTGGTAATATCCAGTTGTTCATGTAATTTTTTTCATAGGCATTTCGGTGTAACAATGCTTTTTTGGTGAAAACCACATCTGTACGGATTGGGCGCCTTTTAGGCCCCCATGTATTTCTTATCATGTTCTCAGTAGTGTTTGTGTCTCAAGTTACTTTATTTGTACTCAGTAATGTTGGCGGAGGGGGCCAGGGTGTGGATAATGCCATATGAGGATGTCATGTGATTTTTGGAGGGAGAGATAAGGCCATGACATCATCTCAGGTCCTTCTGAACACAGTAATGAGCTGTGTAGAAAGTAATGAGGACAGTATAAACTGTGAGTTAATTGTGAAGGACCTGAGATAAGATAAGATGTTGAGAGGAAGTCTGATTCAGTTTCAGTTTCTCTGATTCTAAGAAGCCTGCAAAGCGTAAAGCTATTGAGCTACAGACAACCAGAGAATTGTACAACACCTAAAAGAAAGTATAAAAGATAAGAGAGGGTGAGAGGAGGGAGGGTGCACTTTACACTTACAGTGTGTCACACACAAGCAAAGAGTGGACAACCCTGATTGTGTTCATTGTTTTTTCTTTTAGTTTGCTAACATCAAGTCAGCAATGGCACAGTCTTACTCCAAGCTTCTGAGTGACCAAGAGATTGAAGCAATTGTGTTTCAAAGTGATGATGAAAGTGAACTCTCTTTGTCCGATGGTGAGTACCTACCACCAGAGAATCAAACATCCTCAAGTGATTCTTCTTCTGATGATGAAGAATTGAATACGGTGGATCCTCAAGAAGTGATAAGTAGAGTTGAGCAACTTTGGGTTGGATCGGGTTTCATGAAACAAAATTTGTTTCAGATGAAACTGGTCCGACTAGGGCAAAAAAAAGTCGGAGTTTCGTCCGAAACCCGACCCCAATGCAAGTCAATGGGAAATAAAAGTCGGCATTGAGCGGATGACATTCATCCACTCAATGCCGACTTTTATTCCCCATTAACTTGCGTTGGGGTCGGGTTTCGGACAAAACTCCGACTTTTTTTGCCCTAGTCAGACCAGTTGCATCTGAAACAAATTTTGTTTCATGAAACCGGATCCGACTAAAGTCGCTCAACTCTAGTGATAAGTAGAACATCCAAAATGAATGTGTTTTGGGACAGTAATCCTACATTAGTCGGACGTACTGCAATCCATAATATTGTGAGACAGGCTCAAGGAGCTGTGGGAAGTCCCAGTTACTTTTCCCCTAAAGACGTATTCTGTACTTTTTTTTCTGACAATACTGCAGAAGAGGTCCTTTTATGTTCAAACCTAGAAGGAAGACCTATCGCTTCTGCAAAAAATAAGTCCTGGAAAAATATCTCAAAAGAGGAACTTTATGCATACATTGGACTTTTACTGCTGGCAGGGAGTCAAAAATCGTATGATGCTCCAATATGAGAATTATTTCTGGACCCACTTTCTGATCCACACTATAACTCGACAATGTCAGTGGACAGATATGAGGAAATTAGAAGACACATTCGATGTGATGATAAGCGAACACGTGCATTGAGGTTTGAAATAGACAAATTAGCCCCTATCAGTTATATCTGGAACATATTTATAAAAAATTGCACCAAACTTTACAATCCTAGTACTAATGTTACAGTAGATGAGCAACTTGTACCATTCAGAGGACGCTGCAAGTTCATACAATACATGCCCAGCAAGCCAGCTAAATATGGAATCAAAATCTTCTGGATGTGTGATTCTGCAAATTATTATGGCATAAATGGCGTAATCTACTGTGGCAAAGAGGTTGGTGCACCAGTACAGAAGGATCTGGGGTCTGAAATTGTCAAAACTCTTGCTGTTCCAATATTCAATTCAGGTAGAAACATTACCATGGACAATTATTTCACCAATGTTGAACTAGGCAATTTTCTGCTTCAAAAACCTATTACACTTGTTGGTACTATCAAGCCAAACCGACAAGAAATTTCAGAAGCACTGAAACACAATCGTCAGCGAGCACTTTATGAGAGTGTCTTTGGATTCAATAACAAAGCGACTTTGGTATCTCACAAAGCGAAGGAGAAATCAGTGATTTTAATCAGTACCATGCATCACAATTGCAGTATTGACAGCAATGACAGAAAATTAAAACCAGAAATCATCCTGCATTACAATAAAACAAAAGGAGGTGTAGACAAAATGGATGAGATGTTGGGAGAATATTCATGCAAGAGGCAAACAAAACGATGGCCTGTAGTACTTTTAGCAAATATGCTTGATGTAGCAGCCCTAAATTCATTCATCATTTATACAGAAACTAATCCACAATTCCATGCACGGAAGAAGGACAGGAGATGCCTGTTTTTGAAGGACCTTTGTCATGAACTTGTAATGCCTCACATAATACAGCGAAGCAAACTAAAGAAGTAATGAAACAGTGTGGCGTACAATTTCAGATGATTCCAGGGCCAGGAGAAAGAAAAAGAAAGCGCTGTTTCATGTGTCCAAGAAACTTAGAAAGGAAAACTGAGAGATTTTGTTCAATTTGTAAGGAAAATGTCTGCAAAGAACATTCTCCCGAAAAATTAACTTGTCAAAATTGTTTGGAAGACTAATATAATAGAAAAGAAACATAAAAGAAATGTAGCTGCAGCTAGTTTGGTATAGATTTCTATGCGTTTTTTCATGTTTGTGTGAAATTTTGAAAAAAAAAAATTTTTGGTGTTTTCGGTGAAAAATTATAATTAAAATTTGGTTTACTAATCATATTTTATTTAGCAGTTTTAAAATAAACTTGTAAAAGATATATAAGTGTGTTTTTCCATATGATTTGCATGGGGGCCTCCAATACGTTAATATGAAGATTTCTGATGTCATGCATACTAGGGTTAACCTGCCCAATTCCAGCCTTACTGAAGTATCCCCAGATCATCACCTATCCTCCACCAAATTTTACAGTGGGTGCAAAACATTGTGGCTTGCATGCCTCTCCAGGTCTCCATCTAATCATTAGATGACCAGGTGTTGGGCAAAGCTGAAAATTAGACTCCTCAGAGAAGACTACCTTACTCCAGTCCTCTATGGTCCAATCCTTATGGTCTTTTGCAAACTGCAGCCTGGCTCTCCTTTGCTTCTCATTGATGAAAGTTGATGAAAGGCTTATTTCTAGCTTAACATGACTTGAACCCTACCTCTAGGAGCCTGTTACCAACTGTTCTTGTGGTGCACTTCACCCCAGCTGCCATTTGTCATTCCTTTTGTAGGTCACTTGATGTCATCCTGCCATTGCTGAGTGACATTCGAATAAGATGACGATCATCCAGGTCAGTGGAGAGTCATTTTCGCCCTCTGCCGGTCTCTAGCGTTGTTCTCCCCAATGTCTGCTGCTTGACCCTATTGTAATGGACTGCCATCTTACAAATTTTAAGGGTGGAGGCAACATGATGCTCACTGTATCCTTCTGCTAGTAAAGCCAGAATTGAGCCCTTCTATTCCTCACTCAAGACTTTTCTTTTCAACTCCTTTGGCATGGTTAAAAGCTATTTTTTCATTTCTATTACTTTTGGGATATTACTAGCACTTGTTTTGCCATCCAGCTTGTCCTTTTGCAAAAGGATTGTGAACACTACAGGAGGACTTTTTATACTTTCCTTCGTTAAATAAGACTTGGTTCAGGTGATCACCTAATCAGAAGCACATTAAGTAGAATGAGGTGCACGCTGGTTGGAATTCAATTGACACAGGACTGGAATGGCTGTCAGACATGTAGTGAAGCAAATTTTTATAAAACTGTGCAGTGGTCTCTTATTTATGCTAGATGTCATGGTCCAGTCCGGAGTTTATCTTCTGCTGTCTTCACTCCGGACTGGTCATGCGGGGGTTAATCTCCTCAGCCTCGTTCTGGAGCTAGCTGGGCTATTTCAATCCCTCACAGCCTGCTGACCAGTGTTAGTGATAGCTCAAGCTTGCAGTTTAGAGCCGCTGACCATTGCACCCTGGTGATCCTCCTGCCTTGGACTGATATTCACGTGTATGACCCGGACTGATTTCTGACCCCGTCTCTTGGTATTTGTTTCTGCTGTTACGTTCCCTCTCTGGCATCTGACTCCCTGGCTTGTTCCCCGACCACGTATTCCGTCTCACGTTTTGGACCCTGTGCTCATGTTCTGGCTTTCTGACTCTCGGCTTTGGTATTTTGACTACGTGTATTGCTGCTCCTTCTGGTACGTCTGCTCCTGTTAGTTTTGACTCGGTTCGTCTGACTATTCTCTCTCGTTACCTGTGGCACCTGTGCTGTTGCTCAGGGTTGCTGCTCTTAGTGTATAACCTCTCTTCCCTCACCAGCTCCCCCTGGTGGAGGTTTCACTACACTAGAGCTGTAGTTTTTTTTTATTCCTAGATAGGGATAATCAGATAGATCTGTAAAGGATTGCGTTGGAGTTGAATTTCCTGAAATCTTCTGTTTTACATGAGTTTCAATATTTTGAGATTCCAATTGCAGTTCACAAAAAAAAACTTTCCCGGCACCATTTCCCACACTGAGGAAGAATCAGAGAGCATACAAACATCGCTTAACATTACTGTGCTGGCTTTTCCATAATGCCCTGTAGCTATGACACCTTACAGATTATCATTAGAGATGAGTGAATTTGCTCGGATTTGGTTCAGAATACGATCAGAATATTGTTTTTGCAATATTCGTTGAACACAGCTGAACGTCATGAGAGTCAATGGAAGTAGAAATTACCAAATATGTTCTGAACCGATCATAAGTCATACACTAGGCCCGAATAGTGTTCAAATATGGCACAAATATGTCAAAATCAGATTTGGGGCCAAAGTCCAAACAAATTCGCACAGCTCTAATTATCATATATTTTATACTTGTGGTCAGTACTCGGGGCATCACAGATCAGCATTTCCCAGCAGAGAACAATTTGTATGGCAGCCTTTTTCCATCTCCAGAGTCACTGAGTAAGTCTCTCAGTTCTATAGAGTGTCTTCTATATAGCCTGTAGTGTGTAAAGTCTTATGGTCAATGGGTTCCTCTCTTTTACTCTTGCCTGTAGAGTGTAAGAGTTTATGATCATCAGGGTCCTCTCTCGCCTCTGTAAGCTCTTATTGTCATCAGGTCAACTCTCTTGCCTGTAAAGTGTAAGTTATTATGGTTAGGAATGGTCTCTTCCTTTATCTCTCTTGGTGCCCTCTCCCCACTGTATACTTTATGAGCAATTATAAGATTTCCAGTATTGAGATTTGTGCAGATTTATTCAATGTGAATCAAAGTTTGGGAGAAATTTGGCAAAGTCAGTGAATTTGAATTTCAAAACATCTGCTCATCTTTAGTCTTAGAGACTGTGAGGGCCATTAGGAATTCTATGTGCTATGTTACGATTAGATGACATATTTCCTTACTGTACATACAGCATTCAATAGCGGATGCCATTATCTGTTTCGCTTGTATTTGTATGCAGTTCTACAGATATAATATATACTGTATACTATTATAATATTGGAGGCTCGTGAAGGGAAATTTTGTCCTGAGCAACCTTTATGGGTAGAGGAATATTACCTTGCATAATATGGCCAGTGTTGGTTCCTATTATTATGCATTATAATAAAATGTTACATATTGCAGTGTTGTAGGACTCAGTATACCACTGTTTACTGCCTCTGTCTGGCCATATTGTTCTTGTTTTCTATATGATGGAACATCCATATAGTTTTATATTAATCTCTGAGACAAAAAAAATCAGCATTCTTCCTTATAAAATATAATAGAGTCCTGCACTCTATTATGACTCTATACAACCAGATTCATATTACGGAAATGGACAAGAGGCCTATGTTATTCATGAAGTGCTGTTTCCTTAGGATAAACTACCAATATTAGATTAGTGGGATCTGATTCTGGCTACTTGCTGCTTTCACATCCTCTTCCTTATTTATCAGTCACTGCTAAATACTTAGGCCTGTTTCACACTTCAGTTTTTTGTGTCAATTAAAATCCGCCAAAAAGGCGGAAGAGTGGATCCGTTCCTAACTGATGTGAACGGATGCCACAGGACCCGTTTTGTGACGGATCCGCAGAATGAAGAATTTTAAAGGAACCGCTGGCCGGGAAGGGGAGAGAGAGAGAGAGAGAGAATTATTTTCGTCTGCCAGAAAGGATTTCAGGGTTAATTTTCTCCCTGACTTCCTTTCTCCGGGCATGCGCAATGGAAAATGCGGATCCAACAACAAAAAAACGCTGCATGGTCCGTCCAAGCATGCCGGCAGACGAAAAAAATTTGGAGGATCCTCACAAAAACGGATCCAACGGATGGCCATCCGTCAAGATCCGCCAGTAATGCAACTCAATGGGGAAAAAAACGGATCCGCAAAAAAAAAATGACGGATCCGTTTTTTTCTAAACCTGGCGGATTTTGACTGATGGTCAAAAATGCAAGTGTAAAAGAGGCCTTAGAGTAGCAGATGTACCTGGCATTTCAGAATAATTCCACTAAAGTGAATAGGACTGAGCTTCAATACCAAGCAAAGCTGCTTCCAAAAATGTAAAGTACAGGTAAGTATAAATGACTAGAGGAATGTGATACTCCCAGGAAAATTATAGTGCTTTCAATCAGCCGAGAGTAAGATCAATCTAATATAGATTGGCTTTCAATTTTGAATTACTAGAAAAAAAAATTAAAAAATTCAAATCAGTGACTATAAAGGGATTATTTTGGGGGGATATTACTTATGCTGATTTTATAGTCTACTAGCTTACTCATTTGATACAGACTTTTTTATCTTTTAGAATTGCCTCCTTAAGTTTACTAAAAATCATCATTCAGATATCCCACTAGTGCAACGATATCATTAAAATCAAGTGTGCTATAGAAATTGGCAATAAATGAACTATAACCCAATAAGGTTGCAGAATAATTAATGTGCACCTCGAGATAGGAAATGTGTAGTAGCTCATCATTTATTGTCATTTTCTTGAATACATTCACAATTAATTAAAGCAAGATTATTAAGAGATAACTAGCCTCATTAACATGCATTATTAGAATTTTTTCCAAGCTGAGCAAAATATATATAATAAGCCAAGCTAAATGCTTTTCGAAAAATTGCATTGTGACTTTACTAAAAAAATATATATAAGGTCTTTCTAATAATCATATTACTTATTGAAAGTATTGTTGTTAACTTTGTTTTTGACCCCAGGCTTCTCTTAAAGGGCTCCCTGGTATGGAAGTTAGGACCGTTCCACTCATCTCTGTGGCTCTGACCCCAGGGTCTCTTAAAGGGATCATTGGTATGGAATTTAGGGCAAATCCACTCTGTGCTTTGGTACTGACCCCAGGCCTTTATTACAGGGATCTCTGGTATGGAAGTCAGGGCAAATCCATCCAGCGCTTTGGTTCTGACCCCAGGCTCTCTTAAAGGGATCTCCTGTATGGAAATTAGAGCAAATCTCTCAACGCTCTGATTCTGACCCCAGGGTTCTATTAAAGGGATCATTGGTATGCAAGTCACTGCAAATCCACTCAGCGCTCTGGTTCTGATCCCCGTCTCTCTTAAAGGGATCCCCGGTATGGAAGTGAGGTCAAATCCACTCTGCACTTTGGTACAGACCCCAGGCCTCTCTTAAAGGGATCTTCGGTATGGAAGTTAGGGTAAATCCCTCAGCGCTCTGATTCTCACCCCAGGCTTCTATTAAAGGGATCATTAGTATGGAAGTCAGGACAAATCCACTCAGCGCACTAGTTCTGACCCCAGGCCTCTCTTAAATGGATCCCCGGTATGGAAGTTAGGACCATTCCACTCTGTGCTCTGGTTCTGACGCCAGGCTAACAGGATGATGTGGGATATTAGGGGTAGTAGTCCGGTGGGTCTGGCTGATGGGATGATGTGGGATATTAGGGGTAGTAGTCCGGTGGCTCAGGCTGATGGAATGATGTGGGATATTACTGGTAGTAGTCCGGTAGCTCTGGCTGACGGGATGATGTGTGATATTAGGGGTAGTAGTCCGGTGCCTCTGGCTGATGGGATGATATGGGATATTAGTGATAGTAGTCCAGTGGCTCTGGCTGATGGGATGATGTGGGATATTAGGGGGAGTAGTCTGGCGTTTGTGATGGGATGATGTGGGATATTAGTGGTAATTTTCTGGTGGCCCAGGCTGATGTGGGATATTAGGGGTAGTAGTCCGGTGGCTTTGACAGGATGATGTGGGATATTAGGGGTAGTAGTCCGGTGGGTCTGGCTGATGGGATGATGTGGGATATTAGGGGTAGTAGTCCGGTGGCTCAGGCTGACGGAATGATGTGGGATATTACTGGTAGTAGTCCGGTAGCTCTGGCTGACGGGATGATGTGTGATATTAGGGGTAGTAGTCTGATGCCTCTGGCTGATGGGATGATATGGGATATTAGTGATAGTAGTCCAGTGGCTCTGGCTGATGGGATGATGTGGGATATTAGGGGGAGTAGTCTGGCGTTTGTGATGGGATGATGTGGGATATTAGTGGTAATTTTCTGGTGGCCCAGGCTGATGTGGGATATTAGGGGTAGTAGTCCGGTGGCTTTGACAGGATGATGTGGGATATTAGGGGTAGTAGTCCGGTAGCTCTGGCTTACGGGATGATGTGTGATATTAGGGCTAGTAGTCCGGTGGCTCTGGCTGACGAGATGATGTGGGATATTAGGGGTTGTTATCCAGTAGCTCTGGCTGACGGGATGATGTGGGATATTATTGTGAATGTGGCTATGCAGAGTGGGTGGGGCTCTACACTCAGCTTTATATATAGATATAATCATTATACTTTGTTAAAACTAACCATAATTAGTTACTATGCCTGGGCAGCGCCGGGCTCTTCAGCTAGTATAATTATAAATTAAACAATGGCTAGATGAGATCTGCATCACTTTCGATCCAGTAGTGTTACAGGACAGCACAAATGGTGCTATATTTGTCCTAGACTGAAGGACAAAATGATGAGATTTGTTTGCAATGACTGCAAGAAGTTCATTTGTGAAGAACATGGCACTATGACATGCAGTGAATGTAAGGGCTAAATTTATTGCCAGATCATTTGTTGTCATTATGTTTTTACTAAAATCCATACAGTTGCAGTTAGTGTGCATTTTTTTTATTGAATTTGAATTTGTGTTTGATGATGACAAATAAATCACTTCAAAGTTACATTTGATTTCATAACTGTGTTTTGAAATGATGACAGAATAAAACTTGATTATTCTGAACAGCCAGCATGTTCATTTTAATGAAATATGACGATTTTGAGCCTGGGGTCATATACAGTAGACCCCATGGTACCAAAGCAGTGATTTTTATCAAGGTTCCACAGCAGGGTTAATAGAGATAGCAAATTTAAAATAATATATAGTGTATAGTGTAATAATATATAGTTTGGGGTCTTTTGCACATACAATGTAACATAGTAACATAGTTTTGAAGGCTGAAAGAAGGCCTTATGTCCATCTAGTTCAGCCTATTTTTAGTGCAGCTGTTCTGCATTGTTGATCCTAGGGAAGGCAAAAAACCCACAGAGTAGAAGCCAATTTTCTCCATAGGGAGAAAAATTACTTCCCCTAAGCTGGGTCAACCATCTACCTATAATATTCTGTTATTCGTAACCTTCTATACTGTTACTCACAAGAAAAGCATCCATTACTTTCTTAAATTCATTCAGTGAGTTGGCCATCACCACTTCCTCAGGAAGAGAATTCCAGAGCCTCACTGCTCTTACCGTGAAGAACCCTCTTCTATGGTGGTGCAGAAATTGTCTTTCCTCCAAACGAAGAGAATGCCCCCTTGTTCTTGTCACAGTCCTTGGTACAAACAGTTCATTGGAGAAATCTCTGTATTGCCCTCTGATATACTTGTACATATATATTAAGTCTCCCCTAAGTCTTCTCTTTTCTAGAGTAAATAGACCTAATTTTGATAACCTTTCTGGGTATTGTAGTGAACCAACTCCATTTATCATTTTAGTAGCCCGCCTTTGAACCCTTTCAAGTTCAGTAATGTCTTCCTTGAGCACCGGCGTCCAAAATTGCACACAATACTCCAAGTGTGGTGTGATGAGTGATTTGTACAGAGAGAGAATTATGTTTTCGTCTCGTGTCCCCAGACCTCTTCTAATGCATCCAATGACCCTATTTGATTTGGTGGCAGCTGCCTGACACTGGGCACTCCAATTTAGCTTCTTATTGACTAAGATGCCTAAGTCTTTTTCCATGTCTGATTTCCCCAGCAGTTTCCCATTTAGTAAGTAATTATAGCATCTGTTTCTCCTTCCCATGTGCATAACCTTACACTTATATGTGTTAAACCTCATTTGCCATTTTTCAGCCCAATTCTCCAATTTACTCAAATCTGTCTGTAGTTGCAAACTGTCCTCCTTTGTGTTAACTACCTTACATAGTTTTGTATCATCTGCAAATACGGATATTTTACTGTGTAAGCCATCCACTAGATCATTAATAAATATATTAAATAGTAGGGGGCCCAATACAGAACCCTGTGGTACCCCACTAGTAACCCTGGCCCAATCTGAGTATGCACCATTAATAACCACTCTTTGTTTTCCATCACTAAGCCAGCTACCTACCCATCTACACACATTTTCCCCTAGACCAATCTTTCTCATCTTACTTACCAATTTTTATGTGGGACAGTGTCAAATGCTTTAGAGAAGTCGAGATAAATGACATCCAATGATTCTCCTTGGTCTATTTGAGAGCTTACATCCTCTTAGAAGCTGATCAGGTTAGTTTGACAGGAGCGATCCTTCATAAATCCATGTTGATATGGAGTTAAACATTTATTAACATTGAGATATTCCATAATGGCATCCCTTAGAAGCCCTTCAAAAATTTTACCCACAACAGATGTTAAGCTTACCGGCCTATAGTTTCCAGGTTCCCTTTTACACCCCTTTCTGAATATTGGTACCACATTTGCTTGCCGCCAATCAAAAGGAACAGACCCTGTTTCTATAGAGTCTTTAAATATAAGGAATAGAGGCCTGTCTATCACATTACTTAACTCCCTTAATACCCAAGGGTGAATGTCATAAGGGCCTGGTGATTTGTTAATTTTAATCTTACTAAGGCGGTTCTGCACTTCTTCCTGGATTAGGCAGGTAATACTTAAAGGGGAGTTTACATCATCACTCTGCATTTCCCTTGGCAAATCCTTTTCCTATGTGAACACTGTTGAGAAAAAAGTATTTAAAGCATTTTCTTTTCCCACATCGCTCTCTATGATTTCACCCTAATTGTTCTTTAAAGGGCCGACACCATCAATTTTAATCATTTTACTGTTTATATAATTAAAGAATAGTTTGGGGTTTGTTTTACTTTCCTTAGCAATGAGTCTCTCAGTTTCCACTTTTGCTAAATGTATTTGTTTTTTACACATTTTATTTTTTTCTCTATAACTTTTTAATGCTTCTTCATTGCCTTCTTGTTTTAGTTTCCTAAATGCCTTGTTCTTGTTATTTATTGCCCTTTTTACATCCTTATTTAGCCACATTGGTGTTCTCCTGTTCCTAGCCCTTTTATTTCTGTACGGTATGGCTAGCTTGCAGTGGGTGTGTAAAACTGATTTAAATATTTCCCATTTATTTTCTGTTCTCCTATTTTTGAGGACATTGTCCCAATCAATTCGGCAAAGGTCGTCTCTGAGCTGATCAAACTTTGCTTTCCTGAACCGTGTGAACGGCTTTATACTGTTATGAGGTTCCACTGCAACGAATGTTATGACATTGCATAATAGCTCAAGAACACTCCCTGTTATCAGTGCAGTATGTTCTGAATTAATGTTTTCTAAACTCCAGTTCTGTTTGACCTCCAACAGATCATGTTTTCAAAATGTATATAGTACTGCACAGATGAAAGAACATTTGGCAATTTATAATGCCTTAATAATAATTCCATCATTTGTACAAAACTAAACAAACCTTGAAAACATGATCTGTTGTGTGTTGTGAGCAATGGAGTTTACTCTAGACCTCAGTCTCTCAAGCTGTTGGATAAATACTTCACAGTATGCAAGAGTCTCTGTCCTCTGCTGTGGGTTTAAAATGCAACACAAGTCATAGCAATGAAATAATTTGTAATAAAATTTGTTTATATACTTAAATATTGGATTTGAAAAAATTGCACTATTCTAATATTGTAGGGTCTATTATATTTTAAAAAAAATACAGTAAAAAGGTGCTGCCTGTAAATGGAAACAGTAAGTTCAGTTTTCTAACAAATAGTGAAAGGTTATTGATCAATCAATTTAAAAAAATAAGTACACAATAATCCTTTGAGTGATGCATAAATGCAGATTAAGATGGAGGTCCTGCTAAATGTATTTAGGCTACAAATGGTCTGATTTAAGTTCCTTTTACTTGTTTTCTTTGTTTGCATAATCTGGAAGCAATGGAGTATGATAAAGACATAGGACACATCTTAATCAATGCAGACCTTTTATAGCTTTTTATATCAATATTACATTTCCTTATTGAACATTTATGAAGGTAGCTTGTTGTTTTCATCCATTCTAATTAATATAAGCAGTTATGCAAGCAAGGGAAATAAAAACGGTCTCATATATATTTTACACTATTGTGCTCTGCGTTGAGATCACCAATGCATACTGCAGAACAATATCTCATGAATATGTTGAAAGCTCAAAATGTTAAATTCCTGTTTAATTTTTATGATACCTTTATACAATGAAATAATTAAAATGAGTTAGATAATTTATTTGAATTATCTATTGGTTACAGAGTGTTATATGGGGGAACAGATGGGGCATTTGCCCAACAGGGGGCGCAGTTGGGCCCAGCTGCATTTTGCAGCCCGTGGAATGGGAGTTGACCATTCTCTGAGATGGCTGGAACAGAGTGTCTTTGAGACGCGACTACAATTGAAGACCTGACTGCTAGGTCAGAGTGATGTCTGCAGCATAATAAGGTCATGTGATCACGCTGCTGACATGACAAACTGGTGTCGCAGAGGCACAAACAACATTGGTGGTTAGTGTTCTAGTGGAGCTGAAGACAACAAAAATTTATTGTAACGGGGATGTGGAAGATTTGAGGAAACACTTTGGGGAGCAAGGAAGGAATGGGTGTGGACACAATACAGGGATTGTGAGACATTTGAGGATACAGTATGAGGAGCAAGAAGTGAAGTGGGGGACACAGTATGAGGAGCGAGGTGGAGAATATATGTGGACACAGAATGGGGAGGATGTTTGCAGACACAGTATGGGGAACGAATGGGGAATGTATGCGATATAGCAAAAATAATGGATGAACTAAAATGGTCTTTGGAGGGATATATACAGTGCAGGAAATAATTATTTGATCCCTTGCTGATTTTGTAAGTTTTCCCACTAACAAAGACAAGAACAGTCTATAATTTTAAGGGTAGGTAAATTTTAACATTGAGAGATAGAATATCAAAATTAAAATCCAGAAAATCTCCTTGTATAAATTATATAAATTTGTTTGCTGTCTTACATAGTCACCTTTATAAAAGAATCCTGTCCACAGACTCAATTAATCAGTCAGACTCTAACCTCTACAATATGTGCAAGGCCAAAGAGCTTTATAAGGATGTCAGGGACAAGATCATAGACCTACACAAAGCTGGAATGGGCTACAAAACCATACGTAAGGCGCTGAGTGAGAAAGTGACAACTGTTGTTGCAATAGTAAGGACATGGAAGAAATACAAAATGACTGTCAATCGACATCGATCTGAGGCACCTTTCAAAATCTCACCTCTTGGGGTATCCTTGATCATGAGGGCAGTGAGAGATCAGCCTAAAACTGCACAAGCGGAACCTGTTAATGATCTCAACGCAGCTGGGACCATAGTCTCCAAAGAATCCATTGGTAACACATTATGCCGAAAAGGTTTAAAATTCTGCAGTGTCCCCAAGGTCCCCCTGCTCAAGAAGGCACATATGCACGCCCATCTGAAGCTTGCCAGTGAACACCTGGATGATTCTGTGAGTCATTGGGAGAAGGTGCTGTGGTCAGATGAGACAAAAATTAAGCTCTTTGGCATTAACGTAACTCGCCGTGCTTGGAGGAAGAGAAATGCTGCCTATGACCCAAAGAACACCATCCCCATTGTCAACCATGGAGGTGGAAACATTATGTTTTAGGGTTGTTTCTCTGCTAAGGGCACAGAACTACTTTACTTCATCAATGGGAGAATGGGTGGAGCCATGTATCATAAAATCCTGAGTGACAACCTCCTTCCCTCCGCCAGGACATTAAAAATGGGTCGTAGTTGGGTCTTCTAGCAAGTTAATGACCCAAAACATACAGCAAAGGCAACAAAGGAGTGGATCAAAAAGAAGCACATTAAGGTCATGGAGTGGTCTAGCCAGTCTCCAGACCTTAATCCCATAGAAAACTTATGGAGGGAGTTGAAGCTCGGCATTGCCAAGCAAAAGCCTCAAAATCTTAGTGATTTAGAAATGATCTGCAAAGAGAAGTGGACCAAAATTCCTCCTGACATGTGCGCAAACCTCCTCATCAACTACAAAAAAACATTTGACTGCTTTGCTTGCCAAAAAGGGTTTTGCCACCAAGTATTAAGTATTGTTTGCCAGAGGGATCAAATACTTGTTTCTCTCTACAAGATGCATAGCTGCTTAGTAGTTTAGTTCTCCATCCTCTGTTGTATATTAGTTTATTTATCCATTGTATGGTGTGTAGTGGCTTAGTTCTACAACCCTTGCTGTTTAGTAGTTCAGTTCTCCATCCCCTTTTTTCTAGTAGCTTATTTCATCATGTTCTGGTGTGTATTTGTTTAGTTCTGCAATCATAGCTGTTCAGTAGTTTAGTTCTCCAACCCCTGTTGTCTAATAGTTTAGTTATCCATCATATGGTGTGTTTTAGTTTAGTTCTCCAACCCTAGCTGTTTCATTTGGTGAATGCTTTTCCCAGCAATATGTCCTCCTGAAGGATGATGATGGAACTTCATATTCAGATTCAAGGATGATTTTTATTTTTAATTCAAACTAGAACACAACCGGATTCAACCCCTTAGGCTATGTGCACACGTTACGGAATTCCCGCGGAAGTTACTGTGGGAATTCCGGAATTCCATTTTGCTGGAAAACCGCATTTTAAATTCCCGTGATTTTCCCGTGGAAAAACTAACGATTTACAAGCGTAATTAACTTGCAGAACACTAGCGTTTTCCAAGCGATCTGTAGCATCGCTTAGAGAACTAATTGACAGTTTGGTCACACTCATCAAACATAGTGTTTGACGAGTGTGACCAACTTTTTACTATTTAGGCTGCCTATGCAGCATCAGTAAAATAGTAAAAAGATCTAATGTTAAAAATAATAAAAAAAATAAAAAATGGTGTTTTTCTCACCTTCTGACATCCAGCGCAGCGCTCCCGATCCTCACAATGCTCCCGGCAAGTCCCGTTCCCAGTGATGCATTGCGACAATGACCTTTGATGATGTCACCATCTCGCGAGACCGCTACGGTACCACGAGACCGCAATGGCATCAAAGGTCATTGTCTCAATTAGGGATGAGCTTTCCGATATTGAAATATCGGAAATCGGCCCAATATTTGCGATATCGGAATTCCAATTCCCGATTCCGATATTTTTTTCACATCGGAAATCGGAAATCCCATAATCCTTCAACCTCTGAGCGCTCCGTGGAGCCAATCAGGAGCTGAAGAATTGCTGACAACTAGTGTTGAGCATTCCGATACCGCAAGTATCGGGTATCGGCCGATACTTGCTGTATCGGAATTCCGATACCGACTTCCGATATTTTTTCAATATCGGAATTCGGCATCGGAATCGGAAGTTCAGTTGATTGACGGCCTGACGTCATCATGATGCGCGGTGTGTGCGCATCATGATGCGCCGTCATTTCGGGCCTTCCGGGGGTCTCTGCCGGCCTGCCGGGGGGCTGTGCCGGCCTGCCGGGGGGCTGTGTGGACTGCCCGGGGTCTGTACCGGCCTGCCGGGGGGCTGTGCCGGCCTGCCGGTGGTCTGTGCACCCTGTGGGGGTCTGTACCGGCCTGCCGGGGGGCTGTGCCGGCCTGCCGGGGGGCTGTGCTGATGTCCGGGGGTCTGTGCAAGCATCGTCCGATGGGACTACAAGTCCCATCGGGCGATGCCTGCTACCATGACAGTGATTGACACATTAGCCAATGATGGGACAGTAGTAGTCCCATCATCCGGCTAATGTGTTAAATGTTAAAAAAAAAAAAAAAAAAAAAAAATACTACATACATACTACATGCATGCTACATACATACTACATGCTACATACATACTACATACATACTACATACATTCTACATACATACTACATGCATGCTACATACATACTACATGCTACATACATACTACATGCATGCTACATACATACTACATACATGCTACATACATACTGCATGCTACATACATACTACATACATACTACATACATACTACATGCATGCTACATACATACTACATATATACTACATGCATGCTACATACATACTACATGCTACATACATACTACATATATACTATATACATACTACATACATGCTACATACATACTGCATGCTACATACATACTACATACATACTACATACATACTACATGCATGCTACATACATACTACATGCATGCTACATACATACTACATGCATGCTACATACATACTACATGCTACATACATACCACATACATACTACATACATACTACATACTACATATATACTACATGCATGCTACATACATACTACATGCTACATACATACTACATACATACTACATACATACTACATGCTACATACATACTACATATATACTACATGCATGCTACATACATACTACATGCTACATACATACCACATACATACTACATACATACTACATACACACTACATGCTACATACATACTACATATATACTACATGCATGCTACATACATACTACATGCTACATACATACCACATACATACTACATACATACTACATGCTACATACATACTACATATATACTACATGCATGCTACATACATACTACATGCTACATACATACCACATACATACTACATACATGCTACATATATACTACATGCATGCTACATACATACTACATATATACTACATGCATGCTACATACATACTACATGCTACATGCATGCTACATACATACTACATACATACTACATGCTACATACATACCACATATATACTACATACATACAATACATTCATACAATACATACATAGACATACAGTACATATAACATAGAGTAACATACTTACCAATACTTGTCACATTGTTCCCCGAAGCCATTGTCTTTTCCGGGATAAATATTAACATAACAAACCACAAAAATACTCACCCACGATCCGAAGCAGTCCACGAGTGTGTCCCACGACGATCTTGGGTAGAGAACTGCAGCATCAGATGATGCTGCCGTTCTCTACGGGCTGCAGGAATCCAATGACGGAAGGTAGGTATCCTTCCGCACTGTATTCCTCCGCCACTTAAAAAAAAAAAAGTCCCTAGTCTCACTTTATGCCATTGCTGCGTGGGAATTTCATTTTTTGTGCTGTGCAGGCCCGCAGTGAGGTGCTTAGTGAGACAGTGCAGCGCACATTCACTGCAGCTGCTGCAGCTCCTCTTGCTGCAGCACTGTCTGGTGTGTATCTCACTGCCTTTTCACAGCCTTTTCTTTTCATCCCTTATATCCCCTTCCCCTATTTTTTCCTAAAAGTGTAGCTTCACCATCCAGTACATTTTGGTGAACGCTATATAGGGATTTTTCAGTGAGGGGTTCCCCCCCCCGAACCTCCCCCCCAATCCCTTACCCCATTTATCCCTCAATTTTCCTGGTGCTTGGGTGCGCTGTGCACAATTTAGTCACCTCCACTGCGCAGACCGCCTGTGTGCTTTTATTTGGGGAGTGCAGCACCCACTAGGTCAGTCTTTGTAGTCACATCAGACTGCAGGACCCCTAGTGCGGCCTGTTCTATCGCGCACCCCCAAATTTTTCACCAGTAAATTCACTCTCCGTGCCCCTATAAGTGTTACTTTACCTCACAGCTAGTGTTGAGCATTCCGATACCGCAAGTATCGGGTATCGGCCGATACTTGCTGTATCGGAATTCCGATACCGACTTCCGATATTTTTTCAATATCGGAAGTCGGCATCGGAATCGTAAGTTCAAAGTTGATTGACAGCCTGACGTCATCATGATGCGCGGTGTGTGCGCATCATGATGCGCCATCATTTCGGGCCTTCCGGGGGTCTCTGCCGGCCTGCCGGGGGGCTGTGCCGGCCTGCCGGGGGGCTGTGTGGACTGCCCGGGGTCTGTACCGGCCTGCCGGGGGGCTGTGCCGGCCTGCCGGTGGTCTGTGCACCCTGTGGGGGTCTGTACCGGCCTGCCGGGGGGCTGTGCCGGCCTGCCGGTGGTCTGTGCACCCTGTGGGGGTCTGTGCCGGCCTGCCGGGGGGCTGTGCCGGCCTGCCGGGGGGCTGTGCAAGCATCGTCCGATGGGACTACAAGTCCCATCTGGCGATGCCTGCTACCATGACAGTGATTGACACATTAGCCAATGATGGGACAGTAGTAGTCCCATCATCCGGCTAATGTGTTAAATGTTAAAAAAAAAAAATACTACATACATACTACATGCATGCTACATACATACTACATGCTACATACATACTACATACATACTACATACATACCACATATATACTACATACATACTACATACATACTACATACATAACACATACATACTACATACATACTACATACATACTACATACATACTACATATATACTACATGCATGCTACATGCATACTACATGCTACATACATACTACATATATACTACATACATACTACATACATACTACATACATACTACATGCATGCTACATACATACTACATGCTACATACATACTACATACATACTACATACATACCACATATATACTACATACATACTACATACATACTACATACATAACACATATATACTACATACATACTACATACATACTACATACATACTACATATATACTACATGCATGCTACATGCATACTACATGCTACATACATACTACATATATACTACATACATACTACATACATACTACATACATACTACATGCATGTTACATACATACTACATGCTACATACATACTACATATATACTACATGCATGCTACATGCATACTACATGCTACATACATACTACATATATACTACATACATACTACATACATACTACATGCATGCTACATACATACTACATGCTACATACATACTACATATATACTACATGCATGCTACATACATACTACATGCTACATACATACTACATATATACTACATACATACTACATACATACTACATGCATGCTACATACATACTACATGCTACATACATACTACATATATACTACATGCATGCTACATACATACTGCATGCTACATACATACTACATGCTACATACATACTACATACACTCACTGGCCACTTTATTAGGTACACCTGTCCAACTGTGTGTTAAGACTTAATTTCTAATCAGCCAATCACATGGCGGCAACTCAGTGCATTTAGGCATGTAGACATGGTCAAGACAATCTCCTGCAGTTCAAACCGAGCATCAGTATGGGGAAGAAAGGTGATTTGAATGCCTTTGAACGTGGCATGATTGTTGGTGCCAGAAGGGCTGGTCTGAGAATTTCAGAAACTGCTGATCTACTGGGATTTTCACGCACAACCATCTCTAGGGTTTACAGAGAATGGTCCGAAAAAGAAAAAAAATCCAGGGAGCGGCAGTTCTGTGGCCGGAAATGCCATGTTGATGCCAGAGGTCAGAGGAGAATGGGCAGACTGGTTCGAGCTGATAGAAAGGCAACAGTGACTCAAATTGCCACCCGTTACAACCAAGGTGGCCAGAAGAGCATCTCTGAACGCACAGTGCGTCGAACTTTGAGGCAGATGGGCTACAGCAGCAGAAGACCACACTGGGTACCACTCCTCTCAGCTAAGAACAGGAAACTGAGGCTACAATTTGCACAAGCTCATCGAAATTGGACAGTAGAAGATTGGAAAAACGTTGCCTGGTCTGATGAGTCTCGATTTCTGCTGCGACATTCGGATGGTAGAGTCAGAATTTGGCGTAAACAACATGAAAGCATGGATCCATCCTGCCTTGTATCAACGGTTCAGGCTGGTGGTGGTGGTGTCATGGTGTGGGGAATTTTTTCTGGGCACTCTTTGGGCCCCTTGGTACCAATTGAGCATCGTTGCAATGCCACAGCCTACCTGAGTATTGTTGCTGACCATGTCCATCCCTTTATGACCACAATGTACCCAACATCTGATGGCTACTTTCAGCAGGATAATGCGCCATGTCCTAAAGCTCGAATCATCTCAGATTGGTTTCTTGAACATGACAATGAGTTTACTGTACTCAAATGGCCTCCTCAGTCACCAGATCTCAATCCAATAGAGCATCTTTGGGATGTGGTGGAACGGGAGATTCGCATCAGGGATGTGCAGCCGACAAATCTGCGCCAACTGTGTGATGCCATCATGTCAATATGGTCCAAAATCTCTGAGGAATGCTTCCAGCACCTTGTTGAATCTCTGCCACGAAGAATTGAGGCAGTTCTGAAGGCAAAAGGGGGTCCAACCCCTTACTAGCATGGTGTACCTAATAAAGTGGCCAGTGAGTGTATATGCTACATACATACTACATATATACTACATGCATGCTACATACATACTGCATGCTACATACATACTACATGCTACATACATACCACATATATACTACATACATACTACATGCATGCTACATGCTACATACATACCACATACATACCACATACATACTACATACATACTACATGCTACATACATACTACATATATACTACATGCATGCTACATACATACTACATGCTACATACATACTACATATATACTACATGCATGCTACATACATACTGCATGCTACATGCATGCTACATACATACTACATACATACTACATGCTACATACATACCACATATATACTACATACATACTACATACAATACATTCATACAATACATACATAGACATACAGTACATATAACATAGAGTAACATACTTACCAATACTTGTCACATTGTTCCCCGAAGCCATTGTCTTTTACGGAATAAATATTAACATAACAAACCACAAAAATACTCACCCACGATCCGAAGCAGTCCACGAGTGTGTCCCATGACGATCTTGGGTAGAGAACTGCAGCATCAGCTGTTGCTGCCGTTCTCTACGGGCTGCAGGAATCCAATGACGGAAGGTAGGTATCCTTCCGCACTGTATTCCTCCGCCACTTAAAAAAAAAAAGTCCCTAGTCTCACTTTATGCCATTGCTGCGTGGGAAATTCCCACACAGCAATGGCATAAAGTGAGTCTAGGGACTTTTTTTTTTTAAGTGGCGGAGGAATACAGTGCGGAAGGATACCTACCTTCCGTCATTGGATTCCTGCAGCCCGTAGAGAACGGCAGCAACAGCTGATGCTGCAGTTCTCTACCCAAGATCGTCGTGGGACACACTCGTGGACTGCTTCGGATCGTGGGTGAGTATTTTTGTGGTTTGTTATGTTAATATTTATTCCGTAAAAGACAATGGCTTCGGGGAAAAATGTGACAAGTATTGGTAAGTATGTTACTCTATGTTATATGTACTGTATGTCTATGTATGTATTGTATGAATGTATTGTATGTAGTATGTATGTAGTATATATGTGGTATGTATGTAGCATGTAGTATGTATGTAGTATGTATGTAGCATGCATGTAGCATGCAGTATGTATGTAGCATGCATGTAGTATATATGTAGTATGTATGTAGCATGTAGTATGTATGTAGCATGCATGTAGTATATATGTAGTATGTATGTAGCATGTAGTATGTATGTAGTATGTATGTAGTATGTATGTGGTATGTATGTAGCATGTAGCATGCATGTAGTATGTATGTAGTATATATGTGGTATGTATGTAGCATGTAGTATGTATGTAGCATGCAGTATGTATGTAGCATGCATGTAGTATATATGTAGTATGTATGTAGCATATATGTAGAATGTATGTAGCATGTAATATGTATGTAGCATGCAGTATGTATGTAGCATGCATGTAGTATATATGTAGTATGTATGTAGCATATATGTAGTATGTATGTAGTATGTATGTAGCATGCATGTAGTATATATGTAGTATGTATGTAGCATATATGTAGTATGTATGTAGCATGTAGTATATATGTAGTATGCATGTCGCATGCATGTAGTATATATGTAGTATGTATGTTGCATGTAGTATATATGTAGTATGTATGTTGCATGTAGTATATATGTAGTATGAATGTAGCATGTATGTAGTATGTAGTATGAATGTAGCATGTATGTAGTATGCATGTTGTATGTATGTAGCATGTAATTTTTTTTTTTTTTTTTTTTACATTCAACACATTAGCCGGATGATGGGACTACTACTGTCCCATCATTGGCTAATGTGTCAATCACTGTCATGGTAGCAGGCATCGCCCGATGGGACTTGTAGTCCCATCGGACGATGCCTGCACAGACCCCCGAAGCCTGCACAGCCCCCCGGCAGGCCGGCACAGCCCCCCGGAGCCTGCACAGCCCCCCGGCAGGCCGGCACAGCCCCCCGGCAGGCCGGCACAGCCCACCGGAGCCTGCACAGCCCCCCTGGTAGGCCGGCACAGCCCCCCAGCAGGCCGGCACAGACCACCGGAGCCTGCACAGACCCCCTGGCAGGCCGGCACAGCCCCCCGAAAGGCCCGTACAGACCCCAGAGAGGCTGTACAAGGGAAAAACAGGATTTTTCTTATTCCGATACCGGAAGTCCCATAGACTTGAATGGGACTTCCGGTATCGGAATCGGCGATACCGATACTTTTTTTTAAGATCGGCCGATCCATTCCGATCCCATACTTTGAAGTATCGGACGGTATCGCTCAACTCTACTCACAGCATCTATTGAGGTTAAAGTTAAACACTATATAGGAATCGTGCTGTGAGGGACCCAAACCATCTCTTGTTCCCTGGTGCGCTTTCACAGTTAGTAACCTCCGCTGTGTAAGCCACCTGTGTGCTATTTTTTGTGGAGTGCTGCACCCACTAGGTCAGTCTTTGTAGTCACATCAGACTGCAGGACCCCTAGTGCGGCCTATTCTATTGCCCACCCCCAAATTTTTCACCATTAAATTCACTCTCAGTACACCTATAAGTGTTACTTTACCTCACATCATCTATTGAGGTTAAAGTTAAACACTATATAGGGATTGCACTGTGAGGGCCCAAACAACCTCTGTGGCTGGTGCCACACAGCACCTGTCCCAGTCCAGGAGAATCCTTTTTTTTGGTATCACAGCAGTGTCATTTACTGCGCTGTGACATCCGACTGTAACATGTACACCAACACCACAAACACACGTTACTCTTTGTGTAGGCCACACTAGATTCAAATAAAGTGTAGCAGACACACCATCATACAGTGCCATTAGTGTTTCTTATACCTGTTTGTAGTTCTACAGGAATAAGCACACTAATGCCTAATAATTACTTTCTTGCCCTTCTGAATCCATCGATAGAGATGAAGAAGGGAGGGAGTAAGGGACATCCCCGCGGCGGCCGCGGAAGAGGTGCATCAGCAGCTAGACATGGTGTACATGCAGAGCAAGCAGCAGGCCCTAGTCACTGAGCACCTACTTTCACCCGGCAGCAGTCATTTATGCGCAGCTTGTTAGGAGCGCAGGGCCATAGGCTGATAAGAGAGGATCAAGTAGAAACCGTTGTTGGTTGGAAGGCAGCTGAGGCATCCACCTCAATGAGCGCAGCATCCTCCCAGGACCTCTCCACCACATCGGGTCAGGCCACTGAAGGGCAGCACCCATCTGCTTCTTCACCGCTCACTAAATTGCGCAGACATTTTGAGGGCCAGGAGCCAACCTTAATCCTCTTCTGAGAATCTGTTGGCTTGGAATCTGTGTGCCAGCTAGACACAAAAGAATATGATAAAGCCAGTTCACCAGTAACTGCCGCAGAGACCTCGGAACTCCGTAAGACAGACGGGGAATCAATGACGAAGAAAAGAATTTGTAGTTCTAGCTGCGTTAAAACACTTTTGCTTGCTTTATTCGTTTTCAATAAAAAGACATATGTCAAATGACAAGAAAACTATCCAGAAAATGCTGCCAATACACATGGGACAGGCTTTACGCGTTTCGATCTATGCAATCTTTGTCAAAAGCCAGCTCGACAGCATTCCTGCAGCTGAAGAAGAGGTAGTGTGCACAGATGCGCAACCACTGTGTGTGTCTGAGGAAGAAGTGGAGGGTGGGCCAGTGCCCACAGTGACCAGACCCCAGTCAGCAGCTGATGATGAAACTCAGCTGCCAGTTTCTGCTGATGAAAGTGTATTGGATGACGAGGTCCTTGACCCATCATGGCATGCTGAGGGGCAGCAAGCAAGTGGGGATAGCTCAGAGGAAGAGCTTGAAGGTGTGGCGCAGCGTGGCCATCCACGTGGGAGAGGAAGAGGGAAAAATTGGTTGTCGGCTCCCTCAACTTCAGCACCCGTTAGGAGCAGGGCTCTTTTAAAGAGCACAAGGGGTATGCCCAAAAGTTGTGCTGCATGGGCCTTTTTCAACCAAGTTGCAGATGACATTACAGTAGTCAGATGCAAGCTTTGACGACAAACTGTGCGGAGAGGGAAGAACGTCAGCAACCTTAATACCACCAATATATTGATGCATGTCAGGAAGAGGCACCCTGTGGAGTGGCAGCATCACACCCAAGATGATTCACCACCTGCAACTGGTCCCCCACCGTCCACCTCTTCAGCCACAGCGGCCACCTCTTCCTCCAGCTCGCAAACAGCTGCTCCCACTTCCTCGCCAGAATGCCAGGGTGCATCTGCAGGCAGTGTTGTATGGCGGCACACTGTCTGTACTTCGTCAGCATCAGCATCCCAATCGCTGGCATCCTCACACTCCCAATCCAGTGTGCAGCCATCTGTCACACAGGTGTGGGAGAAAAGGCACCCGTACTCGGCAAACCACCCACGAGCACAGGGCATGAATTCTCGCATTGCCAAACTGCTTGCAGTGGAAATCCTACCATTCTGGCTGGTGAGCAAGCTAGCCTTTATCGATATGTTGGAGTTTGCAATCCCACAATACAGCGTTCCCAGCCGCTTCTACTTCAGCAGGCAAGCCGTCCCCGCCCTGCAACAGCATGCAGAGCGTAAAATTAAGCATGCACTACAAGATGCAGTTAGTAGCAAGGTCCACCTGACCGCCGATGCGTGGACCAGTCAGCATGGCCAGGGATGCTACATTTCCGTCACCGCCCATTGGGTAAATGTAGTTGAGCCTGGAACTGAAGTAGACAGTGCAAGTGCGCGGGTCCTGCCAACTCCACGGATTGCAGGCCTCTCCTCCATACAAATTGACTCCTCCTCATACTCCTCGTCAGACTCGCCTGCACCCAGACGTACCACAACAACCGATTTCAGCACTGCATTGGCCAATCATCAACAGGCCGTGTTGAAATTGGTTTATCTGGGTGATGTTAGCCACACCACAACCGATCGGTGGAACACGCTCAAGGAGCAGAGCGACATGTGGCTTGCGTCGCTCAACCTCCAACCAGGTATGGTGGTATGTGACAACGGCCGAAACCTGGTCACGGCTCTGGGCCTAGGTGGTCTGACTCACATTCCATGCCTTGCCCATGTCTTAAACTTGGTGGTGCAGAGTTTCCTTAGGAACTATCCTGACCTTGAGGAGCTGCTGCACAAAGTCAGATATGAGTGCTCTCATTTGCGGCGTTCAAGCATGGGTGCATCGCATCTTTCAGCCATGCAGCGCAGATTGGGCCTGCCCGAGCACTGCATCATTGTTGACCTCCCGACCAGGTGGAATTCGACTTTGCATATGCTGCGGAGGTTGTGTGAGCAGCAACCTGCAATTATGGAGTTACAGCTGCATCAGCCGCAAAGTAGGCGACACACATCTCAGCCCTCCCACTTTACAACCACAGAGTGGGCATCAATGAAGGACATATGCACCATGTTGAAGTGCTTCGAGGACTCCACTCTGATGGTGAGCGCAGATGCTGCCCTACTCAGCCTGACTATTCCCCTTATATGCCTTATAGAATCATCACTTAAAGGACTAAGGGATGAGGTTTCTCAGGAGGAGAAGGAGTATAATGAGACACTTGCACAACCAGGCAATCTTCATTTGGACAGCTGCACGCAGGTGTGGACTCTGTTTGCTCCAAGGCTGCACTATGGTGCTGAGAAGAGTCCAGGACAACTCAGTCAGAGTCCTGGAGTGGCAGCTATGGTGCCAGTGAGGAGTTCGTGGAAAGCATGGTGGAGTGGCAGCTATGGTGTCTGTGAAGAATTCTTGCAAAGCTTGGTGGAGTGGCAGCTATGTTGTAGAGCTGCACTCAGTTGCTGGACTCTTTTGCTGAAGCTGCACTCAGGTGCGGGACCCCGTTGCTGGACAGCTGCACTTAGGTGTTGGACTCCGTTGCTGGACAGTGCACCCAGATGTTGGACACGGTGGAGGAAAAGATGCACGCAGGTAGTGGGCTCTGCTGCTGGGAGCGTAAGCAACAGAGCAAAGCTAAGTGGTGTTCCCCTGTTTTGTCACTTTTCCTTATGTGTGTTTAGTGCAGTGGTGGGATTAGTTTCTGCACCGACCAATTCCCTAGTGAGGGTTTAGGTGCAGGGCGAGTCAGGGTTTTTAGGTTCTTGATCGGTGCCCGGTGCGGAACCAGCCTAGGGAACGTTAGGAGTGTAGAGACACTGACTCAGGGGAGTTCAGGAGGTCTCCATTTCTCCGTTCCCTATCGCAGGGCCACTATTGTTATTGTTACCCAGGTTTTCCCTATTCCCTTGTCTTATTGTATTAGTTACCGGCCTGCGGGCCGCGTCACATAGGACAATTACACGTGCAGCGTCTTGTTGTATTAGTTACCGGCCTGCTGGCCGTGTCACTCAGGACGGGGCACGTGACATATCCTTGCATGTCGTTTTTGGTGTGGGTTGAAAGGTCTGTTTTTCAGACACACCCAGATAGTCAGATATGCAGGATTTTGCACTCTGAGGAATCTAACAAAACCCATATACTAAACAAATGAATGTTATACAAAAAAAATTCACATTAAAAAGTCAATGAAAAAATGTATAAAAATATTTCAAACAAATTTTTCACGCTAAAACTTTTGTTCTTTTCTGAAAACACTATAAATATAATAAAACTATATATAAAATTTCCTTAAAATGTTATTAACCCCTTAACCCCTTAAGCCCCAAGGGTGGTTTGCACGTTAATGACCAGGCCAATTTTTACAATTCTGACCACTGTCCCTTTATGAGGTAATAACTCTGAAACGCTTCCCTGGATCCCAGTGATTCTGACATTGTTTTCTCGTGACATATTGTACTTCATGTTAGTGGTAAAATTTCATTCAAATAACTTGTGTTTATTTGTGAAAAAAACGGAAATTTGGCAAAACTTTCGCAATTTTCCAACTTTGAATTTTTATGCCCTTAAATCACAGAGATACGGCACACAAAAAACTTGATAAGCAACATTTCCCAAATGTTTACTTTACATCAGCACAATTTTGAAACCAAAATTTTTTTTGTTAGGAAGTTATAAGGGTTAAAAATTGACCAGCGATTTCTCATTTTTGCAACACCATTTTATTTTTACGGACCACATCACATTTGAAGCCACTTTGAGGGGTCTATAGGATAGAAAATAACCAAAAGTGACACCATTCTAAAAACTGCACCCCTTAAGGTGCTCAAAACCACATTCAAGAAGTTTATTAACCCTTTCGGTGCATCACAGGAATTTTTTGAATATTTAAAAAAAATGAACATTTAACTTTTTTTCACTAAAAAAAAATTCAGGTTCAATTTTTTTTATTTTACCAAGGTTAACAGGAGAAATTGGACTGCAAAAGTTATTGTGCAATTTGTCCTGAGTACGCTGATTCCTAATATGTGGGGGGGAACCACTGTTTCGGCGCATGGCAGACTTCAGCAGGGAAGGAGCGCCGTTTGACTTTTTCAATGCAAAATTGGCTGGAATTTAGATCGGACGCCATGTCGGGTTAGGAGAGCCCCTGATGTACCTAAACAGTGGAAACCCCCCCAAGTGACCCCATTTTGGAAACTAGACCCCCCAAGGAACTTATCTAGATATGTGGTGAGAAGTTTGAACCCACAAGGGCTTCACAGAAGTTTATAACATACAGCCGTACAATTAAAAAATCATATTTTTTCCACAAAAATGATCTTTTCACCCTCAATTCTTATTTTTCCAAGGGTAACAGGACCATAAAAGATATTGTGCAATTTGTCCTGAGTGTGCTGATACCCCACATGTGGGGGTAAACCACTATTTGGGCGCATGGCAGAGCTCGGAAGGGAAGCAGCGCCATTTGACGTTTTTGGCTGGAATTGAGATCCCTGATGTACCAAAACAGTAGAAACCCCACACAAATGACACCATTTTGGAAACTAGACCCCACAAAGAACTTATCTAGATGTGTGGTGAGCACTTTGAACCCCCCAGTGCTTCACAGAAGTTTATAACGCCCGGGCGTGAAAATAAAAAAATTGTATTTTTTCCACAAACATGATCTTTTAGTCACCAATTTTTTTATTTTCCCAAGGGTAACAGGAGAAATTAGACCCCAAAAGTTGTTGTCCAATTTGTCCTGAGTACGCTGACACCCCATATGTGGGAGAAAACTACTGTATGGGCACACGTCGGGGCTCGGAAGGGAAGTAGTGACGTTTTGGAATGCAGACTTTGATAGATTGGTCTGTGGGTGTCATGTGCGTTTGGAGAGCCCCTAATGTACCTAAGCAGTGAAAACCCCCCACAAATGACCCCATTTTGGAAACTAGACCCCCTATGGAACTTATCTAGATGTGTGGTGAGCACTTTGAACCCCCCAGTGCTTCACAGAAGTTTATAACGCCGGGGCATGAAAATAAAAAAATCGTATTTTTTCCACAAACATGATCAATTAGTCTCCAATTTTTTTATTTTCCCAAGGGTAACAGGAGAAATTGGACCCCAAACATTGTTGTCCAATTTGTCCTGAGTACGCTGATACCTCATATGTGGGAGAAAACTACTGTATGGGCACACGTCAGGGCTCGGAAGGGAAGTAGTGACGTTTTGGAATGCAGACTTTGATGGATTGGTCTGCGGGTGTCATGTGCATTTGGAGAGCCCCTGATGTACCTAAACTATTGAAACTCCCCACAAGTGACCCCATTTTGGAAACTAGACCCCCCACGGAACTTATCTAGATGTGTGGTGAGCACTTTGAACCCCCAAGTGCTTCACAGAAGTTTATAATGCCTGGGCGTGAAAATAAAAAAATCATTTTTTTCCACAAAAATGATATTTTTGCCCCCAATTTTTTATTTTCCTAAGGGTAACAGGAGAAATTGGACCCCAAAAGTTGTTTTGGAATTTGTCCTGAGTATGCTGATACCCTATATGTGGGGGTAAAACACTGTTTGGGCGCATGGCAGAGCTTGGAAGGGAAGGAGCAACATTTGACTTTTTCAACGCAGAATTGGCTGGAATTGAGATCAGACGCCATGTTTCATTTGGAGAGCACCTGATGTGCCCAAACAGTGGAAACCCCCCAATTCTAACTCCAACCCTAACCCCAACACAGCCCTAACCCTAATCTGAGCCCTAACCCTAGCCCTAACCCTAACCCTAACCCTAGCCCTAACCCTAACCCCAGCCCTAACCCTATCCCTATCCCTAACCCTAGCCCTAACTCTAACCCTAATGGGAAAATGGAAATAAATACTTTTTTTAAATTTTATTATTTTTCCCTAACTAAGGGGGTGATAATGGGGGTTTTGATTTACTAGTTATGGCGGTTTTTATATTTGGCGGCTGTCGCATGCTAAAAGACGCTTTTTATTGTAAAAATAGTTTTTGCATCACCACATATTGAGAGCTATAATTTTTCCGTATTTTGACCCACCGAGTCATGTGAGGTCTTATTCTTTGCGGGACGAGTTGACGTTTTTATTGATACCATTTTCGGGCACGTGACACTTTTTGATCGCTTTTTATTCCGATTTTTGTGACGCAGAATGAACAAAAACCAGCGTTTCATGAATTTCTTTTGGGGGAGTGCATTTACACCGTTCCGCATGCGGTAAAATTGATAAAGTGGTTTTATTCTTCGGGTTGGTACGGTTACAGTGATACCTCATTTAGGTCGTTTTTTTATGTTTTGTCGGTTTTTTGCAATGAAAACAATTTTATATAAAAAATAATTATTTTTGCATCGCTTTATTCTATGAGCTATAACTTTTTTATTTTTTTGCGGATGATGCTGTATGGCGGCTCGTTTTTTGTGGGACAAGATGAAGTTTTCAGTGGTACCATGGATATTTATATGCATCTTTTTGATCGCGCATTATTGCACTTTTTGTTCGGTGGTATGATAATAAAACATTATTTTTTGCTATGTTTTTTTTTTTATTTTTTAAGGGGTTCGCCAAAGGGGTTAACTAATGGGACAGTTTTATAGGGTGGGTTGCTACGGATGCGGAGATACCAAATATGTGTACTTTTATTGGTTTTTTTACTTTCAAAAAATGAATTTATTGGGGAATAATTTTTTTTTTTTTACTAATTTATTTAGCGATTTTTTAAAATTATTTTTACACTTTTTTTTTTTTTTTACTTTATTACATAGTCCCAGGTGGGACATCACTGTCCTGTGACAGATCGCTGATCTGTCACATCACAGATCACTGTGACAGATCAGCAATCTGTCACAGGCAGTTCTGCAGACTTCCTCATGCCTGTGCTTTGCAGGCAGTGAGGAAGTCAGCTCCCTACAGGCCCCCGAAGGCCCCCGTCGCCATCTTGGATCCGGGGTCCTGTAGGGAAGGAGTCCCCCGCAGCAGCGCTGCACATTGCGCTGCCGTGGGGGGCTCAGGGAATCACGGAGGGAGCCCCCTCCCTGCCGATGCTTCCCTTTAACCCCCGGTACACCGTGATCATGTTTGATCGCGGTGTACAAGGGGTTAACGTGTCGGGGGCAGTCCGTGACCATCCCTGACACATTGTGCCAGGTGTCAGCTGTGATAATCACACGTGGGTGCCGCTGATCGCATTAGACGTACTATCCCGTCCTTGGGAATTAAGTCCCAGGGCACATGGATGGGATAGTACGTCTAATGGCAGAAAGGGGTTAATGACAACCAATACGTCTTTTTACTGACCTGAGATATAAGAGAATATCATCCCCACACAGGTCACAATCCAGCAGCTGTCAGCTGTACACTATAGCTGACAACTTGCTGTATCACAAATGATCAGTGTTGGCACCGTCCATATCTGTTTAACCCCTTAGTTGCTGCTGTCAAAAGTGACTACATCAGAAAAATGGTTAAAAGATTGTGGGGGCTTCCGCTTTAATCTAATTGACCACCGAGATCATGATTGTGTTGTGTGGTCTTGATGTTTGCCATAGCTGTTCATGGCCAAAAAGCGGCCTTAGAGTCTCCCGGATATAGCAGTCAGTTCAGAAGTCAGTGACATTTAGGTGATAAACGAACACTTTTTCATTCCTGCTATACCACCTTGCATTAATTGCTGAAAATCACCTGAAGGGTTAATAAACTACCTGACAGCAGTTTTCAATATGTCAGGGGGTGCCGTTTTTAAAATGGTATCACTTTTTGGAGTTTTCCAATATATAGCACCTCCAAAGTCACTTCAAACCTGGTTAGGTCCCTCAAAAAATAAATTTTGTAACTTTCCTTGAAAAAATGAAAAATTATTGCTACATTTTTAAACCTCCTAAAAGCCTAACAAAATAAATTAGCATTTTAAAAATGGTGCTGATGTAAGGCAGACATGAGGGAAATGTTATTTATTAATGTTTTTCTGTGGTATGACTATATGGATTAAAGGAATAATTTTGAAAATTGCAATTTGTTTACATTTTTGTCAAGTTTCTGATATTTTTTATAAATAAATACAAAACTTATCAACCTAAATTTACCATTATCATAAATTATAATGTGCCACGAAAAAACAATTTCAAAATCAATGGGATTTGTTGAAGTGTTCTGGAGTTATCACCACATAAATTGATATTGGTCAATATTTTAAAAATTGGCTCCGTACCTAAGGGGTTAAATATACTGAAGTGTGATTTGATGCAAAAATATAAAATATAAAATCATACAAACATGTACAGTATAGCAAAATTTAAAACTCTTCCTTTATTTTTTATTTTTTTCTTCATATTATAACTGTTTCCAAAAGCTAAATGGAATTTTTCGATATCTCATTCATACATGTATAAAGCTCGTATGCAATTTCATCCTGTCGATTTATTTAATTTCTATATCATATACCCTCTATATAACTTTATTTAATCCATCTGGGTATAATGTACCCAGACCGAAGATCCAATATGATTCTTTCCAGTTTAGCTTTTGTATCCTTTTAGTACAATTCTCAGGTATTTGCTCCAGCGGGGTCACGGAAATATTGAATGTTTTAATATGCTTCAAACATAAGTGCCGGGATAAACTCTGCTTTAAAAAAGCATTTTTAGTATTGTGTCTGTGGCCATTCATACGGGATCGTAAGGACTGAGTGGTCCGACCCACATATTGCAGGTCACAGGCACAGGTGATAACTTATATCACAAAATCACTATCAGATCTTAATTTTTGCGTGATTGCTATGGTTTCACCCATACTACAGTTGTGGCCAAAAGTATTGACAGCGTTGCAATTCTGTCAGATAATACTCAGTTTCTTCCTGAAAATGATTGCAAACACAAATTCTTTGGTATTATTATCTTCATTTAATTTGTCTTAAATGAAAAAACACAAAAAGAATTGTCCTAAAGCCAAATTGGATATAATTCCACACCAAACATAAAAAAGAGGGTGGACAAAAGTATTGGCACTGTTCGAAAAATCATGTGATGCTTCTCTAATTTGTGTAACAGCACCTGTAACTTACCTGTGGTACCTAACAGGTGTTGGCAATAACTAAATCACACTTGCAGCCAGTTGACATGGATTAAAGTTGACTCAACCTCTGTCCTGTGTCCTTGTGTGTACCACATTGAGCATGGAGAAAAGAAAGAAGACCAAAGAACAGTCTGAGGACTTGGGAAACCAAATTGTGAGGAAGCATGAGCAATCTCAAGGCTACAAGTCCATCTCCAAAGACCTGAATGCTCCTGTGTCTACCGTGCGAATTGTCATCAAGAAGTTTAAAGCCCATGGCACTGTGGCTAACCTCCCTAGATGTGGACAGAAAAGAAAAATTGACAAGAGATTTCAGCGAAAGATTGTGCGAATGTTGGATAAAGAACCTCGACTAATATCCAAACAAGTTCAAACTGCCCTGCAGTCCGAGGGTACAACAGTGTCAACCTGTACTATCCATCGGCGTCTGAATGAAAAGGGACTGTATGGTAGGAGACCCAGGAAGACCCCACTTCTTACCCCGAGACATAAAAAAGCCAGGCTGGAGTTTGCCAAAACTTACCTGAAAAAGCCTAAAATGTTTTGGAAGAATGTTCTCTGGTCAGATGAGACAAAAGTAGAGCTTTTTGGGCAAAGGCATCAACATAGAATTTACAGGAGAAAAAAAGAGGCATTCCAAGAAAAAAACACGGTCCCTACAGTCAAACATGGCGGAGGTTCCCTGATGTTTTGGGGTTGCTTTGCTGCCTCTGGCACTGGACTGCTTGACCGTGTGCATGGCATTATGAAGTCTGAAGACCACCAACAAATTTTGCAGCATAATGTAGGGCCCAGTGTGAGAAAGCTGGGTCTCCCTCAGAGGTCATGGGTCTTCCAGCAGGACAATGACCTAAAACACACTTCAAAAAGCACTAGAAAATGGTTTGAGAGAAAGCACTGGAGACTTCTAAGGTGGCCAGCAATGAATCCAGACCTGAATCCCATAGAACACCTGAGGAGAGATCTAAAAATGGCAGTTTGGAGAAGGCAACCTTCAAATATCAGGGACCTGGAGCAGTTTGCAAAAGAAGAATGGTCTAAAATTCCAGCAGAGCATTGTAAGAAACTCATTGATGGTTACCGGAAGCCTTTGGTCGCAGTTATTTTGGCTAAAGGTTGTGCAACCAAGTATTAGGCTGAAGTGCCAATACTTTTGTCTGGCCCATTTTTGGAGTTTTGTGTGAAATGATCAATGTTTTGCTTTTTGCTTCATTCTCTTTTGTGTTTTTTCATTTAAGACAAATTAAATGAAGATAATAATATGAAAGAATTTGTGTTTGCAATCATTTTCAGGAAGAAACAGAGTATTATCTGACAGAATTGCAGGGGTGTCAATACTTTTGGCCACAAATGTATATGATGTAATATATTGAGTCATGTGACTGATAATTTTACAGGTGCAACATTTTTGGGAACCACATCAATAGATACCCAGTTTGAAAGCATCCGTTTTATTTATCCTAATTTTTTATTTTTACATTCCCGTTCCTCATCCTTCGTTATTCTGAGATTACTAGGGTCAATTATACCCTTCACCGTTTGGCCCCTACGAAAGGTAATATTGGGTCTATCTGGTAAAAGTTTTTTCAAAAATGTATATAATATTTATTTAAAATGTTTCTTCTCTCTGTATAACTACAATTAAAAGTGGTAATAAAATTGTACTGCCACCCATCTTTTTTTCTTTCCATATTCCTATTTTTGTTTTTATTATTTATCTGCTCAGGTTTTTCTCTTCCTCCTTTAGTTATCCCCTCTTCCACTTCCTTGTTTTTATTGTACTCTCTAGCTAAACATTCTTGCTGAGTTCTTTCTAGATTAGTTCTGTATGCTGCCATGATTAATCGTTTTGGATATTTCTTATCCATAAATCTATCAATGAGAACCCTAGCTGTTTAGTAGTTTAGTTCTCTAACCCCTGTTGCATAGTAGTCTAGTTATCCATCTTATGGTGTGTAACACAGTACAGTCCGTGGGCGCTTCATATATATGAGTCTCGTCTCGTCACAAATGGATCACCTTCAACCAAAGAGGGTTAACGTCTGTTGAAGAGGGTTTGGTTTATGCTCAGACAAAACTTTGTCCGGCCATAGATATAAGTCAGAAAAAATTTGGCCATCGGTGCAGATGATTTCCTACTCTTGACTCTGTGAATCTTTAGAGTATGCTTCCTATGCCCATGGCATACAATGTGTGAAGAGATCTGCAGACTCAGTCATCTGTGATTCCCAACAGTCAGTTGGGCACTTGGAGAGTTGTGATGTGGGCTAAAAAAGGTTAATTGGGGTGCCACCACTGAAGACTGTTCTGTGTGTGATGCTAAGGTGGAGGAAGAGGAGCAGAGGCCACTTGATGCAGTGCTTGCCATCTACTTGAGCACATGTTCTTTCTGGCCCTCATCTACTAAGCGTACCATTGTATGGCTGCCAAAGAAAGGGAGCGGAGTTGCCCATCCAGTAATAGAAGTTATAAAAATGGTTCGCAAATTCTGACTGCTTCTCATCCCTCATTTCTTGCCTGTCTCACAACCCTAAACAGCTATTCTGTACTTTCAATTCTTTCCTGCATTCACCAGTTCCCCCTCCCTCTTCTGTCATCTCAGCAGAATACTTTGCCTCATCACCTGTTAACATGACTCAATAACGTCTCACCTCATTCCAAACTTTACCACAGTCTTCATCACAAGCATAACCCACCTATTCAACCTGTCACTAACAACTGGTGTCTTCTATCCTGATTGAAACATACCTCGATCACACCCATCCTCAAAAAGCACACCCTTGACCCATCCTCTGTGTCTACCAATTGCCCCATATCATTTCTCCCCTATGCCACAAAACTACTGGAGCAGCATGTCCATTTTGAACTGTCCTCCCACCTCTCCTCTTGCTCCCTCTTTGACCGCATACAATCTGACTTCAGATTGCACCATTCCACTGAAACTGTCCTGATTAAAGTCACAAACGACCTACTAGCTGCCAAAAATTAAAGTGACGCGAGTTTGTCCTCCTCCCTCTCCTTGACCTCATCTGTCATTGACACAGTGGGCTGTTCCCTCTTACTACAGACTTTCTGATCTATTGACATTACAGACTTGGCCCTTTGTTGGATCTCTTCGTACCTAACAGACAGGACATTTAGTATTTCCCACTCACACACCACTTCCTCATTTCGCCCTCTATGCGCCGATGTCCACCAAGGCTCAATTGTAGGACCAAGAACTATACTTGGAGGGTGCACTTGTGTGCTCCCTCCTTCTTAAAGGGACTGCCTGCATCAACCTAAGGTGTTCCCAACTTATAGCTGGGCAACACCTTCCATTTAAGGCTTCTCCTCCAATTTGGAGGTGTCTGAGCTACGTTGTTAATTTGCCTTGCATGCTTGCTAGTTGTCAGGTTCCCCAGGTCCACCTGTCTGCTTGTCTACCCTGTACCCATCTGCTATTAGCTGTCTGTGCCCATCTGCTCGTGCCTGTCTGCACTCTTCTGTCCATCAGTCAGTCCAGCCCGCACCTGCCAGTGCTTTTCGGTTCCTCAGCTGGTCCCATCTGTACATGTGGCTCCAGACTCCCTACAGTGCCTGCCTGCATTTTTCATCCCTTCTTTGGGCCTTAGTAGCTTACCTGCTGTAGGGGGTCAGCTGACACACTATGTAGGTGTCATGTCGGACGCTGTTCACACCACAGCGTCCGGCAGGCAGAGGTAGTTCCACCTCCAGCCACTATAGCATCAGTGGCGCCGGCTTGATCTTCAGGCTCTCGGGGGTTAATCCTGCTGGAGACCAGGTTGGATGGTTAGTCACGCCCTCGGTCTTTAAATAGTCATGCTGGCCTATGGGCGTCGCCGATTATAGCTTGTGTTTCATACCAAGTGGCTCCGGTCTGGAGTGGAGGTGTTGCAGAGAGAGAGATTCGTATCTGGTGGCGTATGATCCGTTGTTATCCTTTCTCCTTCCCATATTTGTGTTTAGTTGTGCCCTGTTCACATTACTGTATATTCCTGTGTGTGTGGGGCGCAGTGCAGTTTAAGTTCTCCCTTTCTGTCATAATTTGTGTGGGGGCTTTGGTGGTGTGACTCCTCACTGGGTGGAGGGTGGAGGGTTAAGTGCAGGGCTGAGCAGGAGACAAGGAGAGGTTGGAGGCTCAGGCATTTGCACCATCAGCAAAAACCCTGGGTTGAGGGTCAGACAGGGTTTCCCCTAGTTATAGGGATATCACAGGGGCCCCGGGTATTACAGCCTTAGTGGATCTAAGCCCCATGTGACATTATAATCGGCCCACATTTTTTCAGGAGTCCATGGATCCATTAGATTCCATAACCCGCCAGTTGGCGGCGTTGTCCATACAGGTCTCCGAGTTGAAAGGGGCAGTTCAGCAGCAGGGCCTGGTAGTAGCGAAGGTGCAAACGGCATCTGCAGGTATCGGTGCAGAGCCGAAGTTTCCGCTGCCAGAACGATTTTCAGGGGATCGCAGCAATCGCAATCGTTTGTCGTATTTCGGGAGGCCTGCAAGTTATACTTCCGCATGCGGCCAATCTCCTCAGGTAATGAGGCCCAGCGGGTAGGGCTGGTGTTGTCATTACTGAGTGGTGACCCCCAAGCATGGGCATTTTCCTTACCAGCTGACTCTGCTACATTTCATTCTGTTGATAGTGTTTTTTCTCCCCTAGGGTTCATTTACGATGATCCTGACCGACTGGCTCTAGCGGAATCTAAAATCCGCGCCCTCCGCCAGGGGGAGCGCTTGGCAGAGGACTATTGTTCGGAATTTCGCCGCTGGGCCGTAGAAAAACAGTGGAATGACCCAGCACTGCGGAGCCAGTGTATTCATGGGGTATCAGGGAGGGTTAAACAAGCCCTCCTGATGTATGAGACTCCGGCATCGTTGGAGTCTGCCATGAGTTTGGTGATACGTATTGATCGCCGTTTTTGTCAGGCGGCACAGGAGACGCTCCTTCTGGGGGAAAGCAGAGGTGCAAGTGTGGTTAAAGTAGATGAGTTCCCTGAACCTATGCAGATTGCTGGCATGGCACAGGTTAAGCGTCGCGCTCCGGGATTCCGGAAACCCGGAGCATGTTTCTACTGTGGTAAAAGTGGTCATTATGTTAACGTTTGCCCGGTACTACCTAAGAGGGTCACATCGGTGGAAAACTGTTAAGCTCAGAGGGTATGGAGGAGACCCAACTGAGCGTATGCATATCCTCCATGATGGTATCACAATGTATGCTCCCTGCCATGGTTATTATTGCAGGCAGAGAGCTACCAATATCAGTGTTTGTGGATAGCGGTTCCGCCACCAATCTCATAGATGAGGAGTTTGCACACACCGCCGGGTTTAAGATCGAAAAACTTCCTCACCCCATACAGGTGGTGACTATTAATGCTGTTCCCCTCCCTCAAGGGGAGATTATGGAGTTTGTGGCAGAGGTGAGACTCCACATTGGGGTCCTACATTCTGAGTCGGTTACATGTAGGGTCCTCCGTAATCTCCCAGCACAAATGGTCCTGGGTTTTCCATGGTTGTCCAGGCACAACCCGGTAATTGATTGGAAAACTCAGGACATAGTACAATGGAGTGGTTTTTGCCAAGACAATTGCTTGGCCACATGTGTGTCCGCCGTGATGCCCAGCCTGCCGGAGGCTTTGCAGGATTTCGCGGATGTTTTCTCTGAGAAGGGTTGCAAAGAACTGCCTCCACATAGAGCCTATGCCTGTGCGATTAGGTTAAAACCTGGGGCCAAATTACCTAAGGCCAGGATGTTTAATATTTCTGGTCCTGAGAGACAAGCTCTGAAAGACTACATCGCGGAGAGTCTGAGCAAAGGACACATCCGGCCTTCATCCTCGCCTGTAGCCGCGGGGTTTTTCTTCATTAAGAAGAAAGATGGGGGGTTACACCCGTGTCTGGATTTCCGAGAGTTAAACCAGATTACTATCCGTGATCCCTACCCAATGCCGTTAATCCCAGATTTGTTCAACCAAGTAGCGGGGGCGAAATGGTTCTCCAAGCTGGACCTCAGGGGGGCGTATAACCTCATAAGGGTCCGTCAGGGGGATGAGTGGAAGACTGCGTTTAACACTCCTGAGGGTCATTTTGAGAGTCTGGTTATGCCGTTTGGGTTGACCACCGTGCCTGCCGTTTTCCAACATTTTATTAATGATGTATTTGCTCATGTCCTGGGGAGATTTGTGATTGTATACCAGGATGATATCCTCATTTATTCTAGCGATCGGGACACTCATTTGGAGCATGTCAGGCAGGTGTTACAGTTGCTCCGGGAGAACCAGCTCTATGCTAAGCTGGAAAAATGTTTATTTTTTGTCCAGGAGTTGCCCTTTTTGGGATATATTGTGTCCGCAGCCGGGTTTAAAATGGACACCGCTAAGGTGCAAGCGGTGCTGCAATGGGAGAGGCCGGAGAGTCTGAAAGCACTCCAGCGATTCCTTGGGTTTGCGAATTATTATAGGAAATTTATAAAACACTTTTCGACTATCGCCAAACCGCTCACGGACATGACAAAAAAGGGTGCCGATCTGGCAAACTGGCCTGAGGTGGCTATACGTGCATTTGAGCGTCTGAAGAATAGTTTTGCTTCAGCCCCCATTCTGGTGCAACCAGACGTGTCTAAACCTTTTGTGGTGGAGGTTGATGCGTCGGAGGTGGGAGTGGGGGCAGTACTGTCTCAAGGCTCATCCTTGAGCGAGATGCATCCATGCGCCTACTTCTCCAAGAAGCTGTCTCCGGCCAAACGGAATTATGATATCGGCAACAGGGAGTTGTTGGCCATCAAACTGGCTTTTGAGGAATGGCGACACTTCTTGGAGGGGGCGGCTCACCAGGTCACAGTCATCACCGACCATAAGAATCTGCTCTATCTGGAGTCGGCCAAGCGTCTGTCTCCTAGGCAGGCTCGCTGGGCATTGTTTTTTACTCGTTTCAATTTTCTTGTGACTTACCATCCCGGGGCTAAAAACACCAAGGCGGAAGCTTTGTCTAGGTGTTTTCCGGGGGGAGAACCTCAGGAAGAGCCGATACCCATCCTCCAGAAAGGGGTAGTGGTCTCGGCTCTCACGACGGAGGTAGAGGCGGAGATTGCCGAGGCCCAAGAGGAGGTACCACCAGGACTTCCCGCCAACAAATCATTTGTACCCCTGCATCTTCGGCTTAAGGTGTTGAAGGAACACAACGACTCGGTACTGGCTGGTCATCCAGGGGTGAGGGGCACCTTAGAGCTGGTATCGCGTCGTTTCTGGTGGCCCAAAATCCGGCAGGACGTGGTCTCATACGTGGCAGCTTGCATCACGTGCGCTAGGGCTAAGTCACCCCGTACCCGTCCTGCTGGAACGCTACAGCCTCTGGGGGTGCCCAATAGGCCATGGACAGAAATCTCCATGGATTTCATCACTGACTTGCCAGCCTCGGCGGGGAACACGGTCATCCTGGTGGTGGTTGACCGTTTTTCAAAGATGGCGCTTTTTGTGGCATTGTCTTCATTGCCCAATGCTAAGACGTTGGCTCAGGTATTTGTGAAGGAGGTGGTCAGACTCCACGGAGTACCATCGGACATTGTATCTGATAGGGGTACGCAATTTGTGGCGAGGTTTTGGAAAGCTTTTTGCTCACGTTTGGGGATCAAGTTGTCACATTCATCGGCGTTTCATCCACAGTCTAATGGACAAACTGAGCGCATGAACCAAAATCTAGAACAGTATTTACGATGCTTTGTGTCCGACAACCAGGAGGAGTGGTCTACTTTCCTTCCTCTGGCCGAATTTGCGTTAAATAATCACCGCCAAGAGTCATCGGGAGAGTCTCCATTCTTTTGTGTGTACGGTCAACATCCTCAGTTTTGTACCTTACGTCAGGGTGACTTGGGGGGTGTCCCGGAGGTTGGAGGCTCAGGCATTTGCACCATCAGCAAAAACCCTGGGTTGAGGGTCAGACAGGGTTTCCCCTAGTTATAGGGACATCACAGGGGCCCCGGGTATTACAGCCTTAGTGGATCTAAGCCCCCCGTGACAGTAGGTAAGCCATGGAGTAACACCTGGTGCCACCACTTTGTACCTCCTTGGGTCACAGTTTTCACCTGCTGCCACTTGTCTGAGCAGGGATTTGGAAGGCCACCTAGTTATTCCCCTTCCAGGCATTCAGAGGGATATGGAACAGTGATTCCACAACCTTGCCCTTTACAGTCTCTATCTGCTGGGTTGGCTGTAGTGGAAGAGGTGTCAGTCACCGCTACACTAATTCTACTTTATTGCAATTAATGACACTTTGTTTGTGTCTGCCACTAATTTTTGTAAATGTGTAGACTTCTCTTTGGGTCTCCTACATTCATGTTGCCTGTATCAGTAGGTCTCAGAGACCGTCAGACCTCCAATTCCATGGACTCATCTACCCGTCTTACTATCCTTAAATTTTTCTGAGAATGGTAGCCTAGAAAACTGATATTTATGCCACCTGAGTGTGGCTCAGCATGAAAGCAAGTAGAGGTGTTGCATGTGGTATCAAGGCTCCCAGCAAAAGGGCCCTACACCGATTCCTCACCCACCTCATCTTACTGTGATTTTCAATTGAAAGCTGTAAATGCTGTCCCAGACCCCGATACCTCATACGTGGCTGATTGCTATAGTGCCATGCCAAAATCTGTACTGTGGGTGATTTAAGGCCACTTTCATGGAGTCTGTTCCTCATTTGATGTGTTTTGGCAGCATTTGAGGCCATTATAAGGTGTTGTGCATGCATTTGTTTTTGCCTCCCATTGACGTGAATGGCGTTCGGTTATGTTTGGCGAATATCCGGCAAATTAATTGGCAAATATTGCAAATTTGGCCAACGTAATCCAAACCTAACATTGAAATATTCGCTCATCTCTAGTTAGGAGCAATAAAGGGTTTTTAAAGTTTGTGATGACTCTTCAGTCATTATACGTGACTGCAGACTTCTGAATTCTCACAAAGCACACTGTACACTATCAGGATTCTCTAGTGTCGGCAGTGAGATTAAGAGGTCATGAAACCGCAAGTATGCGATTTGCATACATGCAGTTACCTGTCGACCAGATATGTGTGGCCTCACTCAAAGAAGATAAATTGAGCGAGGCTGGACACGTCTAGTTGGAATGTGGCAGACATTTGCAATTTGTATACCTGTGCTTACATGTTCTCCACTCTTGTCACCGGCAAGGGAATATCCTAAAAGTGTGCAGTGCACACACTGTGAGAATTCAGAATCTCAGCTGTCTTACATTCATATTCAGGAGAGTGATGAAGAGAAATGGGACAAGGCAGATCTCATGACAAACTTTGCAAATATTTTCTTTAATATATTCCTCAGTTTACTATAAGACAAATACAAAGAAAAGGAGGAGAATAACGGGTTAGTTACAAAATAATAAGATATTCTCTATCCATTTGATAATCATTTTCTGCTCTCAGTTTTTTTGTATTTTGATGTCAGTATGCAATTAAAGTAGGAGTGGTTGGTTAGAGGCAAAGTGACAATTTTAGAAGTTGCAGATGTTTACAGGGACACTGTAAATTTTCAATGTATTCCCAGTGTGTTATGATATTCATCTCACTTTCAAAAAACATATTAATGCTACTTGCTTCCTATGAATTTAGTCCTAGCAGAGATATGTGAAATTGAACAATTAGACTGTGATCTACACAAGGTACAAGAACTATTGTATGAATGTCAACAATTCTACCATATTACATTATTAGATTTTTAATACCTGTGAAACAGAACACATTCTTATAAGGGGTGTGTAGAGAACATGCTTTCAATTATTTCCATTTACAGTGGCATAAAACACAATGACACTTTTCTTGATAAGCTTTTGAATATTTGAAGTAAACTGAGATTTATGCTAAATAGTGATCAACGTGTATACTCGTTGCTCGGATTTTCCCGAGCATGCTCGGTTGTCCTTTGAGTATTCTGGCGTACTCAGAGATTTAGTGTTTGTCGAAGCAGCTGTATGACAGCTTCATTCTGTCTCTCCTATGTGGATAGGCTGAGGAGGGGAATGAGGAGGAAGAGATGGGGTAGGTGGAAGAGCGGATGGAATGTAGTTATCATGGTGGAGATAGGGAAGTGTTGGCTGTAGGGACCTTGGCACATAAAGCAAACTTTATGCACCATTGTCTTTCCCGTGACCCTAGTGTATATTCATCTTGCCAAAAAAAGAGTAATGGTTGTTCACCCTGCTAGACCCACTCTACAAGGAGAACCTTGCATCTCTCTTTCCTGTGGTGGAGAGGTCTACCTAATATGGTGCTATAGCAGAAGGCCATTGTGGAAAATATGTTGGAAAAATTCCCATCAGATGACGCTAGCAGCTTGGGTCAAAGTTTCTTGGCCAATCAAGGAGGAGAGGCTAGGTATAAACAGCAGAGCAGGCGTAAACTGTGAAAGACCTGGACCAATTTCATGACACCATCCCAGCATCCAGACCCTGATGCACAGGTATTTTTGACAAGGAGGAAAATGTTTTTTTAAGATGGTAATGCAATACCTGGCCAACCAAACCAGTGTACGCCCTAATTCCTGTGCGTACTTCAGCTATTGGGTCTCAAAGCTGGACATGAGGCAAGAGCTGTCTATATATGTTTTGGAGGTGTTGTGATGCCCTGCTGCTAGCATCTTGTCTAAGCAGATTTTTAATGTGGGTGGGGGGATTAAAACAGACAGATGCTTTTGCCTGTCAACATAAAGTGCTGACAGGTTCACACTGATAAAAAATTGAACAAAGCTTGGATTACCCACAACATTTCCACACCTTTAGATGACAGCAGTACATAAAGTGGCTTTAATGTTCAATATTTGAATGAGGCCCACCAGTTTTTTACTTCAAAGGCCTATGAATGACTTGATAATCCTATTTATAATTTTTCCTAGCTTTGCATTTTGTGCAAAGCCTTTATGAGTGTAGGAGTTTATCAACTACACTATCAAAATATTTTTATGAGGCCCTCCAGTTGTTGCCTCCTTATAATTTTTTTTCATGGCTTAGAACTTTGTTTAGAGTGTTTTTGAGTGGAGAAGCACCTAAACTACACTTTCTTAATATTTTAATGAGGCTTTCCAGTTCTTGCATTCAAGAGTCTATGGGTGAGCCTGCTTATAATTTTTGTCCTAGCTTTGCACTGTGTGCAAAACCTTTACAAGTGTAGGAGGACCACAACTATACTTTTTTTTCACAACATTTGAATGAGGTACTACAGTTGGTGCCTTCAAGGGTGTAAGGATGACCCTGCTTGTAATTTTTGGCAGGCTTTGCAGTGGGCAGAACTTTTATGAGTGTAGGAGTATAACAACTTTAATTTTCTCATAATACTTGAAAGAGGTACTACAGTTGATGCCTTCAAGTGTTTATTGATGACCCTGCTTATAATTTTTGGCAGGCTTTGTTTTGTGCAGAACTTTTGAGTGTAGGAGGGCCATAACTATACTTTGCTCAGATTATTTGAATGAGACACTATAGTTGGTGCCTTCAATGGTGTATGGATGACCCTTCTTGTAATTTTTGATAGTCTTTGCACTGTGCAGAAATTTTATGAGTGTAGGAGGAATGCAACTATACTTTATTCACAATATTTGACTGAGGTTCCACAGTTGGTGCCCTCAAGGGTGTATGGATGACCCTGCTTGCAATTTTTGGCAGTCATTACACTTAGTGTATAGCATTTATGAGCCTAGGAGTACCACGACATGACAATATGAACAAAATGATTAGTAGTGTAGCCATGCAGTGATGGGTTCCAGAGTTAAAATCCTGCCAAGAACAGCATCAGCAAGGAGTTGATGAATTTTCCATGTGCTTTCATGGGTTTCCTCTGGTACTCCAGTTTTTCTAGACACACCAAAAGACATACCGTTAGGGAATTTAGATTGTGAGCCCCATCTGATGCACTTTCTACTGTAGACATCACAGAAAGTCATGATAAATGCACAACAAAATAAAAAAACATAATCACTGTTTTTTTTATCTCAACTCATTGTATGTACCGCAATATAGTACCCATAAAAGGACAGCTCTTCCAAAAAAGAGAGACCTCAAGGCATAAAAAAAACTTTTGCCAGCAATTTGATTCACATTCAAGAAAATTTGGCTACCGTATTTTGCAGAATATAAGATGCTCTGGATTATAAGATGCATGCCAAGATTTGAGGAGAAAAATAGGATTTTTTTTAAATGAAATGGTGGTGGTTCTTACAATCCATGTGTCTTATTGCTTACCTGGGGTGGTGGCTGCAGTGAAGCGGGGTCCCAGGGTTGCTGCTTGAGGGGGCAGAAGTGGGGTGATGCTGCAGGCCACTGGCTGGGATGAGGGGGGTGTCCAATGTGCAGTGTGCTGCTGCAGGTGTCCGGTGCTGCTGGGATGTCTGGCGCTGCGGGTACCCGGCAGTGCTGCAGGTGTGTCCAGCGGTGATTCAGGGGTCTCCGGTGCTGCTGAGTGAGTCTCTGGTGCTGCAGGGGGCTTTGCTGACATTTTGTGAAAGGCCAGAGCCCCCGACTCTGGGAAAATGGCCACCGGGGAGCAGCGGATGCGCAGCTGGAGATCTCGGCATAAAGATCTTGGGAGAATAGATTTCAGCGCTGAAATCTCAATAGCATACAGTCTAATTATTGCTAATGACAAAACTATTCCTTTTTCCATTTCTCAGTTCCAGTACAATGACAGAAATCCTTCTAAAGTAAAGTAGAAATGTTAGAAATATTTTGAAGAGTGTGAAAATGTGTATTAGATCAATTTAGGATGCTAGTTCTGCATAATGATAATGGGGTGTGACTCAGGTATGTACACGATATGGAAACAGATACACACTAAACCACTGAATAACATAGGCTTTGAAAAGGATTTCTGATGGACCCAAATATTGGCTGTCTGTAAAAAAGTGATTTAATCACATATACTGTTCTTTAAATATATACACATTCACTATCAAGATACTAGAGTGCCTTGCTCTACTATTATGTTTATTGTGAGTTCATCTTATCATACTACTGCACCTAATTTGACTTACAACTACCGAAGAACCTTGATATCCATAAGAGCTTACATTCTACAGGTAAGAGAGAGAACCCTACTGATCATAAGAGCTTACACATAATAGGAGAGAAAGACATACCCAGTGACTCTGGAGATGGAAAATGACTCTACTGTACAAACTGTGTTCTGCTGAGAACAGCTGAAATGTGATAGCTCAGGTACTGACCACCACCAGAAAAGTATAATGATCCTTCAGATGTCATAGCAGCGGGACATTATGGGGAGGCTTATGCAGCAATGCAAAATGACATTAAACCGCTCATTGATGCTTCAGCAGTGTTCAGGGAATTTTGATTTTTTTGAAAACCACAAATAAAATCTCAAAATGTTACATTCGTATGGATTTGTGAATTTCAGGACAGGAATTCAACTCAAACTCAATCCTCTGTGAATCGATGAGGTTAGTTTTACTTAAAATATGTTCTGACCATATTGTTTTTCTATATATCCAGCATGCACATGGTCTGCCTGTATAGTAAGTATACCTTTTGGTATTTTTTTGTTTCTCTGATTTTATTACACTATGGAATGACATTTCAGGTACTAAGGGTATGTGCACACGGTGCGGATTCTGCTGCGGATCCACAGCGGGTCCGCAGCAGATTTAGGTGCGTTGTACAGTACCATTGTTTTCAATGGTAAACTGGAAAACGCAGTGCACATGCTGTGGACTTTTCCGCGCGGTTTTGCTGCGGTTTACAATCTGCAGCATGTCAATTCTTGAAGCTATTTGCACACACTGCGGATTCTGCTGCGGATTTGGCCTCTGCGGATCTGCAGCAGTTCCGCAGACAGTGTACAGTACAATGTAAGTCTATGGGATTTACAATCTGCTGTGCCCATGCTGTGGATTTTCAACTGCGGAAAAGCTGCGCTTTTGAATCCACAGAAAGAATTGACATGTCAATTCTTTCTGCGGATTCCGCTGCAGTTTGCCACCTATTCCATTGTCCAGGTGTCAAACCGCAGGGGAAACCGCAGGCCAATCCGCAGGTCATTTTAGCTGCGGTTTTACCTGCGGATCCGCAGATACAAATCCATGGGTGAATCCGCAGCGTGTGCACATAGCCTGAGTGCAGAAACGTTGCAGTTTCACACCTCATCCATTATGAGGTGTAAAACCGCAGGCAAAACCGCAGATAAACCGCAGGACTTTAGTCCTACGGATTTATCTGCGGTTTTTACTACAAAATCCGCAGAGCCAAAAAACTCTGTGTGCACATAGCCTAATTCTCAGCACTTCATGAGTCCTAGGCTTTACATTGTATCAATCCAAAAAAAATGCCTCTATATTATTCCTGACCTACTTGAAATATTCTGTGGCTTACTTGACAAACTTTGTTCTCTGCCTGCTTTTCTTTAGCCAAATGATTCCCAGCTAGAAGGTGAGAGATGTAGCCAATAAGTATATATAAGGGAATTGCTGTAAATGCCTAAAAGTAAAGTGTCACCTAAGGTGAACCATTGCTTTACAGCAATTTGAAGCATCCTAGCAGCACATAGCAGTACTTAAGTCTTCCTTCTTTTCATCATTTAATTCATTTAGCTTTTTATCTAATGGAAGCCAGTAAGTGGCTGATGGCCAAAAGCATATATATTTTATATACTTAGTACTTAAATGGGATGCCTCACTACTTCAAGTACAATATGTGGCTATACAAAATATCTATCTATCTATCTATCTATCTATCTATCTATCTATCTACAGATATAGCATTTCTTAAAATAAAAAATATATTACAATGCAACGAGATATCCCCTTATAGAGAAACGTAACTTGACTCCAAACTAAACAACTTCATTGACTTTTGTTGTGATAAATATGACAAGTTAATTTTCTGCACAATATATTTCTAGTGTGTTGATTTAAGAAATGCTACATCTATACCCATCTAGAAAAGATGAAATATGACCTCCTAACAGGATGAAACAATTTTGAATTGGTGCAAGCTGCGGTGGCTACAACACCATGCTATATACAAATATTGAATATTAAAGTGCATTACTGATATAGTATATTTATAAAATATAGTGTGAAAATTAACCAATTTGTGTATACCCACTAGCCATACAATAGTGCACCTTTCTTTCATGCAATCATGTCTATTAAACTTATTGTACTTTTCCTGGAGTAATGACTATAAATTTAAAGGGAAGGATAACTTAACGTATGAAAAGAGGAGTTCGGCATTGTGACCAAAGTGCAGAGTATCAGGAGAGGAGTAACAGGTTTGAGGAAGAGTTAGCCAGCCATGAAACTCGGACTAGGCTCACAACGCAATGCTCGGACGGGTCATGGGCTCTTCATAGAAATATGCTGTCATACTCATGTCAGGAGAGCCACCAGCCAGTCTGAGCATTATGTTGCAATCTCTGCCCAAAAGCAGTGAAAATATAGAGAAAAAACATACCATGAAAACCAGGAATCGCCATAAAAATATCACATTTTATTCAGACACAGTTTAGCCACAAACATCCTGAGTTATACGGCCATCTGACCCTTTCTCTTAAACAAATACTACAGCTAGCTACAAGTGGTAAGTGTGGCATAAAGAAGCCCAGGAGTGTTACATGTGTAAAAAGCAACTAGCAGATATGGAAGTACAGAAGTTAGTAGCTGAATGTAATTTTCAGAATAAGGACCAAATAAAAAAAATGGCTGCACTACTACCACACTCAGTTGCAAAAAAATATTAAATATTATCAAACAAATAATATCCAGTTTATAATAGCCATCTCTGTCTAAAGATGATAAGCACTAATTTGTCACTGAAGATTGTTGTGTTAACAGAGAATGTGTAATGATATGCATTACTGTGCAAAAATTTCAGTGTTGAAAAAATGATTCAAAGTAAGAATGAAATGCAAAAAAATATAGCTCTTGCCTGGTCTTTCTCACAAGCCAGGAAGCACATGTTTTCTGACACACAAGCCTTGGTTTCAGGATTCTTTTTAGTAAGTAAATTAGTATGGAAAGCTATTAAACTGCTCTCCATGTTTGTAGTGAGTAAAGAATAAAATAAAACTGTATTTTTAAGGAACTATACTGCAGTATATCAAAGATCAATCAATTCACAGTCACGCTGAGCTCTTCATGTCCAGCATTTCTCCATCATTTCAATCTTTGTATTGTTATTCATAGACTGGGAGTACCACTCCCATTTTCACTGTTTTTTAGTGCTGCACAATCAGATTTAGGTTTTTCTATCCCTATATCTTTACTCTCTATTATTATATACCTAGACTGTAAAATCATAAAATAGCCACTGATTTCCCTACCATCATCTTTTATCGTCACTGTAATAGTACCTCCTGATTGACTTTACTAGATCATATATGATATGGATCTGTAAGGCCTATTGGGTAAGTCTGTGTGTGGCTGCACCTGACATCAAGAGCATGCTCTATGCTTGATGGAATCATCATCAGTGATTGAAATGACATCCATTTTTCTTTGTTTGGTGATTTTCATGAATTGAATCTTTTTGCAAGTGTATGTAAGATTACACAATAGTATCTCACAGTGGTGAAGTAAATAAAGATCTCATCTCCAAAGATTACACCATCACAGAATGTTGTGCCAGGAGCTAATATAGGGGGATTAGTTACAGTTTATCTGACACAGATTACCCTGCTATTTTGATTTGGCTTGGTTCACTTCCTATTGAGCTTTCCGATGGGTTTCTTCCATCCTGGATTCCTTAGGGGAATAGCTTTAGACCTCAAATAGTCCTTCGGGCAAATAAAGCCCTTGGTACAACCACATGGGAGTATTAACTTCTCAAGTTTAATATTTTGGTGTCATCTTTCCATGTATATACTTCACCACTGTGCGATAATATTGGGTGATCTTATATATGTTAGGCATCGGGTTCCGAGCGCTGCGCAGCGGGAATCCCGAGACTTGCCATCTGCGGTCTCCCATTCCCCTCCAGCCACAGTGGACCCTGCTGAGCAGACTCCAGGATCACAGCGTTCTGCCCACACGAGCATTGTGGGTTCGGTTGCTGCTGCCACCTCTGGTCCAGTTATGACAATGCAACCTGTCCAGCAGCAGAAGACTCCAGAGTCTGAGCCCTTCCTTAAGTCCACTGAGCATGCTCATGAGACAATCTCCCATTGGGGATTGGGAGTCATATGCTCAGGTCCTTCTCCAGTTCTGATTGGTCCACCTGGAGGATCAGGAAGGTCCCAGAAGTGCACAGCTATAAAAGGCTCGCATGGCCACCCCGCCATGCACTATGATAGACTCTGGTACTAAGTGTATGTGTGATGATGGATGAATGAACCTGGTGACTGATGCATTATAATTCCCCCCTCCTCTAATATTACGCATGCGTTAGGGATAGGAATTGGAGTCAGCACAGCAGTTCTGACACTGCATAGTGCCGCAGTGTTCCTCATCGTTTGCCTCTTACGCCTTGGGCGTCGGCCAATATAGGCCACCTTGGCCACTGCTATCGCAGCGTCCACTACTTACGCTGTATGCTTTAGTAGCGCTTTCCAACCCGGTTATTAGGCTGGTTAGTGGTGTCCGTCAGGGCGGATACTGCACACATTGCAGCAGTGGTTCACAACCCGTGACCTGTGACATTAACAGGTTGCGGTTGTTCGCCGGCAGGCACATGTTATGGAAAGTAACGGCGCACGTGTCTGTTAGCCCAGGAGCAGTGGTTACGCACAGGTGTCCTGCTTTTCTCCTACATGCCTTTCTCTCATTTTTTAGCAGCACTTGGTCACCTCTGCACGGTAGGCCCTGGGCTGCGAATGCACCTTATATATTATTTCATCTTTATTATTTGGTGCATTCCACCAGCCCCGTAACAATATAAGCTTGCAGAAAGATTCATATATGTATGTATTTGTGTGTAGGTGTAAGCATTTAGCAAACGGTATCTGATATGTCAGCTCAATAAAATGCATTTGAGTTTGTAAAAACTTATATCTTATTTCCCAGCCACTGTCAGCTTTTATATATAAGTATCTCTAAGTACTATAGCTTGCTTTTTTCATCAACCACTGTTGATTTATAGGTACATAATAATGTGTCAAGTTTGTTTGCTTTTTGTTGCATGTCTAATGAGGACGCTTGGGTGCACATATAAGAAAACTGTGTTTTATGCCTACCTAATAATAAAGACTTATTGTAGTGTACCTCAGCTTAAATAGAGATAGTGTTGATTGACTTCAACACAATTGTGTAACTCCATATGATGCTGTCAGTGCATAGGCAGCCCTAAGTAATGTTTTGTTTACTAGGACAGTTGGGTTATGTCACAAATCTACTATCCTTTATTTGTCTATATTGGGTATATTTTTAATAGGGCAGCACGGTGGCTCAGTGGTAGCGCTGCAGCCTTGGGTTCGAATCCCACCAAGGACACCATCTGCAAGGAGTTTGCAGTGAGTTTGGAGTGTGGGTTTCCAAAGACATACTGATAGGGAATTTAGATTGTGAGCCCCATCAGGGACAGTGATGAAAATATGTGCAAACTGTAAAGCGCTGCGGAAAATGTTTGTGCTATATAAAAATAAAGATTATTATAAGATTATTAATAGATAATTAGTAAAAGTTGTTTTTATTGACGTCACTTTTCACAGCATCATTGATTGCTGGTGTGGAGTAGCCTTGATGACATTCATAGGCATGATGCAATTTTAAGCACCTAGATCACAAGCACCATGTTTGACTTATTAGCCCTATTATTCACCCTATGACTTTTATATACTCATCTATTCCCCTGTCTCAATACTCCTTAAGGAAGTATTTGCAAAATGTGTATTCTATGGTGAGGTCAAAGACATAGTGATTATGGAGACTTCAGGTCTGTATTGATTTTTATGATTATTTGTATATTATCTTTTAGTGGTAGTGGTGGCAGATAGCTATCTACACTCACTGGCCACTTTATTAGGTACACCTGTCCAACTGTGTGTTAAGACTTAATTTCTAATCTGCCAATCACATGGCGGCAACTCAGTGCATTTAGGCATGTAGACATGGTCAAGACAATCTCCTGCAGTTCAAACCGAGCATCAGTATGGGGAAGAAAGGTGATTTGAGTGCCTTTGAACGTGGCATGATTGTTGGTGCCAGAAGGGCTGGTCTGAGTATTTCAGAAACTGCTGATCTACTGGGATTTTCACGCACAACCATCTCTAGGGTTTACAGAGAATGGTCCGAAAAAGAAAAAAAATCCAGTGAGCGGCAGTTCTGTGGCCGGAAATGCCTTGTTGATGCCAGAGGTCAGAGGAGAATGGGCAGACTGGTTCGAGCTGATAGAAAGGCAACAGTGACTCAAATTGCCACCCGTTACAACCAAGGTAGGCAGAAGAGCATCTCTGAACGCACAGTGCATCGAACTTTGAGGCAGATGGGCTACAGCAGCAGAAGACCACACCGGGTACCACTCCTCTCAGCTAAGAACAGGAAACTGAGGCTACAATTTGCACAAGCTCATCGAAATTGGACAGTAGAAGATTGGAAAAACGTTGCCTGGTCTGATGAGTCTCGATTTCTGCTGCGACATTCGGATGGTAGGGTCAGAATTTGGCGTAAACAACATGAAAGCATGGATCCATCCTGCCTTGTATCAACGGTTCAGGCTGGTGGTGGTGGTGTCATGGTGTAGGGAATTTTTTCTTGGCACTCTTTGGGCCCCTTGGTACCAATTGAGCATCGTTGCAACGCCACAGCCTACCTGAGTATTGTTGCTGACCATGTCCATCCCTTTATGACCACAATGTACCCAACATCTGATGGCTACTTTCAGCAGGATAATGCGCCATGTCATAAAGCTCGAATCATCTCAGATTGGTTTCTTGAACATGACAATGAGTTCACTGTACTCAAATGGCCTCCTCAGTCACCAGATCTCAATCCAATAGAGCATCTTTGGGATGTGGTGGAACGGGAGATTCGCATCAGGGATGTGCAGCCGACAAATCTGCGCCAACTGTGTGATGCCATCATGTCAATATGGTCCAAAATCTCTGAGGAATGCTTCCAGCACCTTGTTGAATCTCTGCCACGAAGAATTGAGGCAGTTCTGAAGGCAAAAGGGGGTCCAACCCGTTACTAGCATGGTGTACCTAATAAAGTGGCCAGTGAGTGTATGTTGTAGCAATATTTGGTTCATCTATTCTTTTATCACACCATGCATTTTATTGATACTCATCTTAACTTCATATAACGAGTTAATACCCCACCCCCTTGTTTCCTCATAGATTGTAAGCAGGCAGGTCCCTCACTCCCCTTATAATTGTTGAATTATGTGTTACTTTGTAAAGTCTGTTATGGTCTGTATCTGTACCCAATCAATGTTAAAGCGATACAGAACATATTGGCACTTTATAAATATATATTATTATTATTATGTATATGTACCATGCACATTTTGGATGCTTATTTACATTTTAGCTCATTTTCTCATTTTACCTGTTTTACTGCTAAGTGCACTTTGTTAAATTGCAATCTTTATATTTATATCTGTTAAGATATAATTTATTCTGTCATACTAATTGTAACGCTATGATATTTATTGGTTATCATCAGCTTTACTTTTTGTGCTGTGTCCCTCCATCTCTTTTTTTTGCAATTGTCCTATCTTGTTTAATAGGTCTTTGACCAGCTTATTGCTGTCATTAATAAAAAAAAAATAACATATTTATTTTGTAGTTATTTGGTCTTTTCTTCATTTTCAAAGTGCAAGGCAGTTTAACACGGCATGTTCATTTCATCTGCTGTATTAACCCTTCTAAAACAAGACTTCTCTTCATCTATGCAAGCTTTGATTAGTTTTATATATTCATTTCATCTGCTGTGTTTAAGCCATATAAAGCGTGACTTAATTTCCATCTTTGCAAGTTATAATTAATGGTATACAGTTGTGGCCAAAAGTATTGACACCCCTGCAATTCTGTCAGATAATACTCAGTTTCTTCCTGAAAATGATTGCAAACACAAATTCTTTGGTATTATTATCTCCATTTAATTTGCCTTAAATCAAAAAAACACAAAAGAGAATGAAGCAAAAAGCAAAACATTGATCATTTCACACAAAACGCCAAAAATGGGCCAGACAAAAGTATTGGCACCCTCAGCCTAATACTTGGTTCCACAACCTTTAGCCAAAATAACTGCGACCAACCGCTTCCGGTAACCATCAATGAGTTTCTTACAATGCTCTGCTGGAATTTTAGACCATTCTTCTTTGGCAAACTGCTCCAGGTCCCTGATATTTGAAGGTTGCCTTCTCCAAACTGCCATTTTTAGATCTCTCCACAGGTGTTCTATGGGATTCAGGTCTGGACTCATTGCTGGCCACCTTTGCAGTCTCCAGTGCTTTCTCTCAAACCATTTTCTAGTGCTTTTTGAAGTGTGTTTTGGGTCATTGTCCTGCTGGAAGACCCATGACCTCTGAGGGAGACCCAGCTTTCTCACACTGGGCCCTACATTATGCTGCAAAATTTGTTGGTAGTCTTCTGACTTCATTAGGCCATCCACACGGTCAAGCAGTCCAGTGCCAGAGGCAGCAAAGCAACCCCAAAACATTAGGGAACCTCCGCCATGTTTGACTGTAGGGACCGTGTTCTTTTCTATGAATGCCTCTTTTTTTCTCCTGTAAACTCTATGTTGATGCCTTTGCCCAAACAGCTCTACTTTTGTCTCATCTGACCAGAGAACATTCTTCCAAAATGTTTTAGGCTTTTTCAGGTAAGTTTTGGCAAACTCCAGCCTGGCTTTTTTATGTCTTGGGGTAAGAAGTGGGGTCTTCCTGGGTCTCATACCATACAGTCCCTTTTCATTCAGACGCCGACGGATAGTACGGGTTGACACTGTTGTACTCTCGGACTGCAGGGCATCTTAAACTTGTTTGGATGTTAGTCAAGGTTCTTTATCCAACATCCACACAATCTTGCGTTGAAATCTCTTGTCAATTTTTCTTTTCCATCCACATCTAGGGAGGTTAGCCACAGTGCCATGGGCTTTAAACTTCTTGATGACACTGCGCACGGTAGACGCAGGAACATTCAGGTCTTTGGAGATGGATTTGCAGCCTTGATATTGCACATGCTTCCTCACAATTTGGTTTCTCAAGTCCTCAGACAGTTCTTTGGCCTTCTTTCTTTTCTCCATGCTCAATGTGGTACACACAAGGACACAGGACAGAGGTTGAGTCAACTTTAATCCTTGTCAACTGGCTGCAAGTGTGATTTAGTTATTGCCAACACCTGTTAGGTGCCACAGGTAAGTTACAGGTGCTGTTAATTACACAAATTAGAGAAGCATCACATGATTTTTCGAACAGTGCCAATACTTTTGTCCACCCTCTTTTTTATTTTTGGTGTGGAATTATATCCAATTTGGCATTAGGACAATTCTTTTTGTGTTTTTTCATTTAAGACAAATTAAATGAAGATAATACCAAAGAATTTGTGTTTGCAATCATATTCAGGAAGAAACTGAGTATTATCTGACAGAATTTTAGGGATGTCAATACTTTTGGCCACAACTGTAGTTTGCTTGTGCTACAAAATGGTTCACCAAATATAGTTACTTTACCTATGTTCTAGCTGCTGCATTATTTCATTTATACCGTCCCATCACACACTCTGTGCTCTCCATCTATATTGCTCCCTCTCTCCTCCCCTGTCCTATTTATAGCTCTCATGGTTTTTTCACATTCTCAAACTACACAGATCCATTCACTCTAATGCTATAACACAATATACACTCTCACAAATCACTGAACAATCTGCTTACTCTCTTTAATCTTCTCCTAGATATAGGAGATATTTCCCGGAACCTAAGCCCTCCTTGTAATGGTAAATTTAACTCCTTCTCTGCTATAATAATAATAATAATAAAAAAAAAATTTTCTATAGCGCCGGCATATTCCGCAGCACTTTACATTTCAGAGGGGACTTGTACAGACGATAGACATTACAGCATAACAATAATCACATAGATCATAACAGATAACAAAAGGAATGAGGGCCCTGCTCGCAAGCTTACAATCTATGAGGGAAAAAGGGGTGACATGAAAGGTGGGTGGTAACAATTGCCCTGATTGTTTGGACCAGCCATAATGTTAAGTGTGTAACAGTACGGACTCAGTGGGCTAATGGATGCATAAAGCATGTGGGAACATGATACGGGGAACCTGGTTATGGTAAAACTTTTGACTGTGCCACACAGGGATAGTTAGGTTAATGTGTTGAGGTGGTAGGCCAGTCTGAATAAATGAGTTTTCAGGGCACGCTTAAAATTGTAGGGATTGGGGACTACTCGTATTGACCTGGGAAGTGCATTCCAAAGAATTGGTGCAGCACGTGTATAGTCTTGGAGACGGAAGTGGGAGGTTCTGATTATCGAGGATGCTAACCTCAGGTCATCAGCAGAACGGAGGACATGGGTAGGGTGGTAGACTGAAATAAGGGAGGAGATGTAGGGTGGTGCTGAGCCATGGAGTGCTTTGTGGGTGAGGGTAATAAGTTTGTACTGGATTCTGGAGTGGATGGGTAGCCAGTGTAAGGACTGGCGCAAGGTAGAGGCATCGGTGTAATGATTGGCGAGGAATATGATCCTTGCTGCAGCATTCAAGACAGATTGGAGGGGGGAAAGTTTGGTAAGAGGGAGACCGATTAGAAGAGAGTTACAATAGTCCAGACAAGAATGAATAAGAGAAACAGTAAGAGTTTTTGCAGAGTCAAAGGTAAGAAAACGTAGAATTCTAGAAATGTTTTTGAGATGCAAATAACAAGAGCGATTGGATGTGGGGGGGTGAATGAAAGCTCGGAGTCAAGTATGACCCCAAGACAGCGGGCATGTTGATGGGGAGTAATAGTGGAACCACACATGGAAATGGCAGTGTCGGGTATAGGTGCATTAGTAGAAGGAGGAAACACAAGGAGTTCAGTCTTTGACAGGTTCAGTTTCAGATATAGTGAGGACATGATGTTAGACACAGCATTTAGACAATCGCCAGTGTTTTCTAGAAAGGCTGGCGTGATGTCAGGAGAAGAAGCGTATAATTGGGTGTCATCAGCATAGAGATGGTACTGGAAACCAAATCTACTGATTGTTTTACCAATAGGGGCAGTGTACAAGGAGAAGAGGAGGGGGCCTAGAACCGATCCTTGAGGAACCCCAACACTAAGGGGAAGATGAGAGGAGGAGAAGCCGGCAAAAGATACAGTAAAGGAGCGGTCAGAGAGATAGGAGGAAAACCAGGAGATAACGGTGTCCTTGATGCCAATGGAGCAGAGCATAGTGAGGAGGAGCTGATGATCCACCATGTCGAATGCTGCAGAGTGATCCAAGAGAATTAGCATGGAGTAGTGACCGTTAGATTTAACTGTTAGTAGATCATTAGAGACTTTAGTGAGGGCAGTTTCAGTAGAGCGTAGGGAGCGGAAACCGGATTGGAGAGGGTCGAGAAGATAGTTATCAGATAGATAGCGGATCTGACGGGAGTGAATCAGGCGTTCCAGGAGTTTAGAGATGAAGGGAAGATTAGAGACAGGTCTATAGTTAGCGGCACAGTTTTGGTCGAGGGATAGTTTTTTAAGTAGTGGATGTATGATGGCATGCTTAAATAAGGAGGGAAAGATACCAGAAGAGAGAGAGAGGTCAAATATTTTAGATAGGTGAGGGGTGACAGCAGGGGAAAGGGACTGGAGCAGATGTGATGGAAATGGGTCACTGGTGCAAGTGGTTGGGCGAGAAGTTGCAAGGAGCCTGCTTACTTCTTCTTCTGTGACTGGTTCAAACTCAGAGAGTGAGCTATATGCAGTGGGGGAGGGAGGACAGTGCATGGTATGAGATGATTGGGAGATAATTTCCTGTCGGATATGAACAATTTTTTCTTTGAAGTAATTGGCCAGATCGTCAGCTCGAAGCTCTGTGGTTGGGGCCTGCACTCTTGGGTTGGGTTCTGCTATACACAGAAACCTTGCTAATCTCATTGAAATTATTTGCATGCATTTTCCTGTCTTCTTTAACTATGCCCTCTAGAACTCAATATCAATGTGTCACAAGCTCCTTTACATCCATGATTTTTTTTCCTTTCAAATTCTGTTAACTTTCTGGCTGTTACTGAAACCTGGATTCAGTAGTCAGACACAACCTCTGTTGCATCTCTGTCATATGGTACCCTGCAGTTTTCACATATGCCCAGACCTGAACACAGACAAGGTTAAAGGGTAGGTCTACTTCTTTCAACAATATTTGCTTTTCAAGTCATTTCCCCAGTGCCATCACTAATTTTCCCATTTTTTGACTTCCACACCATCAGACTTTTTTGACCCTTCTCACTCTGATTGACAGTTGTGTACTATACCCCAGGCTAATCCCAATCCCACCAGTTTCTGGATCAATTTACTTTTTGACTTCCATACTTTTTATCATGGGGGACTTTAACATTCCTATTGGTAATCAATTCTCCCCATCTATCACTCATCTTTTATTTCTAACTATACCAAGGTATAATTTTATTCAGCTTCCTATAATCTACATGACCATATAGATGGCTTAGGAAAGTTGATCCCAATTACCAATTCCCTTTAAAACTTATAAATTCACCCTTCACCTTTCCTAATTATTATTATTATTATTATTATTATTTATTTATATAGCACCATTGATTCCATGGTGCTGTACATGAGAAGGGGTTACATACAAATTACAGATATCACTTGCAGTAAACCAACTAACAAGGACAGACTGATACAGAGGGGAGAGGACTCTGCCATTTCAGGCTTACATGCTACAGGATGGTGGGGAAGGAGACAGTAGGTTGGTGGGTTGCAGCAGTTTCGGTGTTAGTGGAGGTGATATCTCCGGTAGTGGTGAGAGAGAAGGAGGTAGCGGGGTCATTGCAGGCTGTAGGCTTTCTTGAAGATGTGGGTTTTCAGGTTCCGTCTGAAGGATCCCAATGTGGTTGAGAGTCGGACTAGTTGGGGCAAAGAATTCCAGAGGACAGGGGCAATTCGGGAGAAGTCTTGGAGGCAGTTGGATGAGGAGCGAATAAGTGTGGAGGAGAGAAGGAGGTCTTGGGAGGAACGGAGATTACGTGAGGGAAGGTATCAGGAGATTAGTTCAGAGACATATGGGGGAGACAGGTTATAGATGGCCTTGTAGGTCAGTATTAGTAATTTGTAGAGTTGAGCGAAATGGGTCGAAAAATTTCAAAAGTCACCGACTTTTGGCAAAGTCGGGTTTCATGAAACGAAACCCGACCCTAGGATGAGGTCGGCCACTAGGTCGGCAACTTACGCGCCAAAGTCACGTTTCAAAAGTTTGTTTTGCGCTCTTTTTCTGCCAATCAGGATCCACGGACACTGTGGGCAACGTGATGACTAGAGTTGAGCGAAACGGGTCGAAAAATTTCAAAAGTCGCCGACTTTTGGCAAAGTCGGGTTTCATGAAACGAAACCCGACCCTAGGATGAGGTCGGCAACGAGGTCGGCGACTTACGCGCCAAAGTCGCGTTTCAAAAGTTTGTTTTGCGCTCTTTTTCAGCCAATCAGGATCCACAGACACTGTGGGCAACGTGAAGACATAGGCAGGGGTCACCACCATCTTTCAGAAGGGCATGCAAGTGATTGGCTTGCTTTGGTGGGCGTCACAGGGGGTATAAAAGGGCGTGCACGCCGACCGCCATCTTACTTCTGCCGATCTCAGTATAGGGAGAGGTTGCTGCTGATTCTGTAGGGAGAGCGTTAGGCAGGGAAGAAGACAAAAAAACTGCTTTTGCTGCTAGCGATTTGGCCTGCACAACACACCAGTCACTGTGTGTGCAGTGCAATTGGAGGCTATATAGTGGTGTATCAGTGGTGTTGGTTGTTGGGCTGCCTTCTAAGGCTTCCTGACATTCCTGCATTGCTGTTTACCCACTGCTCCGCAAACTGCTTTTTTAAAAGCAATCCCAATTTTTTTTTTGGTCCTGCTGAGAAGAAAAAAAAACTGCTTCTGCTGCTAGCGATTTGGCCTGTACAACACACCAGTCACTGTGTGTGCAGTGCAAGGGGAGGCTATATAGTGGTGTATCAGTGGTGTTGGTTGTTGGGCTGCCTTCTAAGGCTTCCTGACATTCCTGCATTGCTGTTTACCCACTGCTCCGCAAACTGCTTTTTTTAAAAGCAATCCCAATTTTTTTTTTTTGTCCTGCTGAGAAGAAAAAAAAACTGCTTCTGCTGCTAGCGATTTGGCCTGTACAACACACCAGTCACTGTGTGTGCAGTGCAAGGGGAGGCTATATAGTGGTGTATCAGTGGTGTTGGTTGTTGGGCTGCCTTCTAAGGCTTCCTGACATTCCTGCATTGCTGTTTACCCACTGCTCCGCAAACTGCTTTTTTTAAAAGCAATCCCAATTTTTTTTTTTGTCCTGCTGAGAAGAAAAAAAAACTGCTTCTGCTGCTAGCGATTTTGGCCTGCACAACACACCAGTCACTGTGTGTGCAGTGCAAGGGGAGGCTATATTGTGGTGTATTAGTGGTGTTGGTTGTTGGGCTGCCTTTTAAGGCTTCCTGACAGGCTGGCATTGCTGTTTACCCACTGCTCTGCAAACTGCTTTTTTAAAAGCAATCCAATCTCCCTTATCCTCTAGTCACTTTTGTCACAGCTGTGCCATCGAGCCTGTGACATAGCGCTCAGATATCAGTGGGCCTCACACAATCCAAAAGTGTCCAGTGTCCACAAGAGTCTGCAGAAATTCAAAATCTCCCTTATCCTCTCTCCACTTTTGTCACAGCTGTGCCATCGAGCCTGTGACATAGCGCTCAGATATCAGTGGCCCTCACACAATCCAAAAGTGTCCAGTGTCCACAAGTGTCTGCAGAAATTCAAAATCTCCGTTATCCTCTAGTCACTTTGGTCACAGCTGTGCCATCGAGCCTGTCACATAGCGCTCAGATATTCATTGGGCCTCACACAATCCAAAAGTGTCCAGTGTCCACAAGTGTGTGCAGAAATTCAAAATCTCCCTTATCCTCTAGTCACTTTGGTCACAGCTGTGCCATCGAGCCTGTCACATAGCGCTCAGATATTCATTGGGCCTCACACAATCCAAAAGTGTCCAGTGTCCACAAGTGTGTGCAGAAATTCAAAATCTCCCTTATCCTCTAGTCACTTTGGTCACAGCTGTGCCATCGAGCCTGTCACATAGCGCTCAGATATTCATTGGGCATCACACAATCCAAAAGTGTCCAGTGTCCACAAGTGTGTGCAGAAATTCAAAATCTCCCTTATCCTCTAGTCACTTTGGTCACAGCTGTGCCATCGAGCCTGTCACATAGCGCTCAGGTATTCATTGGGCCTCACACAATCCAAAAGTGTCCAGTGTCCACAAGTGTGTGCAGAAATTCAAAATCTCCCTTATCCTCTAGTCACTTTGGTCACAGCTGTGCCATCGAGCCTGTCACATAGCGCTCAGATATTCATTGGGCCTCACACAATCCAAAAGTGTCCAGTGTCCACAAGTGTGTGCAGAAATTCAAAATCTCCCTTATCCTCTAGTCACATTGGTCACAGCTGTGCCATCGAGCCTGTCACATAGCGCTCAGATATTCATTGGGCCTCACACAATCCAAAAGTGTCCAGTGTCCACAAGTGTGTGCAGAAATTCAAAATCTCCCTTATCCTCTAGTCACTTTGGTCACAGCTGTGCCATCGAGCCTGTCACATAGTGCTCAGATATTCATTGGGCCTCACACAATCCAAAAGTGTCCAGTGTCCACAAGTGTGTGCAGAAATTCAAAATTTCCCTTATCCTCTAGTCACTTTGGTCACAGCTGTGCCATCGAGCCTGTCACATAGCGCTCAGATATTCATTGGGCCTCACACAATCCAAAAGTGTCCAGTGTCCACAAGTGTGTGCAGAAATTCAAAATCTCCCTTATCCTCTAGTCACTTTGGTCACAGCTGTGCCATCGAGCCTGTCACATAGCGCTCAGATATTCATTGGGCCTCACACAATCCAAAAGTGTCCAGTGTCCACAAGTGTGTGCAGAAATTCAAAATCTCCCTTATCCTCTAGTCACTTTGGTCACAGCTGTGCCATCGAGCCTGTCACATAACGCTCAGATATTCATTGGGCCTCACACAATCCAAAAGTGTCCAGTGTCCACAAGTGTTGCAGAAATTCAAAATCTCCCTTATCCTCTAGTCACTTTGGTCACAGCTGTGCCATCGAGCCTGTCACATAGCGCTCAGATATTCATTGGGCCTCACACAATCCAAAAGTGTCCAGTGTCCACAAGTGTGTGCAGAAAGTCAAAATCTCCCTTATCCTCTAGTCACTTTGGTCACAGCTGTGCCATCGAGCCTGTCACATAGCGCTCAGATATTCATTGGGCCTCACACAATCCAAAAGTGTCCAGTGTCCACAAGTGTGTGCAGAAATTCAAAATCTCCCTTATCCTCTAGTCACTTTGGTCACAGCTGTGCCATCGAGCCTGTCACATAGCGCTCAGATATTCATTGGGCCTCACACAATCCAAAAGTGTCCAGTGTCCACAAGTGTGTGCAGAAATTCAAAATCTCCCTTATCCTCTTGTCACTTTGGTCACAGCTGTGCCATCGAGCCTGTCACATAGCGCTCAGATATTCATTGGGCCTCACACAATCCAAAAGTGTCCAGTGTCCACAAGTGTGTGCAGAAATTCAAATTCTCCCTTATCCTCTCGTCACTTTGGTCACAGCTGTGCCATCGAGCCTGTCACATAGCGCTCAGATATTCATTGGGCCTCACACAATCCAAAAGTGTCCAGTGTCCACAAGTGTGTGCAGAAATTCAAAATCTCCCTTATCCTCTAGTCACTTTGGTCACAGCTGTGCCATCGAGCCTGTCACATAGCGCTCAGATATTCATTGGGCCTCACACAATCCAAAAGTGTCCAGTGTCCACAAGTGTGTGCAGAAATTCAAAATCTCCCTTATCCTCTAGTCACTTTGGTCACAGCTGTGCCATCGAGCCTGTCACATAGCGCTCAGATATTCATTGGGCCTCACACAATCCAAAAGTGTCCAGTGTCCACAAGTGTGTGCAGAAATTCAAAATCTCCCTTATCCTCTAGTCACTTTGGTCACAGCTGTGCCATCGAGCCTGTCACATAGCGCTCAGATATTCATTGGGCCTCATACAATCCAAAAGTGTCCAGTGTCCACAAGTGTGTGCAGAAATTCAAAATCTCCCTTATCCTCTAGTCACTTTGGTCACAGCTGTGCCATCGAGCCTGTCACATAGCGCTCAGATATTCACTGGGCCTCACACAATCCAAAAGTGTCCAGTGTCCACAAGTGTGTGCAGAAATTCAAAATCTCCCTTATTCTCTAGTCACTTTGGTCACAGCTGTGCCATCGAGCCTGTCACATAGCGCTCAGATATTCATTGGGCCTCACACAATCCAAAAGTGTCCAGTGACCACAAGTGTGTGCAGAAATTCAAAATCTCCCTTATCCTCTAGTCACTTTGGTCACAGCTGTGCCATCGAGCCTGTCACATAGCGCTCAGATATTCATTGGGCCTCACACAAACCAAAAGTGTCCAGTGTCCACAAGTGTGTGCAGAAATTCAAAATCTCCCTTATCCTCTAGTCACTTTGGTCACAGCTGTGCCATCGAGCCTGTCACTTAGCGCTCAGATATTCTTTGGGCCTCACACAATCCAAAAGTGTCCAGTGTCCACAAGTGTGTGCAGAAATTCAAAATCTCCCTTATCCTCTAGTCACTTTGGTCACAGCTGTGCCATCGAGCCTGTCACATAGCGCTCAGATATTTATTGGGCCTCACACAATCCAAAAGTGTACAGTGTCCACAAGTGTGTGCAGAAATTCAAAATCTCCCTTATCCTCTAGTCACTTTGGTCACAGCTGTGCCATCGAGCCTGTCACATAGCGCTCAGATATTCATTGGGCCTCACACAATCCAAAAGTGTCCAGTGTCCACAAGTGTGTGCAGAAATTCAAAATCTCCCTTATCCTCTAGTCACTTTGGTCACAGCTGTGCCATCGAGCCTGTCACATAGCGCTCAGATATTCATTGGGCCTCACACAATCCAAAAGTGTCCAGTGTCCACAAGTGTGTGCAGAAATTCAAAATCTCCCTTATCCTCTAGTCACTTTGGTCACAGCTGTGCCATCGAGCCTGTCACATAGCGCTCAGATATTCATTGGGCCTCACACAATCCAAAAGTGTCCAGTGTCCACAAGTGTGTGCAGAAATTCAAAATCTCCCTTATCCTCTAGTCACTTTGGTCACAGCTGTGCCATCGAGCCTGTCACATAGCGCTCAGATATTCATTGGGCCTCACACAATCCAAAAGTGTCCAGTGTCCACAAGTGTGTGCAGAAATTCAAAATCTCCCTTATCCTCTAGTCACTTTGATCACAGCTGTGCCATCGAGCCTGTCACATAGCGCTCAGATATTCATTTGGCATCACACAATCCAAAAGTGTCCAGTGTCCACAAGTGTGTGCAGAAATTCAAAATCTCCCTTATCCTCTAGTCACTTTGGTCACAGCTGTGCCATCGAGCCTGTCACATAGCGCTCAGGTATTCATTGGGCCTCACACAATCCAAAAGTGTCCAGTGTCCACAAGTGTGTGCAGAAATTCAAAATCTCCCTTATCCTCTAGTCACTTTGGTCACAGCTGTGCCAGCGAGCCTGTCACATAGCGCTCAGATATTCATTGGGCCTCACACAATACAAAAGTGTCCAGTGTCCACAAGTGTGTGCAGAAATTCAAAATCTCCCTTATCCTCTAGTCACTTTGGTCACAGCTGTGCCATTGAGCCTGTCACATAGCGCTCAGATATTCATTGGGCCTCACACAATCCAAAAGTGTCCAGTGTCCACAAGTGTGTGCAGAAATTCAAAATCTCCCTTATCCTCTAGTCACTTTGGTCACAGCTGTGCCATCGAGCCTGTCACATAGCGCTCAGATATTCATTGGGCCTCACGCAATCCAAAAGTGTCCAGTGTCCACAAGTGTGTGCAGAAATTCAAAATCTCCCTTATCCTCTAGTCACTTTGGTCACAGCTGTGCCATCGAGCCTGTCACATAGCGCTCAGGTATTCATTGGGCCTCACACAATCCAAAAGTGTCCAGTGTCCACAAGTGTGTGCAGAAATTCAAAATCTCCCTTATCCTCTAGTCACTTTGGTCACAGCTGTGCCATCGAGCCTGTCACATAGCGCTCAGATATTCATTGGGCCTCACACAATCCAAAAGTGTCCAGTGTCCACAAGTGTGTGCAGAAATTCAAAATCTCCCTTATCCTCTCGTCACTTTTGTCACAGCTGTGCCATCAAGCCTGTGACATAGCGCTCAGATATCAGTGGGCCTCACACAATCCAAAAGTGTCCATTGTCCACAAGTGTCTGCAGAAACTCAAAATCTCCCCTGTCCTATAGACACCTTGTACCTTGTTTTACATTACTATATAGTTTGTTGGATTTTGTCTACATTTCTACCAAAAATGAGGAAGACTGGTGGAAGAGGCCGTCGAATTGGGTGGGGGTTGGCAGCTGGTAATGATGGTGTTGGTGGTGGATCTGATGGTAGTGGCAAGAGCAAAATAGGACCGAATGCAGGAGGTGTTGAGCCTGCGTCATCGTCTGGCTACATAAGGCCTCGAACGCTTAGTTTTCTAGGAGTTGGCAAACCGCTTTTAAAGCCAGAGCATCAGGAAAAAGTTTTGTCTTACATTGCTGACTCAGCCTCCAGCTCTATCGCCTCCTCTTCTTCAGTTGTAAAAGTAAAAGCACTGAGTCGTCATTGGAGGCTCATGTTCATGAACCACACCATTCCTTGTGTCCTTCACCCCAACCAAGATTGAAGGATGATGCAGGCCATACTACTGATTACTCCATGGAGCTGTTTTCACATACCATGCCTGGATTATCAAGTGAAATGGTGAATTACCCAGGCCAAGATGACTCTGACATGGAGTGCACTGATGCACAGCCGCTGATGGATGATTCTGCTGGTACATTCACTCAGAGCACTACATTGTCCTCGTAGTGTACAGAGCCAGATTCTGACCCTGGTGAGACTCAGGTGCCCCTTCCCGCACACTATACCACCATACACGGTGACACAGAGGAAGGTGCACATGACATAGAAGAGGAGGTGATGGATGACCCAGTTGTTGACACAGATTGGCATCCATTGGGGGAAGAGGGTGCTGCTTCCAATAGCTCAGATGAGGAGCATCCACAGCAGACATCGACATCGCAACAGCTGTTATCTGGCAGGCCCGGAGCACTCCAAAGACAGGTTCCAAACATCAAAAGAGTTGCTGGACAGCTTGTCCAGAGGGTCAAAAGATCACAGAGTGCTAGGCCGCAAAATGTCTGCCAAAGTAGGAAGAGTGCAGTGTGGCACTTTTTTGACCAAAATCCTCATGATCAGGCCAAGGTTATCTGTAAGAAGTGCGCAAAGACCTTTAGCCGAGGGAAAAATCTGAAAAATTTGAATACCAGTTGCATGCTTAGACATTTAACCAGCATGCACTTGCAAGCGTGGACACAACACCAAACCTCAAGTGCCACATGTGCAACTGATCACAACGAAGGTAGTCAGCAACGCTACATTGTTTCCCCCACTGTAAGCCCACCGGTTAGCACAGCAGCAAATGTTGAGGTGTCGTTGCAAGGCCACAGCAGTCAGGGAATCCCACTGTTATATCAACGAAAGACTGATTCTAGGCCATCAGAAAGAACACCAACTCCATCACCATCATCAACCCTCTCTCAGTCCGCCCTGTCCACCGCTACTTCCACCATATGCAGCTCTCAAGTCCAGCTCACCCTCCCAGACACTATGAGTAGGTCAAGAAAGTACTCAGTCTCTCATCCGCATACACTGGGTTTGAACGCCCACATTGCCAAACTAATCTCGTTTGAGATGATGCCCTTTCGGTTGGTGGAAAGCACAGCTTTCCGCGAACTCATGGCCTATGCAGTACCACGCTATGACCTACCCAGTCGCCACTTCTTCTCTCGCAAAGCCATCCCAGCCCTCCACCATCATGTGAAAGACCGCATTGTCCATGCACTCAAGCAGTCAGTGAGTGGAAAGGTGCACCTCACAACTGATGCATGGTCCAGTCGGCATGGCCAGGGCCGTTACGTGTCCATCACTGCGCACTGGGTTAATGTGGTAGATGCAGGGTCCACAGGGGACAGCGGTGGTGGGACAGTGCTGCCTAGCCCACGGTATAGGAAACAGTTGGCTGTAGGCGTTCGACCCTCCTCCTCCTCCTCCTCCAGAAGCGAAAGCTCGTCCACAGAGCGCAGTCGTACGAGCACTCCATCTGCAGCAGCCACTGTTGCACACGATGTGTCCCCCTATCGAGCAGCTAGTGGAAAGCGTCAGCAGGCTGTGTTGCAGATGATGTGTTTGGGCGACAGACACACTGCCAAGGTGCTGGCCGAGTACTTGAAGCGACAAACTGAGTCATGGCTGGGCAGTGTACATCTTGAGGCAGGCAAGGTAGTTAGTGATAACGGCCGTAATTTTGTGGCAGCCATAGCCCTTTCAAAACTCAGCAATATACCTTGCTTGGCTCACACCTTGAACCTGGTGGTGCAGTGCTTCCTCAAAAATTATCCGGAGTTAACAGCCCTGCTCCAGAAGGTGCGAAGACTGTGCGCGCACATCCGCCGGTCGCCTGTACACTCCGTTTGTATGCAGAAGCTGCAGCGATTGCTCCACCTTCCCAACCACCGCCTCATTATCGACATTGCAACAAGGTGGAACTCCACCCTGCACATGGTGAAGCGGCTGTGCGAGCAGAGGCAGGCCATAATGCATTTGTGGGAGGATACACGGCCAGGCACTTTGAGAGCAGACATGGAGTTGACAGGTGTGCAGTGGTCTAAGCTGAAAGACCTCTGTAAAGTTCTTCAGTGTTTTGAGGAATGCACACGGCTGGTAAGCGCAGACGACGCCATCCTAAGCATGAGCATCCCACTTATGCGTCTGCTCATGCAAACTTTGACGCAACTTAAGGAGCAGGCGTCTGCAGCCAATGTTGATGAGGAGGAAGAGGAGGAGGGAATCCTTGATGACATTCAGCCATTTTCTGCTCAGGGACCTCTCCTGGACGAGGTGGAGGAAGAAGAGGAGGAGGAGGAGGATGATGGGGATGATTACTTAGGGGAGGAGGATGCATCTCGTGGGTCAAGTGAAAATGTTGGCGTGGCAAGGTCTGGTACAGGGTTTGTGCGTTACTGGAGGGATGTGGATTTGCCAGAAATTGCTCCTCCAACCAGCACTCGCAGTGCATCATTGACACCGGGAACATTGGCCCACATGTCAGATTATGCCTTGCAGATCCTAAAAAGGGACCCACGCATTGCCAAAATGATGAACGATGATGACTACTGGTTGGCCAGCATCCTGGATCCACGCTATAAAGGCAAATTACAAAACATCATGCCACAGGAGAACCTTGACCTAATATTGGCTAATAAACAAGCAACTCTGGTAAATCGGTTGCTTGAGGCATTCCCAGCACACAGCAGCGGTGATGGTTCTCACACGAGCCGTACGGGCCGGGGGCAGCTTGGCAGAGGTGTTCGTGGTGCACACAGCAGAAGTGGCGTTGGAGACAGGGGTTTCATGACAATGTTGTGGACTGATTTTTCAAGTACCGCTCACACAACTGGTAATACTGCATCGATGGAAAGTGACAGGAGACAGCAGTTGTCAACTATGGTTACGAACTACTTTTCCTCCCATATCGATGTTCTCCCACACAGGTCATTCCCCTTTGACTATTGGGCCGCTAAACTGGACACCTGGCCTGAATTGGCACAATATGCCTTACAGGAGCTCGCTTGCCCAGCTGCAAGTGTGCTATCGGAAAGAGTCTTCAGTGCAGCTGGATCAATCGTGACAGAAAAAAGGACCCGTCTGTCAACCCAAAATGTGGATGATCTAACCTTCATTAAAATGAACCACGCATGGGTTTCCAAGGATTTTGTCCCACCTTCCTCTGATGACACATAGGGTGACAGAAAAATGGCTTGCTTTGGTCCACCTCTTCCTGGGACTTCACCTATTTCACCTTTTGCATCAGCTGAATGTCCAACATCAACATATGCCACTTTCTAAAACTCCCTAACTGTGCTGCCTCCCCCCCCCATGGCCGGGGTCACCACCTAGCGCACGACACCGTGCGAGTGCCGTTGCCCTGGACAGGTGGGTAGGCCGACTCTTGGACGCGGGCACTGGTACAGGGTCCTTCATAGTGCAATCAAGTGTCTCTGACGGTGGTGGTGCACACCCGCCGTCAGACACACCGCCGTACTATGAGGGGCCCAGTGCCAGTACCGACGCCCACGAGTGGGCCCCCCTTGCTTGGGCAGGGCCCCAGCATTTGCAATCTTTACCTCTCCCTGCTCCTCCGCTGTGTAGTCTGGGCCGTCAAATCCATACTGTGCCTGACACCGTCTGAGCCTGCCTCCTGATGTATAGACATATATTTTGAATGTGTACGCTATCCATACATGTTACCTGGGGATACGGTACCCTTTCTAACCTTTGTGCAATCATGTGCAATCCATACTGGACCTAACACCGTCTGAGCCTGCCTCCTGATGTATAGACAAATATTTTGAATGTGTACGCTATCCATACATGTTATCCGGGGAAACGGTACCCTTTCTAACCTTTGTGCAATCACGTGCAAGCCATACTGGGCCTAACACCGTCTGAGCCTGCCTCCTGATGTATAGACATATATTTTGAATGTGTACGCTATCCATACATGTTATCCGGGGAAACGGTACCCTTTCTAACCTTTGTGCAATCCATACAGGGCCTAACACCGTCTGAGCCTGCCTCCTGATGTATAGACATATATTTTGAATGTGTACGCTATCCATACATGTTATCTGGGGATACGGTACCCTTTCTAACCTTTGTGCAATCACGTGCAATCCATACTGGGCCTAACACCGTCTGAGCCTGCCTCCTGATGTATAGACATATATTTTGAATGTGTACGCTATCCATACATGTTATCTGGGGATACGGTACCCTTTCTCACCTTTGTGCAATCACGTGTAATCCATACTGGGCGTGAGAACGGCTGGCGAGCTGTTAAGCAAGCTACAGCACCTGTGGTTTGCACATGTAAGTTTTTCATTTTTTCAGGAATGACGGTTAGGCCTAATTCCGGAACTGCGGTTGACCTGCACTTACTGGGAAATCATTGTTCGCGGGTAATAATTGTAATCAGTGATCCCCATCACTAACGTTGTTCAGCGGGTTATCTGCACCTGTAAGCGACAAACGCTGGCCTTTTCAGTGTAGCGCACATGCAGCCACGGACATGAAAGGGCATGACACACCAGTTATTGGCCAATCTCATGTGCCAGAGCCTCACGTGTCCCTCTAGTAAGCCAGACTCGGACCGCGGGGCATGATGGAGTCTCGTTCGTTAACGGAATTAAGCTTGCAATGTGTGCATCTGTTCTGTAGCTGGCATGGTTGAGGTTTCCCAGGTGGAGTCGAATTTAACTGTAGGCTCCACTCCTGGTGGTGCCCTTCTGGACATTCCTTTAAGGTTCAGCTTTGCAACCATACTGCCCACGTAAAACAAACACTTTGCCTTCATGAATGCTGTTTGGAGGGTCTTGACTCGTGGGAATAACGCCGCCCAATCAGTTAACCTGCTAGAGAGATCGTTCGTTGCTCCCAAGCATGACATCACACTCCCTAGGAAGAATGTAATGCCACTGTGGCGACCGTACTCCTGGGGGCGACACAAGTGCACTGATGCCCAGCCACTGCTCGATGAATCTGCTGGTACATTGACCCAGACCACTACATTCCCCTCGCACGCTACACGACCTGAATCTGACCCTGATGAAACTCAGGTTACCCTTCCCATATACAGTTCCATCTTACACGGTGACAAAGAGGAAGCTGCAGATGAAAGTGCAGGTTCGGCCCACCCGCCATCAGACACACCACCGTACTATCAGGGGCCCTGTGCCAGTGCCGTCGCCAATGAGTGGGCCCCCCCTGCTTGCTCAGGATCACAGCACTTGCAAAGTTGAAATACTGTGCAGTGAGATGGAAGATGGGGACGACAAGGAATCCAGACAAGTACAGGGATTCCCTAGCGAGGAGACTTATTTGATTGTTTTCAATGTTGGGACAGCAATTTTTGGGGAGCACTATACTCTGGAGAATGATAGATGGGGCCCACCATACACTGGAACATTCCAAAGGTGGACATCAGACACTGGAGCAGCATTTACAGGGCCCATTATACACTAGAGCATTAGAAATGGGGCTCATTATGTTTGGAGCATTATTTGGGCCCATAAGACAGTGGAGCTTCATCCATGGGGACCAACATATACTGTAGCATTATGTGGAGCTCATCATATACTGTTTCAAACATTATATGGGACCAATGATTCTGTATGGAGAAATAGATTGGCCTCGTCATGAGATGTAAAAAGTGAGGTATTTTTCATTGTACTACACCGCTATTTCTCTGCCGTATCGGAGCATGATGAGTTGTGGTATGTGTTAAAGGGGCGCTCTTTCGCCCACGGCACATGAAAACCTGCAGCCAGCCCTCCCCCCCACAACTTTAGCCAAATAACCCCATTTTTCAGTGCGTAACTTGTATTATGAAGTTAATTAAGGTTGACAAGCTTAAGCTTAAGTAAGAAGAATTGATGCTTTTGGCATTCAAATGGGCACTGTAGGTGTGTTTCCTGTCCTCCTCTCACTGCTGACTTTTATTCCCCATTGACTTACATTGGGTTTCGTGTTTTGGGACGACCCCGACTTTTCCCTATAATCGGACGATCTTGCTCGACCCGACTTTTGGAAAAGTCGGGTTTCACGAAACGAAACGCGACCCTAAAAAAACAAAAGTCGCTCAACTCTAGTGATGACATAGGCAGGGGTCACCACCATCTTTCAGAAGGGCATGCAAGTGATTGGCTTGCTTTGGTGGGCGTCACAGGGGTTATAAAAGGGCGTGCACGCCGACCGCCATCTTACTTCTGCCGATCTTAGCATAGGGAGAGGTTGCTGCTGCTGATTCTGTAGGGAGAGCGTTAGGCAGGGAAGAAGAAAAAAAAACTGCTTCTGCTGCTAGCGATTTTGCCTGTACAACACACCAGTCACTGTGTGTGCAGTGCAAGGGGAGGCTATATTGTGGTGGATCAGCGGTGGTTGTTAGGCTGCCTTCTAAGGCTTCCTGACAGCTGCATTGCTTTTTTAAAAGCAATCCCAATTTTTTTTTTTGTCCTGCTGAGGTACTGAGCATGCATTTTTCACACCGTACAGCGGTGTACGCTCCTCACACAGTACCGTGAAATGGCTGTTATCACAGCCACAGTGAAGCTATCTGTGTGTCACTCTGTGAGAATAAGTCGAGGACATGTTCCGTGCTTACAGACCTGCACCTACTAGTTTTGTCTAGCTTTCAAACAGTTAAATATATTTGCTGTTTGATCACATTCAAAACTATAGAGAGACAGCGTGTGTCAGTCCGTATACTTAAAAAACACGGAGCTTGACAATTTTACGTACACCGGACAGCCGTGTACGTGCACGCTCCTCTCAGTACCGTGTAACGGCTGTTATCACGGCCACAGTGAAGCTATCTGTGTGTCACTCTGTGAGAATAAGTCGAGGACATGTTCCGTTCTTACAGACCTGCACCTACTAGTTTTGTCTAGCTTTCAAACAGTTAAATATATTTGCTGTTTGATCACATTCAAAACTATAGAGAGACAGCGTGTGTCAGTCCGTATACTTAAAAAACACGGAGCTTGACAATTTTACGTACACCGGACAGCCGTGTACGTGCACGCTCCTCTCAGTACCGTGTAACAGCTGTTATCACGGCCACAGTGAAGCTATCTGTGTGTCACTGTGGAAGGATAAGTGGAGGACTTGTTCCGTTCTTACAGATCTACACTCTAGGGAGATTCCTATTCTGCCAATTCTACATACACCTTGTAGTTTGTGATACACTAGCCAATTTCTTCCTGTGACATAGCGCTCTGATATTCAGTGGGCCTCACACAATCCAAAAGTGTCCAGTGTCCACTAGTGTGTGCAGAAATTCAAAATCTCCCTTATCTTGTAGTCACTTTTTTCACACCTGTGCCATCGAGCCTGTGACATAGCGCTGTGATATTCAGTGGGCCTCACACAATCCATAAGTGTCCAGTGTCCACAAGTGAGTGCAGAAATTCAAAATCTCTGTGATCCTGTAGTCACTTTTTTCACACCTGTGCCATCGAGCCTGTGACATAGCGCTGTGATATTCAGTGGGCCTCACACAATCCAAAAGTGTCCAGTGTCCACAAGTGTGTGCAGAAATTCAAAATCTCCCCTGTCCTATAGACACCTTGTACCTTGTTTTACATTACTATATAGTTTGTTGGATTTTGTCTACATTTCTACAAAAAATGAGGAAGGCTGGTGGAAGAGGCCGTGGAATTGGGCGGGGGTTGGCAGATGGTAATGATGGTGTTGGTGGTGGATCTGATGGTAGTGGCAGGAGCAAAATAGGACCGAATGCAGGAGGTGTTGAGCCTGCGTCATCGTCTGGCTCCATAAGGCTTCGAAGGCTTAGTTTTCTAGGAGTTGGCAAACCGCTTTTAAAGCCAGAGCATCAGGAAAAAGTTTTGTCTTACATTGCTGACTCAGCCTCCAGCTCTATCGCCTCCTCTTCTGAAGTTGTAAAAAGTAAAAACACTGAGTCGTCATTGGAGGCTCATGTTCATGAACCACACCTTTCCTTGTGTCCTTCACCCCAACCAAGATTGAAGGATGACGCAGGCCATACTACTGATTACTCCATAGAGCTGTTTTCACATACCATGCCTGGATTATCAAGTGAAATGGTGAATTACCCAGGCCAAGATGAATCTGACATGGAGTGCACTGATGCACAGCCGCTGATAGATGATTCTGCTGGTACATTCACTCAGAGCACTACATTGTCCTCGCAGTGTACAGAGCCAGATTCTGACCCTGATGAGACTCAGGTGCCCCTTCCCGCACACTATACCAGCATACATGGTGACACAGAGGAAGGTGCACATGACATTGAAGAGGAGGTGATGGATGACCCAGTTGTTGACACAGATTGGCATCCATTGGGGGAAGAGGGTGCTGCTTCCAATAGCTCAGATGAGGAGCATCCACAGCAGACATCGACATCGCAACAGCTGTTATCTGGCAGGCCCGGAGCACTCCAAAGACAGGTTCCAAAAATCAAAAGAATTGCTGGACAGCTTGTCCAGAGGGTCAAAAGATCACAGCGTGCTAGGCCGCAAAATGTCTGCCAAAGTAGGAAGAGTGCAGTGTGGCACTTTTTTGAACAAAATCCTCATGATCAGGCCAAGGTTATCTGTAAGAAGTGCGCAAAGACCTTTAGCAGAGGGAAAAATCTGAAAAATTTGAATACCAGTTGCATGCTTAGACATTTAACCACCATGCACTTGCAAGCGTGGACACAACACCAAACCTCAAGTGCCACATGTGCAACTGATCACAAAGAAGGTAGTCAGCAACGATATATTGTTTCCCCCACTGTAAGCCCACCGGTTAGCACAGCAGCAAATGTTGAGGTGTCGTTGCAAGGCCACAGCAGTCAGGGAATCCCACTGTTATATCAACGAAATACTGAATCTAGGCCATCAGAAAGAACACCAACTCCATCACCATCATCAACCCTCTCTCAGTCCGCCCTGTCCACCGCTACTTCCACCATATGCAGCTCTCAAGTCCAGCTCACCCTCCCAGACACTATGAGTAGGTCAAGAAAGTACTCAGTGTCTCATCCACGTACACTGGGTTTGAACGCCCACATTGCCAAACTAATCTCGTTTGAGATGATGCCCTATCGGTTGGTGGAAAGCGCAGCTTTCTGCGAACTCATGGCCTATGCAGTACCACGCTATGACCTACCCAGTCGCCACTTCTTCTCTCGCAAAGCCATCCCAGCCCTCCACCATCATGTAAAAGACCGCATTGACCATGCATTCAAGCAGTCAGTGAGTGGAAAAGTGCACCTCACAACTGATGCATGGTCCAGTCGGCATGGCCAGGGCCGTTACGTGTCCATCACTGCGCACTAGGTTAATGTGGTGGATGCAAGGTCCACAGGGGACAGTGGTGGTGGGACAGTGCTGCCTAGCCCACGGTATAGGAAACAGTTGGCTGTAGGCGTTCCACCCTCCTCCTCCTCCTCCAGAAGCGAAAGCTTGTCCACAGAGCGCAGTCATTCGAGCACTCCATCTGCAGCTGCCACTGTTGCACACGAGGTGTCCCCCTATCGAGCAGCTAGTGGAAAGCGTCAGCAGGTTGTGTTGCAGATGATGTGTTTGGGCGACAGACACACTGCCAAGGTGCTGGCCGAGTACTTGAAGCGACAAACTGAGTCATGGCTGGGCAGTGTACATCTTGAGGCAGGCAAGGTAGTTAGTGATAACGGCCGTAATTTTGTGGCAGCCATAGCCCTTTCAAAACTCAGCCACATACCTTGCTTGGCTCACACCTTGAACCTGGTGGTGCAGTGCTTCCTCAAAAATTATCCGGAGTTAACAGCCCTGCTCCAGAAGGTGCGAAGACTGTGCGCGCACATCCGCCAGTCGCCTGTACACTCCGTTCGTATGCAGAAGCTGGAGCGATTGCTCCACCTTCCCAACCACCGCCTCATTATCGACATTGCAACAAGATGGAACTCCACCCTGCACATGGTGGAGCGGCTGTGCGAGCAGAGGCAGGCCATAATGCATTTGTGGGAGGATACATGGCCAGGCACTTTGAGAGCAGACATGGAGTTGACAGGTGTGCAGTGGTCGAAGCTGAAAGACCTCTGTAAAGTCCTTCAGTGTTTTGAGGAATGCACACGGCTGCTTGACCCGACTTTTGGAAAAGTCGGGTTTCACGAAACGAAACTCGACCCTAAAAAAACAAAAGTCGCTCAACTCTAGTAATTTGAACTGGATATGCTGAGGGAATGGGAGCCAGTGAAGAGATTTGCAGAGGGGAGAAGCGGAGGAGTAGTGAGGAGAGAGATGAATTAATCGGGCAGCAGAGTCAAGGATGGACTGGAGAGGTATGAGGGTGTTAGCAGGGAGACCACAGAAAAGGATGTTGCAGTAGTCAAGGCGGGAGATGATGAGGGCATGCACAAGCATTTTAGTAGATTGAGGGTTGAGGAAAGGATGGCTTCTGGAAATATTTTTGAGCTGGAGGCGACAGGAGGTAGAAAGAGCTTGGTTGTGCGGTTTGAAGGACAGGGCAGTGTCAAAGGTTAATCCGAGGCAGCGGACTTCCGGTACTGGGAAAGCGTGATGTCATTAATTGTTATAGCTAGGTCGGGTAAGGAAGATCTGTGAGATGGAGGAAAGATGATGAGTTCAGATTTGTCCACATTGAGCTTGAGGAAGCGAGAGGAGAAGAAGGAGGATATGGCTGATAGACACTCTGGGATTCTGGACAGCAGGGAGGTGACGTCTGGGCCAGAGAGGTAGATATGAGTGTCATAAGCATAAAGGTGGTACTGGAATCCGTGGGACTTTATGAGTTGCCCCAGACCAAGTGTAAAGATTGAGAAGAGTAGGGGTCCTAAAACAGAGCCTTGTGGGACTCCAACAGAGAGAGTTATAATAATATAATAAGCCTACTACACTTCTCTACTCACCTCACTATCTAACAATCCAAAATGACTATTTAACACATTCAACTTCCTCCTCAGTCCTAAAGTGCAGGCACTTATCACAAATCTCAGAACTGATCAACTGGCAAATTATTTGAAAGAAAAAATTGGCCATATCCGATAGGAAATTTTCTCCCAATCCCATAATATCATTCATACTTTTTCCCGTTACCATGCTTCTCACTTCTTGCCCTATTACCTGCACCACTGATCCTAATCCCTCTCATGTCCTCCAGTTCCTCTCCCCAGCTGTTACCTTTCACCTAACTAAAATATTTAGCATTTCTCTGTCATCCGGCATCTTTCCTTTCTCCTTCAAACACGTCATCATACACCCATTACATAAAAAAACATCTCTCAGCCAGAACTGTGCTGGTAACTACAGAACTGTTTCCATTTTCCTCTTCATCTCTAAACTCCTGGAATGCTTGGTCTTCTCCTGACTGATCTTCTGTGATAATCTACTGACTCTAACACAAAGTTTCAACGAAGGCAGACTCCGAAACGCGCGTAGGGGTTAGGCTAATCCTGGGGATTGCACGCACGGACTTAAGGTAAAAAAAATTTGGGGACACCTTACAACTATTTGTGCCAGCAGCGCATGTACTTATGTTCAGGCATGAATCATATTACTTGCACCATTAGCATATGTAATTTTTCCCCTATATCTTAATCAATGGGCATTTGTAGCAAAAATCTACGGCCTCTATATACTTCTAAGGCGTATAATTTTTAAACAGATTACATGCCATATACTGCGCTCTTTGAAGTAGCTGCAATTTATATTTTGGTGTCTCTTATATATATTTAGACATTTGCACTTTATCTATACTCCCTTGTCCCATGTTCTTGAACTTACTTAAGTACTGTCTCGCATTTGCACTTTACTTTTCATATGCACTTATATGGGAATATTTACATCTTATTGATTAATTATTAATTTGTGGCTTGTTTACACACATATATATATATATATATTTTTTTTTTTATGGATAATATGTAGCCACCTTGTATACCCATATTTGTCTTTGTGCATTGTATCAGTGCTATTGATCCCTAGTGTAGCCTCTCCTTTTGGTATTTTGTTCCCACCCTTCCCTGCATTAATTTTGATTTTTTAAAATAAATTATTTAACTGATTATGGACATTTCTCCGGTTTTTTGTTTCGTCGTTTGTCTCTAACACAAAGTCTCACCTCTATCTAAAACTGAACTCCTTGTGTTTCCTCTGTAAGGAAGTGGAGGTTTGCCCACGTTCTCCCTTGAAGACATGTGTATTACTTTAATGCATTATGATGTACAGGGTGGGCTATTTATATGGATACACCTAAATAAAATGGGAATGGTTGGTGATATCAACTTCCTGTTTGTGGCACATTAGTATATGGGAGGGATGAAACTTTTCAAGATCGGTGGTGACCATGGTGGCCATTTTGAAGTCGACCATTTTTGATCCAACTTTATTTTTTTCAATGGGAAGAGGGTGATACATCAAACTTATTGAGAATTTCACAAGAAAAACAATGGTGTGCTTGGTTTTATTTTATGAGTTATTTACAAGTTTATGAACACTTATAAAATGTGTTGGATTGTCAATGCAACCCTCTTCTCCCACTCTTGACACACTGGTAGGAACACCGCAGAAGAAATGCTAGTCTAAGGGGGTCAGATTCCTTGTAGGAATGCTTGGACTTTACACCCATAATGTGGTGGTGTACCATCTTGCTGGAAAAACTCAGAGAACATGCCATCTTCAGTGCATAAAGAGGGCAACGCATCATCATGTAGCAATTTCAGATATCCAGTGGCATTGAGATTTCCATTGATGAAGAATGGCCCCACTATCTTTGTACCCCATATACCACACCATACCATTAATTACGGGTGTCAGGTCCGAGCATTCATACATGAACAGTTTCCTGGAATGAGGATTGGTCATCATGGGCCAGTTGAATGGCCACCAATGTCTCTGGATCTGACCCCCTTAGACTTTTAACTTTGGGGTCATCTGAAAGCAATTGTCTATGCTGTGAAGATACGAGATGTGCAGAATCTGAAACGAGTACTGGAAGCCTGTGCTACTATTTCTCCTGTGGTGTTGCTATCAGTGTGTCAAGAGTTGGAGAAGAGGATTGCAATGACAATCCAACACAATGGGCAGCACTTTGAACACATTTTATAAGTGGTCATAAACTTGTAAATAACTCATGAAAGAAAAAAGTTATGATAAAACCAAGCACACCATTTTTTTCTTGTGAAATTCTCAATAAGTTTGATGTGTCACATGACCCTCTTCCCATTGAAAAAAATAAAGTTAGATCCAAAATGGATGACTTCAAAATGAACACCATGGTCACCATTCATCTAGAAAAGTTTCCCCCTTCCCTTTTACTAGTGTGCCACAAACAGGAAGTTGATATCACCAACCATTCCCATTTTATTTAGGTGTATCCATATAAATGGCCCACCCTGTATAGTATGTTTAGTAATTTGTATTGGTGAAGAGGAAATACAGCACTCCCAGTCAGGATCAGGTACCTGGATGGGATCCCAATCCATAATATAGAAGTAAAATATAGGAAATTGTATTGTTAGTCATGAAGCACATTTCAGCGGTATAAGCCTTTCTCAAGAAAATGCGAGTCAGGGAGGACGCTCCAGGACTTACTTCTGACCATCTAATAGGTAATAGCATGAATTTATGTAAATTCAAAATGATATATTTGATGTAGGGGGTTTAATATTGACATTCTAGGCTATATGGGGAGTGTGCAATATTTGTATTGATTTTTCGTACTAGGACACATTCTCTATGCCATTCTAATATTTTATATTTTGTCCTTGTGAGCACCTTATTTCTACATGCGCTATTTGGTGGAACTATTCCTCTCTTTGTACCTATTTATTTAATACATTAGTTTTTTGCAAATTTATATAATTTCTTTGGAATTTTTGGATCGCGGTTTTTTGTTCTTTGTGTGTTATCATCTCTGTTTAAGACTGTAGCTTATATCTGAAGAATTATCTTATTCTTATATCTAAAGAATAGGAATTCTTAACATGTGTATTGTATGGACAACAACTCATTAGAGGCAGTCACTGAAATCAAAACCTTGGCAAGATTTATGCACTCCACCCTTAAAGTAAGTCTTTCACCTGCAGAATGCTAACGAAACCACTTCAACAGGTACAGTGGATATAGAAAGTCTACATACCCCTGTTAAAATACCTGTCTTTTGCTAAGTAAAGTGTTATACCAAGATCTTATTCCAACTTTAATGTCACCTATTGTTAGGAGTGGCAGATGACACTAAATAAAAAATAAATAAAGTGCCTTCGCCACCCGGGGTCCACCGTGCGGTGGATGGAAAAACCGGTGCTAGAGAGGCAGAGCACAAGGCGATAATGTGCACAAGGGTTAGACGGCACCCAGCGCACAAAAACAAGCTCTATTATACTCACAGAGCTGCAGGCAAATAAGCTCAAATTAAACGCTGAGTCTGTTCAGAGTCACAGACACACAGCAATACAGTCGCGGTATTCGCGGTCACAGGAGTAGCCTTAAACAGCAGGACTATTCCGTCTAGACCTACCGACAAATAAGGTGCAAAGTGTCGCAACCGCGGACGCAGAAAAAGCTGCAACTGCAGCACGGTAAGAACTGAGCCGCTGGCGAGGCGCTGCAATAACGCTGGCGCAATGCAGATGCTAAGCTGCTGAGCAAGATGGAGCATATGCGCGCTGGCGCTAGCGCTGCTACTGGCTGAACCTAAACACTCACACAATCATATTATCAGAGGGAAGGGGTTTCTTAATAAGTCAGTCACCAGTCCAAGCATCCATCACCATACATACAGCAGAAAGTATGAAATACTAGCGCATGGCGGAACAGCCATGCGCGCTTTTTATACCAAACGGGACCTTCCGGAAGTCTCCAAATCTCCAGGAGGAGCCAATAGGATTAGACACAGGACCTAAGCATGTGACTCACAAACTCCACTGGGAGCTCGTCCCATGAGCATGCTCAATGGAGGGAACAGAGGACTTAGCCTCTGGAGAGAGTTGCCGCAAGGCACTCTCCTCTGCAAGAAAATAGGGGGGGAAGCCAGCACTGCTTAAGGTTAGAACGCATAAATTGAAGTGCATATGCACATAATATCCAGCTGTATTCAAAAATGAGATATTTGGCAAAAAAATTGATCAATTCAATTGAGCCACCCCGCCGCGCCAAGGCAATCTCATGTGGGGGTCCTACTCTACATTTATAATAAATACTGTGCCATTACGGCCTCCTAAGAGCATCACCACATTAAGTGCAATCTGTACCTGAACATTGCTGGATCGCTCCAATGAAGCCAGATGAAGCAAGTGCAGATGAAGGCCAACCATGTCTGGACACAGACATATCAGGATTGACCTCCACACATTGCCCAACCAGCAAACATAGATGAAGGGCGATGTTGGCCCAGACACAGGTGCACAATTAAATAAAGCTTGGGGCAGGGCGGGGCTGCTGTGTGTGTGCACAGCAGCCTAGATCCATCATAATGAACACAGAAAAATTCATAGCGGACATAGCCAAGCGTGCACGGCAGCAGTGGTGGTGAGCCACAAACCAACAACAAGAAAATAGGGGGGGAAGCCAGCACTGCTTAAGGTTAGAACGCATAAATTGAAGTGCATATGCACATAATATCCAGCTGTATTCAAAAATGAGATATTCGGCCAAAAAAATTGATCAATTCAATTGAGCCACCCCGCCGCGCCAAGGCAATCTCATGTGGGGGGTCCTACTCTACATTTATAATAAATACTGTGCCATTACGGCCTCCTAAGAGCATGACCACATTAAGTGCAATCTGTACCTGAACATTGCTGGATCGCTCCCATGAAGCCAGATGAAGCAAGTGCAGATGAAGGCCAACCAGGTCTGTGCACGCTTGGCTATGTCCGCTATAAATTTTTCTGTGTTCATTATGATGGATCTAGGCTGCTGTGCACACACACGGCAGCCCCGCCCTTCCCCAAGCTTTATTTAATTGTGCACCTGTGTCCGGGCCAATATCGCCCTTCATCTATGTTTGCTGGTTGGGCAATGTGTGGAGGTCAATCCTGATATGTCTGTGTTCAGACCTGGTTGGCCTTCATCTGCACTTGTTTCATCTGGCTTCATGGGAGTGATCCAGCAATGTTCAGGTACAGATTGCACTTGATGTGGTCATGCTCTTAGGAGGCCGTAATGGCACAGTATTTATTATAAATGTAGAGTAGGACCCCCCACATGAGATTGCCTTGGCGCGGCGGGGTGGCTCAATTGAATTGATCAATTTTTTTGCCAAATATCTCATTTTTGAATACAGCTGGATATTATGTGCATATGCACTTCAATTTATGCGTTCTAACCTTAAGCAGTGCTGGCTTCCCCCCCTATTTTCTTGTTGTTAGTTTGTGGCTCACCACCACTGCTGCCGTGCACGCTTGGCTATGTCCGCTATAAATTTTTCTGTGTTCATTATGATGGATCTAAGCTGCTGTGCACACACACGGCAGCCCCGCCCTGCCCCAAGCATTATGTAATTGTGCACCTGTGCCTGGGCCAATATCGCCCTTCATCTATGTTTGCTGGTTGGGCAATGTGTGGAGGTCAATCCTGATATGTCTGTGTTCAGACCTGGTTGGCCTTCATCTGCATTTGTTTCATCTGGCTTCATGGGAGCGATCCAGCAATGTTCAGGTACAGATTGCACTTGATGTGGTCATGCTCTTAGAAGGCCGTAATGGCACAGTATTTATTATAAATGTAGAGTAGGACCCCCCACATGAGATTGCCTTGGCGCGGCGGGGTGGCTCAATTGAATTGATCAATTTTTTTGCCAAATATCTCATTTTTGAATACAGCTGGATATTATGTGCATATGCACTTCAATTTATGCCTTCTAACCTTAAGCAGTGCTGGCTTCCCCCCCTATTTTCTTGTTGTTGGTTTGTGGCTCACCACCACTGCTGCCGAGCACGCTTGGCTATGTCCGCTATAAATTTTTCTGTGTTCATTATGATGGATCTAGGCTGCTGTGCACACACACGGCAGCCCCACCCTGCCCCAAGCTTTATTTAATTGTGCACCTGTGTCCGGGCCAATATCGCCCTTCATCTATGTTTGCTGGTTGGGCAATGTGTGGAGGTCAATCCTGATATGTCTGTGTTCAGACCTGGTTGGCCTTCATCTGCACTTGTTTCATCTGGCTTCATGGGAGCGATCCAGCAATGTTCAGGTACAGATTGCACTTGATGTGGTCATGCTCTTAGGAGGCCGTAATGGCACAGTATTTATTATAAATGTAGAGTAGGACCCCCCACATGAGATTGCCTTGGCGCGGCGGGGTGGCTCAATTGAATTGATCAATTTTTTTGCCAAACATCTCATTTTTGAATACAGCTGGATATTATGTGCATATGCACTTCAATTTATGCGTTCTAACCTTAAGCAGTGCTGGCTTCCCCCCCTATTTTCTACTCTCCTCTGCAATCTCCTCTACCGCAGATGAAACGCAGGAGACTGCAGCATGTAAAGGTCTAGATTTCATCATAGGGAAGGAAGAAATCAGACTCCTAACATTACCCCCCTCCTAGGGCCCCCTCCTCCCTGAGCCTTCCGAACCATCAACCTGGGCTCAAACTCACCCGAAGGCGAGCTTGATGTCCTGGTAGGTGTTACAGTAAACAGGGACACCTGGAAGGCATCAGTGGAAGTAAAGTCACCAGGTTTCAACAGAGACACCAGGGAGATCGCAGGAGCTGGCGATGCAAGTGAACGCCGCCGCGAATCAGCGACCGTCACCACTCTCCGTTTAGGAAGGTTAACCTGGGCACATGAAGTGCAAGCTTGGATAAATTTTTTAATATCCCGAGCTCTATGAGGCCACCAATACGCTCCGGCCAAGAGCTTCGAGATTTGCATGTAACCTCGATGTTGAGGCACATGGGAGGCATGCGCCCATGTGAGAACTTGAGCCCTAAGATGAGGAGGGACAAAGGTCTCGGTGAGCGGTTCAGATTCTGACCATTGCGGGGAGCTGGCTTTCGGAGAAACCGCACATACATGGGGACAACCGCAAATGAATTTCTGATCAGAGTCTGTGTTGAGATCAGTGCAAGACACCTCCATGGGCTCAGGGGGTATAACCTCTGGCTCAGACAGCTCAGGAGGTACAAAAAATTTTGGAGCTGAAGCAGCTCTTTGCTTGGAGTGAGCCCTCTCCATACCGCGCTCCGAAAAACGGAGGTCGATACGTGAGGAGACGGAAATTAGCTCTTCCAAACTGGTGGGGATCTCTCTAGTGGAGAGATCATCCTTCAGGTGCTCTGCTAGACCTCGCCAAAAAACGGGGATAAGCGCTCTGTTGGACCATTCCAACTCGGACGCCAGTGTCCGAAAACGGACAGCATACTGGCTAACCGAGAGCGACCCCTGAGTAAGGGCGAGCAGCTGCAGAGACGTATCATGTGTGACCCGAGTATCGAGAAATACTTGCTTGGTGGCTGTTAGCAAGTTGGCCGCAGTCCGAATCTCGAGGTCACCAAGTTCCCATAGAGGCGTAGCCCATTCCAGAGCCTTGCCCGACAGTAGGGAGATAATGAAGGCCACCTTAGCCTGCTCTGTAGGGAATTGCGCAGCCAGCAGCTCCAGGTGTATAGAGCACTGGCTGATGAAACCGCTGCAGGAGGCGCCATCCCCAGAGAATTTTTCAGGCAACAGGAGACGGGTAACTGTCGGCACAAGGGAGGACACGGACATATGCCCCATGGCATCTGTAAGTGCCTGAACAGCAGCATCTGTGGCCTGCGCAGCTGCGAGAGACCTCTCAAGGGTGGCCAAGCGAGCCTCGAGCTGTCGCACACACAGCGCCAGTTGCTGCTGATCTGCCATCTCTAGCCAGACCCTGGCGCTAGTATTATGTTAGGAGTGGCGGAAGATACTAAATAAAAAATAAATAAAGTGTCTTCGCCACCCGGGGTCCACCGTGCGATGGATGGAAAGACCGCTGCTAGAGAGGCAGAGCACAAGGCGGTAATGTGCACAAGGGTTAGGCGGCACCCAGTGCACAAAAGCAAGCTCTGTTATACTCACAGAGCTGCAGGCAAATAAGCTCAAATTAAACGCTGAGTCTGTTCAGAGTCACAGACACACAGCAATACAGTCGTGGTATTCGCTGTCACAGGAGTAGCCTTAAACAGCAGGACTATTCCGTCTAGACCTACCGACAAATAAGGTGCAAAGCGTCACAACCGCGGACGCAGAGAAAGCTGCAACTGCAGCGTGGCAAGAACAGCCACTGGCAAGGCGCTGCAATAATGCTGGCGCAATGCAGACACTAAGCTGCTGAGCAAGATGGAGCATATGCACGCTGGCGCTAGCGCTGCTACTGGCTGAGCCCAAACACTCACACAATTGTATTATCAGAGGGAAGGGGTTTCTTAATAAGTCAGTCACCAGTCCAAGCATCCATCACCATACATACAGCAGAAAGTATGAAATACTAGCGCATGGCGGACCAGCCATGCATGCTTTTTATACCAAACGGGACCTTCCGGAAGTCTCCAAGGCTCTAGGAGGAGCCAATAGGATTAGACACAGGACCTGAGCATGTGACTCCCAAACTCCAATGGGAGCTCGTCCCATGAGCATGCTCAGTGGAGGGAACAGAGGACTTAGCCTCTGGAGAGAGTTGCCGCAAGGCACTCTCCTCTGCAATCTCCTCTACCACAGATGAAACGCAGGAGACTGCAGCATGTAAGGGTCTAGATTTCATCATAGGGAAGGAAGAAATCAGACTCCTAACACCTATAATCTGCACAATTCAGTTGAAAACAAATTGAAATCTTCTCAGGTGGAAAAATAAATATAAATAATTAATATAATGCGATTGCATAAATTTGCACATCTTTAAACTAATACTTTGCTAAAAAAAACTAAAATAATGAACTGGGATACAAACTTGTGTGCATGCAGCATGGATGTGAACTTTCACACTTGACACTGAACAGAAAAAAACAAAGACAGAAACATAACAAGTAAATAAACTGCAATAAATAAATAAACAAACAACAATGGTGCTTGAAAATAATAAACAGTACTTGGTTAACATAATTTTGATTATAAAATGCAAAAGTCATCCCACCACTTCACGGTGACCCTAATTGGGATGGTCATACTCTAATATTAAAGCCTTACCGTTTTCAATTTACATGCATGGTATGACATGGATAATGGCTGAAAATGACTGAGCAGAGCTAGTAGACACAGCCATGGGGAATTACATCAATATAATGTCCAGTGCAAAAAAAAAGGCAGGCCACTCCTTTATATGCACATGGGGCAAACAGACTGAAAAATAACAACTAAAAAAATTAACTGGGATACAAACTTTTGTGCATGCAGCATGTATGTACACATTAACACTGGCCACTGAACAGAAAAAAAAAACAAAGACAGAAACATAATTACCCTGCAGTTAATAAACAGCAATAGTGCATGAAATAATATAGGGTACTGTATGTGATGTACTTGTCTATTTCCAAAAGTCCTATTAACGATTAATGAAGGCTCTGTATGGTTGATCTCTGCCCCATTAAAGCACTTCTTTGTAGAGCTGTATTTTCGTGGGTGGGGGGAGATTCCACCCAAGTTTATTTTGAATATTTTGAATAGAGAACTTAACCAGTCATTGTCAACTCTATGAATTCTTATTTAGAGACTACTTTCGAGACTGAACTCACAGATAAACATCCATTAAAATTTACAATCTAATCTATTACTGGATTAATCACTAAATCAAAAATTGGCTTTAAAATTAATGTAATATTTAATGTTGAGAAACACTGAACTGCAAAAAGAGAAAATGGATGAAATGTTTTTTTGCAGAAGTAATAGTTAATGGTGAGAATCACTGAGATAAAAAATTACAGAAAATTGTTGAAATAATTCTTGTAGACATGAGCAATGTTGAATTTAAACATAGACTTTATGCACCTCTTAAATGTTGCCGCTCTTGTAGATATTTATTACATCAAAGGAAATCAAGCATAGCTTTTTATAATTAAGATTAATGCACGGTTATATGATCTTAGCTTGCAGGACTTTAATATCTATTAATTTCATGTAAGTTGAAGTATAAAGAGGAGACTCCAAAGTAGCACGAAAAATAAGCCACATTGTAATCTTCTAATACTCATAGTAAAAGCAGTTATATTCAATTGTAACATTTTCCTTTATTATTACTATTTCAAGGTGATTGGTGACAGTGGATTTCTGAACTGTTAATATAGAAGAGCATATCAATCTTCTGCACATCAACTTTGTTTAATTTTTTTACAAATCTACAGATTCCCATGAATTAAAAAAATTTGTTATTCTATTACAGAGGATCACAAAAAAATGCTCAACGCCATTGCTCTCACTTCTGCAGATAGCAGTAGACAAAGCATAATGCCTTGTATTATTCACATCACATGATCTAGTGCAGCTAATCAGAGGTACTATAAAAATTGTCTGAAAAAAAGAGATCATTTTAGCTTGTTGCAGTTCAGGTGAGTTCGGAACACACAACCCTTTACAGGTATGAAAAGAAAAGAACTATATACAGTATGATTGTGGTGAATGCAGTGCTGAAGCATATTGAAAAATGAAAGCGGTGATTTCAATCTGTGTATAATCACCCAAAGAAATCTGCATAGTCAGTGTAACCACAATGTAAACTGATTGATCTGCAATATACTGCAGTGACATCACCTTAAGGCTAGTTTCACATTAGCATTTATGGCCGCAGCGTCGGGCTGCGCACGGCCGACGCTAAGCCCCGCCCCCTGCCGCGCCTCTGCCTACAGGCGGATGGCGCTGCATGCGTCCTGCGTCCCCTATCTTTAGCACTGGGGATGCAGGCCGAGTGCAGGTATGCGTTTGGCGGTGCATGCGTCCTTTTGACGGTGCGCCGAGCGCACCAAATTGCTACAGGTTGCGTTTGGCGCTGGACGGCGCACCGTCAAAAGGACGCAAGCACCGCCAAACGCATACTTGCGCTCGGCCTGCATCCCCAGTGCTAAAGATAGGGGACGCAGGACGCATGCAGCGTCATGCACCCTTAGGCGGAGCTACGGGCGGAGGCGCGGCTGGGGCGGGGCTTAGCGGTGGCCGTGCGCAGCCCGACGCTGCGGCCGTAAACGCTAATGTGAAACTAGCCTAATACCAGCATTTGTTTTTGTTCTTCACACAATACAAAAAGGAAGGGAAGTTTAACCCCTAAAGGACCTGCGGTATTTCAGTTTTAGCATCTCTGTTATTTGCTCCCCTTCTTCCCAAAGTCATAACTTTTTTACTTTACTGTCAATATGGCTATGTGAGGAATTGATTTTTGAAGGACAAATTGTATTTTTGAACGATATGATTGGTTTTACCAAATAGTGTACTGGAAAGTGGGAAAAAAATTCAAAGCGCGGTGAAAAAAAAGTGCAATTCTACAATTGGTTTTCATTTTTTTACCATGATTTCCAAGGTGATTACGATTTTGTAGATAGCAAACATGTATAGGTTCTTTTTTAGTTAAACAAAAAAAAAATTCAAAGTTTGCAAAAGAAAAAGTTGCTATTTTCCGAGACACTTAGCGTCTTCATTTTTCAGGATCTAAGGTTGATGGAGGGCTTATTTTTTGTGTGTCGAGCTGATGTTTTTACTGGCACCATTTGGGGGTAGATATGATCTTTTAAGGCACCACTTGGGGGTAGATATGATCTTTCAATCACCCGTTTTTGCATTTTAATGCAATGTTGGGTTGCCCAAAAAAATTTTGTTTGGATTTTTTTGTGCAACGATCATATTAATTATTTTTAAATATATTGATAATTGGGTGATTCTGATCACGGAAATACCAAATCTGTGTATTCTTTATTGTTGTTTAATTTTGAGTGGGGCGATTGGGAGGTGATTTAAATTTTTATTTTTTAAAAATGTTTAAATATTTTTAAAAACTTTTTTTCACTTTTTACTTGCTTCAATAGTCTCCATGGGAGGCTAGACTCTGCAATCATCTAATCACCTGTGCTACACAGAGCAGGGCTACAGCGGAAATGTTCACTTGCTATGAGCACCGACCTCTGGGCGGCGCTCATAGCTACCTGGCAATGAAAACCACAGGGGCCTCCTGCAGATTCCAGGTTTTCATTCCAACCCATCAGTGACCCACGGTCATGTGACACGGGTGCCTATGGGCCTGGTTTGCTTTCAATCAAACCTTGATACGGGTGCTTCTCACAAAATTAGAATATCATCAAAAGTTAACTTATTTCAGTTCTTCAGTACAAAAAGTGAAACTCATATATTATATAGAGTCATTACAAACAGAATGATGTGTTTCAAGGGTTTATTTTTGGTAATGTTGATGATTATGACTTATAGCCAATGAAAACCCAAAAGTGATTATCTCAGTAAATTAGAATACTTTATAACACCAGCTTGAGAAAATGATTTTAAAATCCAAAATGTTGGCCTACTGAAATGTATGTTCAGTAAATGCACTTAATACTTGGTCAAGGCTCCTTTTGCATCAATTACTGCATCATTAATAAATGCAGAAATAAATTAACTTTTTGATGATATTCTAATTTAGCGAGAAGCACCTGCAATTGTTCTGCATTTCAGCATTTCCACTCTGTGTTCTGAAATTACCCTTCTAAGGCTAAGTTCACATTTGCGTATATGTGCACAGAGTATCATCTGCATGCGCAAATGTTTTTATCCGCATCAGCTTATGCATGATGCCAAAATAATGCTGCGTGTGCAAGCGTTTGCATGCGTTTTGGCATGCATTCGCCTTATTCATGCGCATGCATTCGATAGTACAATGCTTTTCAAGGAGAATTTCCTTAACACAAGCCACGTCCAAGGGGCGTGTCTCATGGAAATTCTATATATAGAACCTTGTGCAGATGAAATCCTCAACTTTTGCTGCTGTTTCCAGCTGCAAAATGGATCTTGGCATGGAGAGCTTCTATTGTAATCTGGATTTGGACTTGAAATTGGCTGTGGCATTTGCTGGGGCTTGTAAAGAAGAAGAGAAAGACGGAGAAGACATCATCGTCGCTACTGGCAACACCCCATCGTTGAAGTCCGAGGGAGCCGTGGAGCCTACCACCTGTTGTACTCTGAGCTGCGTGCAAACCCTCAGAAGTTTTTCGACTACACAAGGATGTCGGAACAGCACTTTGTTGACTTGCTGCTACGTGTCCGAGGATCCATCACCAGGCAGGACACACAACAACGTCGAGCAATTCCTGCTGAGGAACGTCTGTTGGTGACCCTCAGGTATGTAATTTTGAAAAAGAAACACCTGTCATAATATTATTTTTATAAAAGCCATGTACTGATTTTTTTTCCCATTTTCTGTTCCGCAGATTTCTGGCTACCGGAGAGACCTTATTTATCATCTATACATTTTTAATTCCGCATTGGAGTGTCCACTCTTTCTGGGATTGTTGGATACGTGATGTTCTGCGTGAGGAATTCCGCCCCAACCCACAACTGAACTCTGGCTGGAAAACACAGTAATTGTGCAAGCAAAAGCAAATTTTTATTGAACAATAAAATCAGTAATTAGCTTTGGGATATGTCAGAGGGTGAGATATTATGGATGTGGGTTGTGTGGAGCTGGGATGAGTCGCTACCATAAGTGGATGATGAAGGGGTTCCATCAGAAGGCTTGTAATAGCATCCAGAGGCTTGAGAGTACTTGACTTCCAGTGTCCATACCCTCTTTTTATACAGCTTTGTTTTGGGGGTGGCTGAAACCAGTTCCTGGACCTGCTCATTCTGAAGTACGCATGTGTATCGAATGCATGCGTACTAATGTCCTTGTGTGCCAATGTGTTCCCATAGACTGTAATGCGTTGTTTTGACACACATCATCCTCACTCATCCACATGCGTATGGCTGCGCAGATTTGACGCCTCAAAAAATGTAACTGTCATGGTTTGAACAGTGTTCTTGCCCTGCACTCACAGGGTTAAGTTTACGTGGCCTCTTTCTGCATCTGGGATGGGTATTTATACTCACTCTTTACCAGGGTTATCTGTCAGCTATACTGTTGTTCTGATTGCGTGTCTGACCCCCATGGTGTGCGTGTGCATTGCATTGCTTGTTTGATTCCTGTGTATGACCCGGTCTGTCCCCTCACTCTGTACTCCATCTCTCATTTTGGTATTATTGTCTTTTCCGGTTCTGACCTCCTGGCTTGGCTATCGTTACTCCATTACAGTTTGTCCCTATTGTACAGTCTATTGCCCGTTCTGGTTTACTGATCTATTGCTACGTCCTGACTATCCATTCAGCCTAACCTTTTGGTACTGTCATGCTATCTTGTGCTTTGACCCTGGCTTGATCTGGTTTTTGTCTCTGTCTATGTCCCTTGGTAACATTGTCCTGTAGTTACCTTTCTAGGAGTTTTCCTCAGCTCCTAGCTCTCTGGAGTTTAGACCACGCCCTCAGCAGTCACATGCTTCAGGTCCTGTGAGCCTGGAGCATGCATCGTCACCACTGCTGCCCCATTCCACAGGTATCTTTGTGCACAGTTTTGTACTCAGGACATGCGTACTGGCTCAGTGAGCAGGTGCAGTGCGGTGTTCCTGACATTATAGCTGACCTAAACATTTAAACGAGGTTTGCACTTTTTTTTTCTTGAATCATGGATCCGCTGCATGCTCTCTCTGAGCAAGTGAATAGCCTCACTCAAATGATGCAAAACCTGTCTGTGGAGCAGCGAACCCTGGCTCAGTTGCAGCAACAGGTTCAGAGGGAGGTTGCTGATGCCATGCAGGGTTCTTTTCCGTCTGGGGCCCGGGGTGAGGGTACCACAGATGTTTCCTTAACTTCCCCTGAATCACCTGTTAAATTGCCTGACTTTTTCTCTGGGGATAAAAAAACATTTAAGGTTTTTAAGGAGGGGTGCAAATTCTTCTTCTCGCTAAGGCCATGCTCTTCTGGGGATGAGAGCCAGAGGGTTGGGGTCATTATGTCTTTGTTAAGGGGATCCCCTCAGGCTTAGGCTTTTTCCCTTTCCCCTACCTCCCCTGAGAGAATGTCAGTGAATGCATTCTTCGAGGCACTCGGGCACATCTACGATGAACCCGATCGTGTGAGACTAGCTTAGGATATGGTGATGAGTGTGTGCAAGGGGAAACACTCGGCCGAGTGGTTCTGCTCTGATTTCAAACGCTGGGCTGCGAAGATCTCCTGGGATGATGCTGCCCTCTGGGGTTTGTTCTGTAGAGGCCTGTCCGAACGTTTGAAAGATGCCCTGGCCCTTCATCCTCCACCGGATTCTTTGGAGGACGCTATGATCCAGGCTGTCCGCATGGACCGTAGGCTGCGGGCAAGAGGGGTCATGCTGCAGGAGACCCCTTTATTCTCCAACCTGAGAGACTCTGCATCTAGTCCTGAGCCCATGGAGGTTGGTGCTACATCCTTGAAGGAAAAAGAGAGGAGACGCCGTAAAAACCACCAACTGTGCTTTTACTGTGGATCCTCTGGACATTGGAGAAGGAACTGTCCTCCTTGCCCTTCTTCAGTGAAGCCGTCAGGAAAATGACTGAGTCTGGGTAACAATCGAGGAGGTTGCCCAGACTCCCAGGTACCTTTTTCCTCGCTTACTAAAATTCTGCTTCCGGTGGAACTAGAACTTGCAGGCGGTCCGGTTGTGACTACCGCCTTTGTTGACTGTGGTTCTTCTATTAATCTGATCGATGCCAAAGTTGTGACTTTTCATAAGATAGGGACAGTCAGGATAAAAGATCCTGTTAAAAATGTGGCAATTGATTCTTCTCCTATCACCCGGGAGGGAATTTGTTTCATGACTGATACCTTTTCTCTGCAAGTGGGTTCCACTCACGTGGAAAAATTAAGGTGTTTTGTTCTAAATAATCTGCCGGCTGGACTGGTACTGGGTATGCCTTGGCTTCAACGTCACAAGCCTACTATTGACTGAGTCACGGGGGAGGTCATTCAGTGGGGTTGTATGGCTAACGGTTTATGTTGTAACTTGACACCTCTTGTCACCCCAGAAAAACCTGTGTCAGTGTCGTCTGTCGGTCTGGATGGTATTCCGGAGTACCTGAAAGATTTTGAAGACGTATTTTCCGAAAGTGAGGCTGAGGAGCTACCACCACATAGACCCTTTGATTGTGCCATTAATCTAGTCCCTGGAGCCAAGTTACCCAAGTCTCGCCTGTTCAATTTGTCCGGGCCCGAACGTCTAGCCATGAAGGAGTACATTACCGAGAGTCTCCGCAAAGGGCATATTAGGCCTTCTGTTTCACCTGTGGCAGCGGTCTTCTTTTTTGCTAAGAAAAAAGATGGTGGTTTGCGGCCGTGCCTCGACTTTTGGCAATTAAACAAAATTACTGTGAAAAATACATACCCTCTCCCGCTAATTCCTGATCTACAGTACAGACCAAAAGTTTGGACACTCCTTCTCATTCAAAGAGTTTTCTTTATTTTCATGACTATGAAAATTGTAGATTCACTCTGAAAGCATCAAAACTATGAATTAACGCATGTGGAATTATATAATTAACAAAAAAGTGTGAAACAACTGTAAATATGTCTTATATTCTAGGTTCTTCAAAGTAGTCACCTTTTGCTTAGATTACTGCTTTGCACACTCTAGGCATTCTCTTGATGAGCTTCAAGAGGTAGTCACCGGAAATGGTTTTCACTTCACAGGTGTGCCCTGTCAGGTTTAGTAAGTGGGATTTCTTGCCTTGTAAATGCGGTTGGGACCATCAGTTGTGTTGTGCAGAAGTCTGGTGGATACACAGCTGATAGTCCTACTGAATAGACTGTTAGAATTTGTATTATGGCAAGAAAAAGCAGATAAGTAAAGAAAAACGAGTGGCCACCATTACTTAAGAAATGAAGGTCAGTCAGTCCGAAAAATTGGGAAAACTTGGAAAGTGTCCCCAAGTGCAGTGGCAAAAACCATCAAGCTCTACAAAGAAACCGGCTCACATGAGGACCACCCCAGGAAAGGAAGACCAAGAGTCACCTATGCTGCGGAGGATAAGTTCATCCGAGTCACCAGCCTCAGAAATCGCAGGTTAACAGCAGCTCAAATTAGAGACCAGGTCAATGCCACACAGAGTTCTAGCAGCAGACACATCTCTACAACAACTGCTAAGAGGAGACCTTGTGCAGCAGGCCTTCATGGTAAAATAGCTGCTAGGAAACCACTGCTAAGGTCAGGCAACAAGCAGAAGAGACTTGTTTGGGCTAAAAAACACAAGGAATGGACATTAGACCAGTGGAAATCTGTGCTTTGGTCTGATGAGTCCAAATTTGAGATCTTTGATTCCAACCACGTGTTTTTGTGCGATGCAGAAAAGGTGAACGGATGGACTCTACATGCCTGGTTCCCACTGTGAAGCATGGAGGAGGAGGTGTGATGGTGTGGGGGTGCTTTGCTGGTGACACTGTTGGGGATTTATTCAAAATTGAAGGCAAACTGAACCGGCATGGCTACCACAGCATCTTGCAGCGGCATGCTATTCCATCCGGTTTGCGTTTAGCTGGACCATCATTTATTTTTCAACAGGACAATGACCCCAAACACACCTCTAATCTCTAAGGGATATTTGACCAAGTAGGAGAGTGATGGGGTGCTATGCCAGATGACCTGGCCTCCTCAGTCACCAGACCTGAACCCAATCAAGATGGTTTGGGGTGAACTGGACCGCAGAGTGAAGGCAAAAGGGCCAACAAGTGCTAAGCATCTCTGAGAACTCCTTCAAGACTGTTGGAAGACCATTTCCGGTGACTATCTCTTGAAGCTCATCAAGAGAATGCCAAGAGTGTGCAAAGCAGTAATCAAAGCAAAAGGTGGCAACTTTGAAGAACCTAGTATATAGGACAAATTTTCAGTTGTTTCACACTTTTTTGTTAATTATATACAGTAATTCCACATGTGTTAATTCATAGTTTTGATGCCTTCAGAGTGAATCTACAATTTTCATAGTCATGAAAATAAAGAAAACTCTTTGAATGAGAAGTTGTGTCCAAACTTTTGGTCTGTACTGTATGTAGCCAACTCACCGGGGCCAAGTGGTTCTCTAAACTGGATTTACGTGGGGCATATAACCTTATAAGAGTCCGAGAAGGGGACGAAAGGAAAACAGCATTCCTGATGACTGAAGGGCTGTTTGAAAATTTGGTTATGCCCTTTGGTCTCACCAATGCTCCTGCTGTTTTTCAGAATCTTATTAATGTAATTTTCTCTGATTTGATTGGTTGTTTTGTGGTTATCTATTTGGATGACATTTTGGTGTACTCGGTGGACAGTCAATCTCACTTGCACCATTTGCGGATGGTTCTCATGAGACTGAGGGAGAATCATTTGTATGCCAAGTTGGAAAAATGTTCATTTTTCATGCAAGAATTATCCTTTCTGTGTTTGATTGTGTCAGGGGAGGGGTTCCGCATGGATCCTAAGAAGGTCCTGGCTGTTACGGATTGGGTGCATCCTCATGACTTGAAAGGGTTGCAGCAATTTTTGGGCTTTGCCAACTTCAATAGGAAATTTATTAAGGGCTTCTTGCAGGTGCTAAAGCCTCTAACGGACCTCACTCTCAAGGGAGCTGATGTAAAAAATTGCTCTGTAGCTGCAAAAAATTCTTTCATGACATTAAAAAAATGCTTTTCTTCAGCCACTGTATTGGTACCACCCGACCCGTCAAGACCTTTTGTCGTGGAGGTTGATGCCTCGGAAGTAGGGGTGGGGGCCATATTGTCTCAGGGCCCTCCTACCCTTACTAATCTGAGACCTTGCGCCTTCTTCTCTAAAATATTTTCTTCTGCCGAGAGAAATTACGATGTCGGCAATAGAGTTATTGGCGGTAAAGTTGGCTTTTGAAGAATGGAGGCATTTCCTGGAGGGGGCCGTTCATCCTATTACAGTCATCACTGATCAAAAAAATTTGGCTTATATCGAGTCTGCCAAGAGATTGACCCCTAGACAGGCTCGGTGGGCGCTTTTTTCTTCTCGATTTCAGTTTACTATCACATTCCGCCCGGGATCTAAAAACATCAAGGCTGATGCCTTATCCCGAAGCTTTGATTCGGTGTCCCCTCCAGAACCTCCCTCCTCCATTCTTCAGCCAGGAGTAGTGGTGGCTGAAATCTCATGTGAGTTACAGAGAGGGATTTTGTAAGCCCAGGCTCGGTCTCCGGGTGGTAAACCCCCTGGTAAATTGTTTGTACCGGAACATTTTCATCTCTGACTTATGCAGGAATTTCACGATTCTATGTTGAGCGCTCATCCTGGGATTGCAGCTACCCGGGGAGCATTTGCGAGGGGTTTCTGGTGGCCCCCAATGGTAACAGATATTAAAAAGTTTGTGACTGCATGTTGGGTGCGCGCTCATTCTAAAAGTTCTCAGGTCTGGCCGGCCGGGGAGTTGGTGCCTTTGCCAATTCCGGATAGACCATGGACAGATTTGCCCATGGATTTTATCACAAATCTTCCTCCTTCCAGGGGCAACTCGGTGATATGGGTGGTGGTGGATAGGTTTTCAAAACAAGCCCACTTTGTACCTCTCCCCGCGTTACCATCTGCTGAAACTCTGGCCCATTTATTTATTCAGCATATAATTTGGTTGCATGGAGTGCCTATGAATGTGGTGTCAGACAGAGGGGTACAGTTTGTGGCCAGGTTCTGGAGGGCTTTTTGCAAAAAGCTGGGGATTTCGTTTGTCCTTCTCCTCTGCCTATCACCCAGAGTCTAATGGACAGACTGAGCGCACGAACCAATCATTGGAGCAGATTCTGAGATGCTTGGCCTCTTCCAGGCAGGAGGACTGGTGTGAGGTATTGCCCATGGCAGAGTTTGCGTTCAACGGTCGTGTGAGCCAATCCACTGGGAAATCTCCCTTTCAGATCAACTATGGGTTTGACCCACATTTTGGAGAGTTTTCCCAGATGGATTCAGGTGGTTCTGGTGCTGAGGATATGACACAATGTCTTAGAATTCTTTGGAGGGAGGTTCAGAGGAATATTTCCAAGGACCAGGAAAATTATAAGCGGTTTGCTGACAGGAGGAGGGGGCCAGGTCCAGCATTTGCAGTAGGGGAGAAGGTGTGGCTATCCACCCACAATATCAAGCTTAAGATACCATCTATAAAGCTGGGCCCCAAGTTTATTGGCCCATACAAAGTTGTGGAGGTTGTTAACCCAGTAGCCTACCGACTGCAGCTGCCCACCTCTTTTAGAATTTCTGATGTCTTCCACAGGTCCCCGTTAAAGCCTGTGGGGACTGTGAGAGAGGATTCCTCATCCAATGCTCTGCCAGTGCTGGTAGAGGGGCAGCTGGAGTATGAAGTAGGGCGCGTTGTTGACTCCCGGTGGGTGCGCCGGAGACTCCAGTATCTGATACACTGGAAGGGGTACTCTCTGGAGGATCGGTCATGGGTTCCGGCCAGTTTGGTGCATGCCGATCGTCTGGTGCGGGCTTTCCACGCCTGATGCCCAGATAAGCCTGGGGTCCAGTGACCCCCCCATTAAGAGGGGGGTACTGTCATGGTTTGGACAGTGTTCTTGCCCTGCACTCACAGGGTTAAGTGTATGTGGCCTCTTTCTGGATCTGGGAGGGGTATTTATACTCACTGTTTACCAGGGTTCTCTGTCAGCTATACTGTTGTTCTGATTGTGTGTCTGACCCCCCTGGTGTGCGTGTGCACTGCATTGCTTGCTTGATTCCCGTGTATGACCCAGTCTGTCCCCTCACTCTGTACTCCGTATCTCATTTTGGTATTATTGTCTTTTCCGGTTCTGACCTCCTGGGTTGGCTATCGTTACTCCATTACAGTTTGTCCCTATTGTACAGTCTATTGCCCGTCCTGACTATCCATTCTGCCTAACCTTTTGGTACTGTCATGCTATCTTGTGCTTTGACCCTGGCTTGATCTGGTTTCTGTCTCTGTCTATGTCCCTTGGTAACATTGTCCTGTAGTTACCTTTCTAGGAGTTTTCCTCAGCTCCTAACTTTCTGGAGTTTAGACCACGCCCTCAGCAGTCACATGCTTCAGGTCCTGTGAGCCTGGAGCATGCATCATCACCACTGCTGCCCAAATCCACAGGTATCTTTGTGCACAGTTTTGTACTCAGCACATGTTTACTGGCTCAGTGAGCAGGTGCAGTGCGGTGTTCCTGACATTAATATGTTGCATTCGCCGCACACCGCCGCACACAAGCAAAATGATGCATGCATACGCATCCGCAAGCGAAAGCATGCAAACGTATGTCTCTGCATACACCATGTTAAAGATATGTACACATGACGCCTTCGGACCTATGCGGATCTAACGCTGCGCACAGATACGAAAATGTGCAACTAACCTTAGTTGGAAGATTTTGAAATTGTGCAAGTCATTGTTTCCTGTTTGAGCCTACTTAAAGTCACATGGAACACTCATTGCTTGAGTATTGAGTCAAGATGTTCATCTATTTTCAGTCTCCCACTTTTGAGAACTGTCTTACCCAGACTGTTTCCACTCCTCTCCAGATTGTTCCTAAAACTCCTATAGCTACTGTACTTTCAAGGACTTCTACTACCACTTGCTGTCCCCTGCTTGTGCTCCTCTGGCCATTTAATTCTAGCTGAGCGCGATCAGTATCGTAACGCTGTGATGTCAAATGGTACTGCTTTAAATGCATAACATCAGACATACCATTGTTGATCCAGTTTGGATAAAACATGTATGAGGGCTGTGCTCCTGAAGTAAATTAATTATTCAGTGATGATAAAAAGTTTTTTTTATTCACAACGCGTTTCTACTAGAGATAAACGAATTTGATCAGCTTAGGGCTTATTCGGCCAGATATAGCGCTTACTGAATAAGCTGCAGAGGGAACCTAGCTTCCTGGATTGTTCAGGCTGATCAGCTGTTCAGCTCCGTAGCTTCATGTGGTGTAGCTGTTTGACAGTCATGATACATGCATGGAGAGCCTGTTTGTTGGGCTCTCCATGAACTATATGTGACTTTATTCATATTATATTAATAAAATCAATTTTTTATATATATTTCGGACCATATCTCCGAGGTTTTTGTACGATGTATGTCATTTTGGAGTGTTCATAGTCATGTGATGTCCAGTAGAGTGGTTTATTGACCTGTATATTTAAACAGATATGTATCAGTGGATTTTGTTCTCAGACTCTGCATTGGTGTACATAAAAAAAGGACTCTGAATCGGGGTACATAAAAAGAAAAGGTTACACATTACAGCCTGTCACTGGACCTAAAACATACACATTACAGTGTGTCACTGGACCTAAAATAATATACATTACAGCATGTCGCTGGACCTACAAAAGACATGTTCTCATTGTGGCAAAGCCTGCCCCCATCTGGACGTCACCGCCCTACTGATGCGATAGCATCGGGCCTCCATCTAGTGTGATATATACCTGGACCTGTGGTTCAGTCTGGGTGGTGTCTTGGGAGAGGAAGTACTCCCACGTAGCTCCAAGGAAGAGTGGAGGACATTGCCTGGTGCCTGCAGATTTACATCTGCAGAGGAAAGGACTCTGTTTCCCTTTATTTGTTTTTGTTTCTTCCCCTTAAGCAAGAAAGTCTCTGTTTTGTTTGTGAACCTTGCCTTGGTGTATGCTGACTCCAATAAACCAGCAGGTGTTTCTCCACCAAAGTGTTCCATGTATACCTGAAGAATCAGCTAAGCATGTCATCCCCTCACAACACATACACACACTGTTAAGTCCACAAATATTTGGACAGTGACACTAGTTTGGGGACTTTAGCTGCTTACCAAAACGTTTTCAAAATACAGTTTATATAATAAATATGCGCTTAAAGTTCAGACTCTCCAATTTAATTTTAGGGTATTCATATCCTAATTGGAGTAAGGTTTTATGAACTACATCTCTTTACTATGCAGCTGCCTCTTTTTCAAGGGAACAAAGGTAAATTGGACGTCATGAGGGATTCCCCTCTGCCTTCTGGTCACATGAGCGGCTGTGGGCGTTGTTATTTAAGGACCTGCTAGACATTGCGCATGCGCCGATAATGGCACTGCAAATCAGCAACACCTGGTTCTCCTGCATATATACCCATAGTTTCCACACACATGCATAGCCCCCCGAGGAAGCCCATGCAAAACGCGTGTCGGGGCTGCTTTTTCTTGGCCACGCTCACCTGCAGACACTTATGGGTAAGACATGCATCCCTGTTATAGTGACTTTTCCACTTAAGGCTCTGATGTACATTTCTTATATGTCTCTGTGGTCCTTTGAAAAATCACGTTGGATTCTGCCTATTAGGGTTATCTATTATGCACTATGCACTTTCCAGGACTATTTGTGATAGATTGTTATGGAACACTTTTTTCAGGGTGTTGCAGTCTTTTCTCATTCTGCTACTTATTGTGGTGATGTGGCCACCATACATGACCTTTGTATAAGTGTTTTGTCCTTTGTCTGAACTATATGTGACTTTATTCATATTATATTAATAAAATCTATTTTTTTATATATATTTTGGACCATATCTCCATGGTTTTTGTAGGATGTATAGCAATGCAGAGTCTGCTGGCAGGCGCGTCACAGCAATAACATGCTGTGACTTAGTTCATAAATAAACAGATAGAGCGACTGAGTTCACACGTGTGCAGTGGCCAGGATCCCAGCAGCGGCCGGGATTCTAGCGTTGGTTGGGATCACAGCGGCGGTCATGATCGCAGCGGCAACCTGGATCCGAGTGGCAGCCGGGATCCGATCATTGGCTGGGATCCTAGCGGCAGCCGGGATTGCAGCGGCGACCTGGATCCTAGCGGCAGCTGGGATCCGAGCAGCAGCTGGGATCCCAGCAGCGGCCAGGATCCCAGCAGCGGCCGGGATTCCAGCGGCAGTCAAGATCACAGCGGCGGCCTGGATCCGAGCGGCATCACTTGGGTATTCCAATATGGCAGTCGGCGTACTTCCGGTGCATCGCGGTGGATTGTGGGATTCGGGGACAACCAGATGGAAGTGGCTGACGGACAATTTAAGACAATTATATATAGATGGCTGGTCACGTGATCGTGACATCACTGCAGGTCTTCAAACACCTGCAGGTACTGCAGTAAAAAATAAATGGGTACAAAGAGCACATACCTGCCCGCACGGTGGATGCTCACATATATCCGGCCCATTAAAACTCTACACGGCTTGGAAGCACAAAATACTCTGGCTACATATCACTGACTGCAGTGACATGTACCTCCCTTCCTCTACAAAGCCAGAGACTCTGTAACAGTGTGTGTATATACTGTATAGATAATATTGCCTACATTTCAATCCAGGAAGCACATTTTCAGTGACACATGGGCCTAAACGTCAGGATTTTGGTCTAATAGCAAATTTACAAACTCACTAAATGGGAATTAAAATGCACTTCATGTTTGCAGTGTGTTTTAAAAATTAAAAAAGGCTGTCCGTAAGGTGCTGTTTCTGCAATACAGCACAAATTAATCAATTCACATTCTTACTGAGTGACTTTGCATTTACAGCACATCCCTATATCATTTGAATCTTTAAATTATTATTCACAGGCTCCAGACTAACACTTACATTGTCAATGTGCTTCAGCAAAGTAGTAGTACACCACAATCAGATTAGGCTTTTTGCTGTACCAATGTGGAATGAGCTGTTCACTTTGACCTCCTTTTCCTACACTGTAAAAGCCAAAAATCGCACTGTTTGGCTGGATTTTTTTTATACCGGCTGTGAGAGCCCCCTTGGTTGGTTGTTGTAGAGTATGTGATATAATAGCTGTTGGAAGCCCGCACGCTCAGACCTCTCATCCTCAGCCTGCACTATGAGCTTCAGCAGTGTGTGAAAGTGCAATCCTTGTGAATGGAGGATCGATCCACTCATCTCTAGTTTTTATTTATATGATTTTAACAACATCTGTTTTTTTAATAGAAAAAACTGCGTCACAACAAAGCATGCACACAGTATTTACTAAGCAGTGCAACTATTGCCGATTTCCAAGAAGAGTGGTTTTAGGGTCATTTCTAAGAATGTTTCTCTTTTTTTTTTATCTCCACTATTGTTTTCAGATTTAGCTAGCCATAAATGCCTATGTGCTGTTCAAATAAGTTCATTTAGTATAAACTATCATTACTATTTTCCACTCAACATAAAATAATTTCAGAATGAACAGAGACTCAAATTCTTAGGGTTCACTGAAAAGTCTTTTTTAATGAAAATGTCTTATCTGGTAAAAAATGAATCATATCAAGAATGTCCACATTTACAAAAAGATGAAAATCCATTTTTACATTAATAGTGTCATCAACTCATCACTGTCTATGTCTAGACATATTATTTCCTTTAAAGATAGAGCTATTAGACTTTAATTATTATTATGACCTTGTCACATTAGATACTACAAAGTTAATGGTGTAGAATTATTGTTTTATTCTTCTTCCTGTTCAATTAATGCTAACTAAACCATGCATTAAATAAAACCAAAAATTAGTATTTCTATTGAATTAAGAGTTTTGAATTTTATTATGCAGTTATTTAATTTTTATTCAAAGCAGAACTTCTAATAAAAAAATGAAATAAATTAAAATTGTTGACATCTACAATTAAATTTGTATCTTAGATCATTTTTTGCCATTTTTCGCCTGTAAGAGGTCATACCCATCACTGTGAAAATATACAGTCTGATTTCGATCCAGAAAAGTGAGACAATTGTTATGTGAATTTCATGCACATACAATTCGGTTTTAAACACCTAGCATCCGATTTAAACCCAATTTACATCCAATTTTCATCCAATTTACATGGGAATGCGATCTGGTTGCAATGCCATTTTAACATGAGCTTTTACATAAAGCAATTCTCTATGTAATTTACACAGCTGGGGGCAGATGTTTATAGCCTGGTAAGGGGGTAATAACCATGGAACTTCCTAAGTTATTAATATCAGCTCACAGCTGTATACTTATTATTTCCTGGTTATTAAAATGGGGGACCTCCCAAAAAATGTATTATTTAATTATTTAAATAATTTTATAAAACAGCATGGGGGGCACCTATGTTCTCGATAAGCAGCCTTTCTAATGCTGCAGTTGTCAGTTTTGCCTGTCTGGTTATCAGAAATACAGTTGAACCCATGCTGTTTTATTTTTATTATATATTTAGAATGCAGGCACCAGCTGTTGAATACTCAGCCTCCGCCTATTATCGGCAGCAGACATGGGCTGATGGGTGTAGTAGTCCCATAAGCCGACACCAGTGACCAGGGGTAAACTTTTTCAACTTTTTACCTTCGATCACAGCTGCAGGCTCACGCTGTTATTTGACAGTGTGGGAACTGCGGCAGCATGACTGCCGGTAATTATTTTACCGCCAATCAGAGGCAGTGTTTGCTGTGCTGTTATGTACATGACAGAGAGAAAGACCCTGTATTTGTGGTGCCGAACCCAAACAGTAACAAGGACTTCCTGGTGAAGTCTGTGCTCAGGGTCCATTCCCGAACAGTAGGTGTTCAGTACGGACCCTGAACTTTACTGCTCGAGTTCGCCCATCTTTTCTTAATAGCTGTCTTGAAATATCTGAAGGGATGTCACAGTGTAGAGGGATCATTCTTCTTCTCATTTGCACATGGAAACATGAGAAACAATGGAATGAAACTGAAAGGGCGAAGTTACTGATTAGATATTAGAAAAAACTTTTTGACAGTGAGGGTGATCAATGAGTGGAACAGGTTGCCACGAGAGGTGGTGAGTTCTTCTTCAATGGAAGTCTTTAAAGAGAGACTGGACAGATATCTGTCTGAAGTGGTTTAGTGAATCCTGAATTGAGCAGAGGGTTGGACATGATGACCTTGATGGTCCATTCCAAGTCTAACATTTTATGCTTTTATGATGTCACATCAAGCATTAAAAAGTTCTCATGCTCGCAGTGCTGTCAGAAAGGTCCTGGAAGTTCACAACCAACGAACTCAGCTCAACTCACTCACATCAGCACAAGCGCCATGGGAAAAGATATTATGGCACTCATGCTGATGTCAGTGAGTTGAACTGAGTGAATTGACTGTGGACTCCCAGGACCTTTCTGACAGCACAGCGAGCGAGAGAACTTTCTCACACTCTTGATGATGTCGGTGATGTGAAAGAAGTTCATCTCAAGGCACTGAGCTGAGCAAGAACAGGCAGCTCAGTGTCTCTGATGGATGGCAGACTGTAGAGTCACATCATGCAACAATGCAGACTGCCATCTAGGTGTACCAGAGCAAGACGTGTCATGGGAGAAATGGATTGTTGTGAGGTAAGGAATATGATTGTTTATTATTTTAATTCTGTTACAGGAGACATTAGTTGCAGTGGACTGAGCGTTGATGTGAGTATACAGTGGGTACAGAAAGTATTCAGACCCCTTTAAATTTTTCATTCCTTGTTTCATTGCAGCCATTTGGAGAATTCAAAAAAATTCATTTTTTTTTCTCATTAATGTATACTCTGCACCCCATCTTGACTGAAAAAAAACAGAAATGTAGAAATTTTAGCAAATTTAATAAAAGAAAAACTGAAATATCAAATAGGGTCTATCACATTGATCAAAATGAACCAATAGGAAAAATTTGCTATTGTTGTCGGGTGCTGGCCGGCAGATCTCGGTTTGTGCACTGTGCATGTAACCACCATTTTCTTCCTGGAAGAAGATGCTGCTGGCCGGGGGACATCACAAGGGGATGCAGGAAGGTTTAGGGAAAGCAGAGGTACCTGGGGGGTATTGGGGGACCCCATTTCTCTCTCACATCAGATGAGAGAGAAATTAAATGGGAAATCTGACCTTTTTTTGCGATCTCTGTTATTCCGTTAATAACGGCAATCACTACACTGGGGTAGGTAAAAGCCAACCCAAATCATATTCTCCAGGGTCTCAGCTACCCTAGGTAGCCGAGATCATGGAGAATTTCTGATGCTGAGGGGTGCTATACACTTTTTTCTCAGCGCTGTTAAAAAGCGACGCTGAGGAATAAGTACCCTTAACTGCCGCCGTATCAGTGGTCGATAAGGGGTTAAATAAAGCATCGATGTAACAGTCCAGTCATGTAATTTTTCTAATATGATTAAATTCAATACTCTTTACCTGACAGATAGAAAACCAAAGCAGGGTACCATCTCATTTCTTGCTTCTTATTGGTTTTAATATGTTTAATATTTTGAGCATATGTATTTCATATAAATAGCACAGCAGAAGATAACCCACTGACTAATCGTATGGTCACACTATCAGTATTTGGTCAGTATTTTACATCAGTATTTGTAAGCTAAACCCAGGAGTGAGTGAAGAATGCAGAAGTGGTGACGGGTTTCTATAATACTTTTTCTCTGATTGTTCTACTCCTGATATTGGCTTACAAATACTGATGAAAAAGCACTCCCATGAGCATTTTTATTCTATAATATTTTGCAGTCATCATATTATATAGCAATTTGTACTTACAATTGCTCATTTGACCTTCTACCCAGCTAATTCTTTTCTTTTCTCTGCCCAATGTAGAAATTGGAAATTTCTTGTCTTTGCAGAACTCATTCCTCTCTTCAACTCCTGACCCAGTTGCTCTGCTCCTCCCCCTTGCCATTGACTTTTGCAGTGACTGATGAGTCACACAAGGAAAATTTACTGCCTGTTTCTATACAGAGCTTAGAAGGATTCAGCTAGTCATTTTTTAATCACGCAATGCAATAAACCTAATAGAAAACAGAATAAGTAAGTCAGAAGGGCAAAATTAGCAAATTTAAGTGCCCAGTGCTATATAATATAATGACTGCAATATATTAAGAGAATAATAATTTGGATGGGATCGCTTCTTTAATATTCTAATTTAGTCTAATTAAATGCATTCCTTCTAGTCATTTTAACCAATGTAATAAGGCAGATGCCCCTGCCACTATCCAGTTAAGGTTGCTTTCATAACTCTACATTAAGACAAGATAAAAGTTAGAAAGCATCACTGATATGGGAACTTTTCTCTGCTTCGGCATTGTTTATGCCAACAGCATAAAACTTTCAAAAGCTCATCCTTGAATTGGAACTCGAAGCAGAACATTATACACCATCCACAGGATCATAAGAATAAGCTGAGATATTTCAATTGAAAAGTCAAGGCTGCAATAGTATGTGTTTGGCAAGGTTATGGTACTGTATATAACACAAGCTACAAGTAAGAATGATATAGCAGTATAAACCATACAGTATGTGAAAATATATACTTGTGAATAGCCTTGAGAAATTTTGACTCAGAGTATTATTAGTTTACAATAACTTTTTAATGTTATACGAAGGCTACTGCTTTTGCACTTTAGAGACATTTTCTGAAATAAAAAAAATAGACAGTAATAAGAAGATTTGCTTTACCTGCAAAATAAAGGGAACCTGTCACCAGAAAAAACACTATTAACCAGCAGATATGGGGTTAATATGCAAGATAATAGCATTACTAACCTGCCTGGCACCTGCACTTAGCCAAATGCTGTGCGGACAAAATGAACTTTATTCCCCCAGGTAGCATTCAGGTTTCAATAACAGGGGTGGTGGTGGCATGGGTTCAGCCACTGCTCTGAGAATTCAAAGCGGCGACAGTAACCGTGCCCCCGGCCCTGACCGACACTGGCTCTGCATTTCGACTGGCTGTCAGTCAGAGCCAGGGGGCCTCTTTTACAGTCATCAGCCACTCTGTCTACTCAGAGTAGTGACAGAAACCATGTCGACACTGTCCCTGTGACTAAAACAGAGTGGAATAAAACTCATTTTCTCTCTGCAGAGTTCATCTATGCGTGTGCTGGCCAGTTAATAACACTATTAACCCCTTCCCGATATTGGACTTATCCATATGTCATGGGTCGGATGGTACTTGCCGACCTTGGATGTATGGATACATCATATATTTAATGCGGCACTGCGACCGATACTTAACGGAATTGAAAAGAATCATTCTTAGCACAGATCCTTGTGGTATGTCACTGCTGACTATATCCATTTAGAGAATATACCATTTACAACAGTGCTTTGTTTCCTGTCTTTTAGCCAGTTCCTTACCCATATGCATATATTTTCCCCAAGTTTCTGCTTCTGGAACTTTAGTATAAGGCTGTTGTGTGGTACAGTATCAAATGCCTTTGCAAAGTCCAGATAAATTATACCAGCCGCATTGCCAACTTCCAGATTTGAACTTACCTCCTCATACATGACACTTTCATGAATCCATGCTGTCTGTCAGTTATTATATTATTCTCTGCTATATATGTTTGCATGTCATCTCTTATAATGCTCTCAAAAACTTTGCACACTACTGCTGATAGACTTACCGGACAGTAGTTGCCTTAATCCACTTTCTTACCTTTCTTAAATATCAGTACCACATCAGCCATCCTATAATCTGTGGCTCCAACCATGTTACAAGATAGTGAAAGAAGATGAGAAACAGTGGTCTGACAATTACTGAACTCAATTCCCTCAATATTTTTGGATGAATGTCAACTAGCCTGGGAGACGTATCAATTTTTATTTTGCTTATACACAGCTGTACTTCTTTTTGTGTTAAATTAGTTAAATCAGGTGGTGAACTTCGATTTTTGACTTGCCAATGATCCATGGAACAGTCAGTTCATTGGTGAACATTGATGAAAGTGTATGTTTAATATCTCAGCCTTTTCTCTGTCCTCTATAATTATCCTGTTTTTATCATTTTGACGGAGCCACTGCCACACGTTTTTCTAAGTTTGGTATTAATATATTTATAAAGTGGGTACAGAAAGTATTCAGACCACTTTAAATTCTTCACTCGTTTCATTGCAGTCATTTGGTAAATTCAGAAAAGTTCATTTTTATTATTAATGTACACTCTGCACCCCATTTTGACTGAAAAAAAAACACAAAAGTAGAAATGTTTGCAAATTTATTAAAAAAAACCCTGAAATCTCACATGGTTATAAGTATTCAGACCCTTTGGGCAGTATTCAGTAGAAGCACCCTTTTGAGCTAGTACAGCCATGAGTCTTGGGAATGATGCAACAAGTTTTTCACACCTGAATTGGGGATCCTCTGCCATTCTTCCTTGCAGATCCTCTCTAGTTCCATCAGGTTGGATGGTGAACGTTGGTGGACAGCCATTTTCAGGTCTCTCCAGAGATGCTCAATTGGGTTTAGGTCAGGGCTCTGGTTGGGCCAGTCAAGAATGGTCACAGAGTTGTTCTGAAGCCATCCCTTTATTATTTTAGCTGTGTGCTTAGAGTCATTGTCTTGATAGAATGTGAACCTTTGGCCAAGTTTGAGGTCCAGAGCACCCTGTAAAAGGTTTTCATCCAGGAGATCTCTGTACTTGGACGCGTTCATGTTTCCTGCAGCTGAAAAACACCGCCATAGCATGCTGCTGCCACCACTACCATATTTCACTGTTGGGATTGTATTGGACAGGTGATGAGCAGTGCCTGGTTTTCTCCACACATACTGCTTAGAAATTTTTGGTGATAATTCTATCTTTGGCTCATCAGACAAGAAAATCTAATTTCTCATAGTCTTGGTGTCCTTCATGCGTTTTCAGCAAACTCTATGCGGGCTTACAAATGTCTTGCACTTAGGAGAGGCTTCCATTGGCCACTCTGCCATAAAGTGATAGATGACTTTGTGGAACTTTCTCCCATCACCCTACTGCATCTGTAGAGCTCAGCCACAGTGATCTTGGGGTTCTTCTCTACCTCTATCACCAAGGATCTTCTCTCACAATTGCTCAGTTTGGCTGGACAGCCAGGTCTAGGAAGACTTCTGATGGTCCCAAACTTCTTCCATTTAAGGATTATGGAGGCCATTGTGCTCTTTGGAACCTTAAATACTGCAGAAATTCTTTTGTAACCTTGGCCAGATGTGTGCCTTGCCACAGTTTTGTCTCTGAGTTCCTTGGCCAGTTCCTTTGACTCATGATTCTCATTTGGTCTGACATTCACTGTGAGCTGTGAGGTCTTCTAAAGACAGATGTATGCCTTTGCAAATCAAGTCCTATCAGTTTAATTAAACACAGCTGGTTTCCAATGAAGGAGTAGATTCATCTCAAGGAGGATCACAAGGAAATGGACAGCATGTGACTTAAATATGAGTATCTGAGCAAAGGGTCTGAATATGTATGACCCTGTGATATTTCAGTTTTTCTTTTTTAATGAATTTGCAAAAATTTCTACATTTAGGTTTCTTTCAGTCAAGATGGGATGCAGAGTGTACATTAATGAGAAAATAACTTTTTTGAATTTACCAAATGGATGCAATGAAAAAAAGAGTAAACAATTTAAAGAGGTCTGAATACTTTCCGTACCCATTATACATTTTTTGAAGGGAGATATATTTTAATGTCATTGGAGATATGTGCTTCAGTAGCTATATTTGCTAGTTTGATTTCTTTTTTAAGTTTCTGATTTAAGGTTTTGAATGCCCTTTGTTTTTGTCTGATTATACTTTGTGTGTTCTTATTTATCCATAATGGTTTTGTTTTATTCTTAGACTATACGCTTTTTACAGGATTCTAGTAGTATATCTTCAAACATGCCCCATTTATGTTCAGTATCCGCAGTTACCAGGACATGATCCCATTCAACAAGATCAAGTGCTTCCCTTAAGCTGTTGAAATCAGCTTTCCAAAAGTTCTGGGTTTTTGCATTTCCTTTGAAATGTTTTATTGAATAATATATTGAAACTTACCATATTATGGTCACTGCATCCCAAAAGCTCCCGGACCTGTAGATATGAAATTTTGTCTGGTCTATTTGGCAGACAGATGTAAACATAATATGGAGCTGAAACAACATTGCTTTATGTATTTTTTATTGGCCACTCCCTACTACTGCACTTTATCTCCCACTCAAATGCATGCAACTCTTCTTCCAGAAATATGGGACTAAACAGCAAATAAAAGCTACAGTGGGTAGTATTGTGTATTGATTGTATTAATATTCAGTGTGCATCATGTAATGGTATAATATATTAATTACAATTTTAAAAAGTGATATATAAAGAAAGGTGAATCAGATATACTGTATTTGAACTGGTTCTTCAGATTAAAAAGCGGTCACCTTTTCAGCATAGATTGTTGCAAACAGTTACCCAATGCATTCCTATTTTTTTCCCACATTTTATTTTTGTATTAAAGCCTTAATAAACTTTACATCATATAGTTTGATTTTCTTCCAAGCTTTCATCTGCCTATGACTGTATATGATTTATGTGGAAATTCACATGAGATCGCTATTAAAATCATGTGCAATTTTGGTGAGTATTATCTAGGGTTAGTAAATTTAATTATGAACTGAATATGCCTATAATACATGTACAATGCTGCAGGCATACAAGCCAAGTAGTTCTATTTAGGACATTTTTTTCTTTAAATTATTTATTGGCATGAGCTAAGGCTGAGAACTTAGGAACAATATAGATAGAAAGGAATTCTGTAGCACTTTGAAATTCCATATATATGTAGATAAAGCATGTAGCACTGAAGAGTGTGGATATTTGACAGTATCTGCTACTGTAAAAGATTCTTTATTTTCTTTGAAATATAAGACAAGAAAATTCTACATTTATGATTCATTTGCAATAATTATTTACCCTAACCTACTTTACGTGTTCATTATATTTACCAGTTTGAGCTCTCAACATTTTCTTCCAGAATTTTTTTAAATTTCATAACCCATGAATTAATTAGTTCAGCTATTCACAAATGTAACATTAAAATGAGAACACCAACTACATCCTGGCTGCATAGAACATTAGATGCCACAATCATCAGCCATGACAGTGAACACAGTAAGGTGACTCTCTATGTGCACCAAAAAAAGCATTGCAATGTAATATAAAAATTATTGTTGTTCTGTTGCTTAGCAAAAGCCCATAATCGGACAAAAAAAGGTTTAAAAAAGTAAAATAAAGTGTTTGAAAACTTATAATGAAAGAAAATTAAGAAACTCAAAATCAGTACCACTCCTCAATTATGAATGTGCTAATATTATTTAAAAATATAAAGTTACATAAAATGCATCAAATTGTGATTAACTTTCCTGTAATGACGGACATTTAAAATACATCATTATGAAACCAACAAGCTGAGTACCATAAAAAGCAATATAAATTTGATATTGTCATGATCATTCTGACCAGCATAATGTTATATTTCATTACTGTATGAATAAAGGGAACCATGGGCTACATTAATCAAAGCCTGGCTACACAATTGCCCTGACGAAGGCAACGCCGAAACGAATGTTGGGGTGGATGCAGGTGCTGCGATGTACCCCGTCTACTCTTTTGGGTAAGACATATTCGATTTGGTCTTATTGTCCTAGCAGTGTCTCTCGACTGAATACTTTAAAATCACTACATGGCATTTTTTTCTATTCAGTTCCATTGAATACTGTTTATATTTTGGGCAATTGGTCTCTTTTTGGTAGTATTTGTGTCTATGGCTGATTACCAATTTGATTCTATATATTACAAGACCACCAGTATGCATCTTGCATCCTAGCATGTTTTGATGCACTTATGCAGCTTTCTCCCTCATTCATTTGTTCCTTGATGTATATCTTTAATGAAGTGTTTACTATTTTACTCCATATTGGACTGTTTTGATTGCTTTTTTTCTCCTTGTTTTTCCAATTGCAAGAAAGTAGGTTTTTCTCTGAAATTCAGGAATTAATTTGGAGAGTCAACCATGGACTACAGAAAGAACACAAGACTAGTCTGGTGTTGCACCCAGCAGGCTTCTCCCTACCCCTTTATAGGTGATTATTAAGTCATTCTCCAAGAATATACAATGGGATGGGGAGTAGTCGGCCTGAAGTCATGGTCTAGTCTCTGCCTATAGTCCTTGAACTGCTATTTAAACAATATTTTCTTTAAAACACCAGAACATTTCAGAGAAAAATGTGTCTGGCTGCCATCATGCTGCCAGGCTCTGCTTCATTCTGCCTGTATGCTAAGCAGCATTAATGAAGTGACAGATTCGCTTTAACGCTGTAAACAAAATGGCAAAATATCTGTCTTTGTTCACTATATCTATCAATATTTTTTTTATTTCAGAAAAGTAATAAATAGAGTTGAGAGAAACGAGTCGGTCAAATTTAAAAGTCGCCGACTTTAACTAAAGTCGGGTTTTGCCAATTGAAACCTGACCATAGCGTGAGGTCGGCCATGAGGTTGCCGAGCCGAGCGCCAAAAGTCGTGTTTCAAATAATGCTTCCAGCGCCTTTTCTCAGTTAATGATGGAGGACGCAAACTGTGGGCAGCGCGATGACATGGGCAGCGGCCACCACCATGTTATAGAAGGGCATTGAAGTGATTGGTTGGCTTTGTGTGGCGTCACAGTGGCTATAAAAGGCCGTGACCATCGATTGCCATCTTACTTCTGCCAAAGTTAGTATAGGGAGAGTGTTATGAATGAGTCACCGTAGGAGGCAAAAACAGAAATACCAACTAAGTCCAGAAAACCAGAGAAGTTGGCAGCTATCGGATTGCAGACCCCTGAACCTATCAACAACAACTAGCAGTAGCCGTGGGGGGTTCCTACGGTGCCCTAGACCCCTCGATCACAGCCGGAGAACTAAATAGCCTAAAGACAGAAAGGGAAATCTAAACTGCCCCAGAGCAGACCCCAAAGCAATAGGCAGCCCCCAACATATAATGACGGTGAAGCAAGATGAAAAAACACTCACACAGATAGAAAGATTGGCTGAGCAAATGATGGGACCCAAGCTAACTAAATAGGACAGGATAGAAAAGCTGCTGTCTGCAATCCGCCAAAAACCATATCAAAACAAGAGCCAACAGACTGATAGGGAAAAAAGCCCTGAAGACGCTAGGCTTCAAAAGAACTATATCAGTACTCAGGTATTTTCTGAAGACAGAGCAAAAAGGAATTCAGCTCACCCCAGCAGGGAATGGCAGAAATCCAGAAAAACAAGGAAAAACAAAACCAAAACACAAATGCAAAAAGCAGAGCAGAAAACTTAGCTTTTGAGGAGCAGGAATCAGACTGGTCTCCTAGAATCCCTCAGAGAAATCACCCGCAAGGCAGAAGGGCGTCGGCTGCCTTATATCCAGTCAGCAATTCCAGTCACCCAGTCGTCATCATTCTGCTCAGGTGCTTGGTAATCAGCCTCACTACCTTCCTTCACCAGAAGAGGGAGTTCATCAGATCTCAATGGTGAAGGGGAAAATGAACTCACAACAGGAGAGGTGCTGCTACTGATTCTGAATAAGGGAGAGCGCTAGGCAGGGAAGAAGAAAAAAAATTGCTTCTGCTGATAGCGCTTTTCACTGTACAGTTAGTGTGCAGTGAAAGGGGAGGATTCTTGTTGTGTGCAGTAGCACTGGTGGATAGAGTTGAGCGACTTTAGTCAGATCGGGTTTCATGAAACAAAATTCAATTCAGATGAAACTGGTCCGACTAGGGCAAAAAAAGTCGGAGTTTCGTCCGAAACCCGACACCAATGCAAGTCAATGGGGAATAAAAGTCGGCATTGAGTGGATGAATGTCGTCCGCTCAATGCCAACTTTTTATTTCCCATTGACTTGCATTGGGGTCGGGTTTTGGACGAAACTCCGAATCTTTTTGCCCTAGTCAGACCAGTTTCATCTGAAACGAATTTTGTTTCATGAAACCCGATCCGACTAAAGTCATTCAACTCTACTGGTGGTGATTAGACTGCCTTTTAAAGCTACCTGATAGCTGCATTGCTGTGTGCACACTGCTGTTCAAATTGCTTTTTTCAAAGCACACCAACTTTTATTATTTTGTTCTGGTGAGTTACCGAGCATTCATTTTTTCACACACCGTATAGCGGTGTACATTCCTCATACACTACCGTGTACCAGCTGGTATCACGGACAAATACAAGCTATCTGTGTGTGACTCTGGAAAAACAAACCGAGGAGATTTTCCATTTTTCCAGACCTACACCGTATAGAGCTGTCCCCTTTTCAAACTGTTTCGTATATCTGCTGTTTGATAACGGTCAAAACTATACAGAGACAGCGTGTGTCACTCCGCATAAAAATAGACGGAGATTGACAATTTTCCATACGGACACCATATAGCGGTGTACGCTCTTCTCACTACCATGTACCGACAGGTATCACGGTCAAATACAAGCTATCTGTGTGTGACTCTGGAAAAACAAACTGAGGAGATTTTCCATTTTTCCAGACCTACTCCGTATAGAGCTGTCCACTTTTCAAACAGTTTTGTATATCTGCTGTTTGCTTACGGTCAAAACTATGCAGAGAAAGCGTGTGTCACGCCATATAAAAATAGACGGAGATGTACAATTTTCCATACAGACACAGTATTGAGCTGTCCGATTCTCAAACAGTATTGTATATCTGCCATTCGCATTACAGTCACATCTATACAGAGTCAGTGTGTGTGACACTCCGTAAATACATATACGGAGATTGTCTGTTACACAAAAAATGTATACAGCTGTACACTTCTGATACAGTTCCATGTATCTGCTTGTTGGACTACAGTCAAATACATACTGTGAGAGTGTCTGTGACTAACAAAATATATACGTAGATTTAATTATTTTAATACACCTTACACAGCTGGACCCTCCTCATACAGTACCATCTCTCTTCTGGTATTTTTGGTGCATTTTACCAAACATGAGGAAGTATGAGATGAAGAGGCCGTGGACATGGGCAGGGGGGTGCAGCTGGTACCGATGGTGGTGGTGCAGCGGCTGGTTCTGGCAAAAGCACAATAGCAGCTAAGGCAGGAGGTGTTGAGACTGCATCATTGTCTGGCCCAAGAAGGCCTGTGAGGTTCCCTTTTCCTGGAGTAGAAAAAACGCTTTTAAAGCCGGAGCATCAGGAGCAGGTTTTGGCGTACATTGCCGAAACAGCCACCAGCTCTATTGCCTCCTCTTCTGAATGTTCGAAACCTGCAAGCACGGAGTCATCAGTGCAGGGTTCTGGTCAGGAAAAACACCTTTCCTTGTGTCCTTCACCCCCACCAAAAGTTAAGGATGCGGCAGCCCACACTTCAGATTACTCTATGGAGCTTTTTTTACATACCATGCCTGGGTTATCCAGTCAAATCCTGAATTCCCCAGTCCAAGATGAATCTGACATGAAGTGCACTGATGCACAGCCACTGCTAGATGATTCTGCTGGTACATTGACCCAGAGCACTACATTGCCCTCGCAGTCTACTGAGCCAGAATCTGACCCTGATAAAACTCAGGTGCCCCTTCCCGCATACTATACCACCTTACATGGTGACACAGAGGAAGGTAAAGAGGAAGGTGCAGATGACTTTGAAGAGGAGGTGATGGAAGACCCAGTTCTTGACCCGGATTGGCATCCATTGGGGGAGGAGGGTGGCGCTGGCAATAGTTCAGATAAGGAAAAGGATCCGCAGCAGGCATTGACATCACAGCAGTGGTTATCTGGCAGGCCTGTAGCTGTCCAAAAATGTGGACCAAAAACTAAAAGAGTTGCAGGACAGCTTGGCCAAATGGTCAACTTAGCACAGCGTGCAAGGCCAGAAAATGTATACCATAGTAGGAAGAGTGCAGTGTGGCACTTCTTTGTCCAAAATCCTACTGATGAGGCAAAGGATACCTGTAAGAAGTGCAGAATGACCTTTAGCCGAGGTAAACAACTCAGAAATTTGAATACCAGTTGCATGCTTGGACATTTAATCAACATGCACTCGCAAGCGTGGACGGACTACAAAACCTCAGTTAGCACATGTGCACCTGCTCCGACTGAAGGTAGCCAGCAACGCTCCATCGCTTCCCCCACTGTAAGACCACCACCACCGTTAAGCACACCACCAGCACTACATGTTGAGGTGTCGCCGCAAGGCCAAAGCACTCAGGGAATCACAATGGTTTTGCAACACAACTCTGAATCTAGGCCATCACCACCAATACCATCACCAACCCCTTCTCACTCAGTCTGGTCCACCGCTACTTCCCCCATATGCAGCTCTCCAGTCCAGCTCACCCTACCAGACACTCTGAGTAGGACAAGAAAGTACTCATCCTCTCATCCGCGTACACTGTGTTTGAACGCCTACATTGCAAAACTAATCTCATTAGAGATGATGCTCTACCGTTTGGTTGAAAGCAAAGCTTTCTGTGAGCTCATGGCCTATGCAGTCCCATGCTATGACTTACCCAGTCAGCACTTGTTTTCTTGAAAAGCCATCCCAGCCCTCCAGCTGCATGTGAAAGACTGCATTGTCCATGCACTCAAGCAATCAGTGAGTGGAAAGGTGCACCTCACAACAGATGCATGGTCCAGTAGGCATGTCCAGGGCCATTACGTGTCCATCACTACGCACTGGGTTAATGTGGTGGATGCAGGCTCCACTGGGGATAGCGGAGGTGGAACAGTGCTGCCTAGCCCACGGTATAGGAAACAGTTGGCTGTAGGCTTTCGACCCTCCTCCTCCATAAGCGAAAGCTCGTCCACAGAGCGCAGTCGCACGAGCACTCCTTCCGCAGCTGCCAGTGTTGCACATGAGGTGTCCCACTATTGTATAGCTAGTGGTAAGCTTCAGCAGGCTGTGTTAAAGATGATGTCTTTGGGCGACAACAGACACACCGCGGAGGTACTGGCTGACTACTTGCAGCGACAAACTGAGTCATGGGCTGGACAGTTTACATCTTGAGGCAGGCAAGGAAGTCAGTGATAACGGCCGTAATTTTGTGGCAGCCATAGCCCATGCAAAACTCACACACATACCTTGCCTGGCTCTCACTTTGAACCTGGTGGTGCATTGCTTCCTTAATATCCAGAGTGAACATCTCTGCTCCATAAGGTGCGAAGACTGTGCTCGCACATCCGTTGCTCAAACGTCCACTCCACTCGTATGCAGAAGCTGCAGCGATTGCTCCACCTCCCCAAGCACCGCCTAATCATAGAAGTTGCAACAAGGTGGAACTCCACCCTGCACACTGTTGAGAGGCTGTGCAAACAGAAGCAGGCTGTAATGCATTTGTGGGAGGATACATGGGCAGGCAGTTTGGGGGAAGACATGGAATTGTCGGGTGTGTAGTGGTCAAAGCTGAAAGAGCTCTGTAAAGTCCTTCAGTGTTTTGAGGAATGCATACGGCTGGTAAGCGCAAATGACGCCATCATAAGCATGAGCATCCCACTTATGCATCTACTCATGCAAAGTTTGACACACATCAAGGATCTGGCATCTGCAGCAGAGGAGGAACAGGAGGAGGAGGGAAGCCTTGCTGACAGTCAGCCATTGTCTGGTCAGGGAACTGTCCTGGACGAGGTGGAGGAAGAAGAGCAAGAGGAGGAGGAGGAGGGGGATGATTATTTTGGGCAGGAGGATGCTTCTCAGGGGCAAGAGAAAATGTTGACGTTCCAAGGTCAGGTACAGTGTTTGTGCGTGACTGTAGGGATGTGGATTTGCCAGAAAGTGCTCCTCCACCCAGCAGTGGCAGTGCATTATTGACACCTGGAACATTGGCCCACATGTGCGATTATGCCTTGCAGATCCTAAAAAGGGACCCCTGCATTGCCAAAATGATGAAGGATGAAGACTACTGGCTGGTCAGCATCCTCAATCCATGCTACAAAGGCAAATTACACAACATCATGCCACAGGAGAACCTAGAGATAATATTGGCTAACAAACAAGCAACTCTGGTAAACCGTTTGTTTGAGGCTTTCCCAGCACATAGCAGCGGTGCTGGTTCTCCCATGAGCCGTAGTGGGCACAATGGAAGAGGTGTTCATGATACACACAGCTGAAGTGGCGTTGGAGACAGGGGTTTAATGACCATGTTGTGGAATGATTTCTCAAGTACCGCTCACACGACTGCTAATACTGCATCGATTAAAAATGACAGGAGACAGCAGTTGTCAACTATGGTTACAAACTCCTTCTCCTCCCATATCGATGTTCTCCCTCACAGATCATTCCCCTTTGACTATTGGGCCTCTAAACTGGACACCTGGCTTGAATTGGAACACTATACCTTACAGGAGCTCGCTTGCCCTGCTGCTAGTGTGTTATCTGAAAGAGTCTTCAGTGCTGCCGGATCAATCCTGACAGAAAAAAGGACCCGTCTGTCTACCCAAAATGTTGATGATCTAACCTTCATTAAAATGAACCATGCATGGGTTTCAAAGGATTTTGTCCCACCTTCCCCTGATGACACATGGGTTGCCAGAAAACTGCCTCGCTTTTATCCTCTTCCTCGGACTTGCCCAATTCCGCCCTTTGCAGCAGCTAAATGTCTAGCCTACACATCAGCATATGCCATTTTTTAAACCTCCCTAACTGGGCTGCCCATCCCCCCCAAGGGTTGGGGTCAACATCAGGCGCACCCGGGCAAGTGCCGTTGCTCTGAACAGGTGGATGGGCCCACTGATGGCCAACGGCACTGGTACAGGTCCCCTCATAGTATAATACAGTGTCTCTGATGGTGGGGGTCTCACTCGCCATCAGACACACCAGCGTACTATGAGGGGCCCTGTGCCAGTACCGTTGCCCACAAGTGTGCCCCCCTGCTTAGTCATGGCCACAGCACTTGCAAGATGCAATACTTACCTCTCCCTGCTCCACCACTGTGTAGTCTGGGCAGTTAAATCCTTCACAGGGACGGCCACTAGAAATTTGGTGTATTGATCGATGATGGTTAAGATGTAGCTATGGCCTGTCCTGCTGGCCTCTAACTTCAGATGATCAATGGCTACCATTTGTAACGGACATCAACTTACAAGCGGATGCAGTGGTGCTTTATGATCACCTTTCACAGTTGTGATAGTCAAAGACGTGTGACATTCCTGCCACCATTTTCAATGTTTCCTCTCATGCCAATCCAATAGAATCGCCTATGGCCTGTGGCTTCTGTCTTTTGCAATCCAACATGACCAGACAAATCATGATAGGCAGTGAGGACCATGTCTACATCTCTCCCTGTGATCACAATTTGATGGATACGAGTAACAGTGATGTGATCCACGCTACTGAGATAAAGCAATCCTTTCTTCACAAAGAACCATTTTCGCTGTCCCCACAGGCACAGTAATTGAGGGTGTGCATCGCCTCTGCAACATCAACCGGGAGGTTTTCCTGCTATGAGTAATTCCCAAATTTCTGCCAACACTCGACTTTCCGTCTGTACTTGTATCCATGTAGTTTCCAGTAGTGGAGAGTCTGGACTGGCTTACTGAGATTGAAATATATGCGAAGATTTAAAAGTACCACAACACTGTATACTGTGGTACGCTTCGAATACCTTTCCCTTTTTCTACTTTTTAAATTCTGGTGTAATGCATAGTGAGCCTGTGAGTGTCTGTGTCTGACTACGGAAGTATAGATGGAAATTTACAATTACCTCTAAACTGAATAAATCTGGTATGTGCTGATACCGTACCTTTGTTCAAAATTTTTTATTACGGTATCATCCATAGTGAGTGAGCGTGTGTTGTTTACGCCTTCTATATATACGTTGAATCGGAGATACCAATTTTTACCCTATGCTCGATACAGCTTGTATCTTGTTATACAGGACATTTGTTCAACATTTAGTATTAAGGTCAAATCCATACTGAGTAAGCGTCTGAGAGTGACTACGGGACTATGTACTGTATACGGAGATTTCAATTGTACCCTATAATATATATACTTGCTTTCTTGTTATCCAGTACCTTTTTACAACATTTTTATTAAGGTTAAACACAGACTGAGTGAGCGTCTGAGGGTGATTCCGGAAATATATACCGAGGTTTCAAATTTGGCCAACACTGTATACAGCTGTACGCTTTTGATACAGTAACCTTTTTTGTTATTTAGATTCTGGTGTAATCCATAATGAGCCTGTCAACATCTGACTGTTACTCCGGAAATATATTTGGAGATTTAAGATTACCCCAACACTGTATACAGCTGTACGCTTGTGTTACATTACCCATTTACAGCTTTTCATATTCTTGTGTAATCCATACTGGGTCTGAGAGCGTTTGTGTCTTCCTCCTGAAACATATACGGAGGTTTAGAATGTTTACACTATATTATATATACCTTGTATCTGGTGATACTGTACACATTTTCAACTTTTTATTTTATTGTGTAATCCATACTGTGCCTGTGAGTGTCTGTGTATGACTCATGAAATATATATGGAGATTTACTGTTATCCCTAGACTGTATAGAGCTGTACGCTTCTGATACAGTACCATATATCTGCTGGTATTTTGGGTCCATTTTCCAAAAAATGAATAAGTATGGTGGAAGAGGACCCGGACGTGGATGGCCACCTGGTACTGATGGTGGTGGTGGTGCATCTGCTGGTAGTGCCAAAAACACAATAGCAGCTAAGGCAGGAGGTGTTGAGCCTGCATCATGGTTTAGCTCTGGAAGGCCTGTAAGGCTCCATTTTCTGCGAGTAGGTAGACTGCTTTTAAAGCCGGAGCATCAGGAACTGTTTTTGGCTTACATTGCAGAAACAGCCTCCAGCTTTATCGCCTCCTGTTCTGAAGTTTAAAAAAATGCAAGCACTAAGTCATCAGTGTAGGCTTCTGGTCAGGAGCAACCCATTCCTTGTGTCCTTCACCCACGTTAAAAGTGAAGGGTGCGGCAGCACACACTTTAGATTACTCCATGGAGCTCTTTTCACATACCATGCCTGGGTTAATTAAAAATGGGGCCCATCATATACTGGAGCTTTCCAAATGGGGGACATCAGACACTGGAGCAGCATTTACGGGGCTCATTATACACTGGAGCATTATAAATGGAGCCCATTATTTATGGAGCATTATAAGGGCCCATCATACACTGGAGCATCATCCATGAGGCCCATCATATACTGGACCATTATAAATGGGGCAGATCAGACACTGGAGCAGCATCTATGAGGCACATTATACACTGGAGCATTAGAAATGGGGCACATTATAAATGGAGCATTATTAGGGCCCATCATACACTGGAGTATCATCCATGAGGCCCATCATATACTGGAGCATACCAGATTAGGGACATCAGACACTGGAGCAGCATTTACGGGGCCCATTATACACTGGAGCATTAGAAATGGAGCCCATTATATATGGAGCATTATTAGGGCCCATCATACACTGGAGCATCATACATGAGGCCCATCATATACTGGAGCATTCCAGATTGGGGACATCAGACACTGGAGCAGCATTTATGGGGCCTATTATACACTGGAGCATTAGAAATGGAGCCCATTATATATGGAGCATTATTAGGGCCCATTATACACTGGAACATAATCCATGAGGCCCATCATATACTGGAACATTCCAGATTGGGGACATCAGACACTGGAGCAGCATTTTCAGGGCCCATTATACATTGGAGCATTAGAAATGGAGCCCATTATATATGGAGCATTATTTGGGCCCATAACAAACTGGAGCATTGTTCATGGGGACCATCATATACTGTAGCATTATGTGGAGCTCATCATATACTGTATGAAACATTATATGTGACAAATTATTCTGTATGGAGAAATATATGGGGCTCATTATTCTGGATGGCGCACAATGTGGTGGCCATAATACTGTATGGAGTAATATACTGTCCTATTTTTGAGCTATTGTACAATTTAAAATAGATCAGTCATGTCATGTAAGCAGTGAAGTATTTGTCATTGTACTATGTGTTTTGGGTCATTGTCCTGCTGGAAGACCCATGACCTCTGAGGGAGACCCAGCTTTCTCACACTGGGCCCTACATTATGCTGCAAAATTTGTTGGTAGTCTTCAGACTTCATAATACCATGCACACGGTCAAGCAGTCCAGTGCCAGAGGTAGCAAAGCAACCCCAAAACATCAGGGAACCTCCACCATGTTTGACTGTAGGGACCATGTTCTTTTCTTTGAATGCCTCTTTTTTTTCCTGTAAACTCTGTTGTTGCCTTTGCCCAAAAAGCTCTACTTTTGTCTCATCTGACCAGAGAACATTCTTCCAAAACATTTTAGGCTGTTTCAGGTAAGTTTTGGCAAACTCCAGCCTGGCTTTTTTATGTCTCGGGGTAAGAAGTGGGGTCTTCCTGGGTCTGCTACCATACAGTCCCTTTTTATTCAGACGCCGACGGATAGTACGGGTTGACACTGTTGTACCCTCGGACTGCAGGGCAGCTTGAACTTGTTTGGATGTTAGTCGAGGTTTTTTATCCCACATCCGCACAATCTTGCGTTGAAATCTCTTGTCAATTTTTCTTTTCCGTCCACATCTAGGGAGGTTAGCCACAGTGCCATGGGCTTTAAACTTCTTGATGACACTGCGCACGGTAGACACAGGAACATTCTAGTCTTTGGAGATGGACTTGTAGCCTTGAGATTGCTCATGCTTCCTCACAATTTGGTTTCTCAAGTCCTCAGACAGTTCTTTGGTCTTCTTTCTTTTCTCCATGCTCAATGTGGTACACACAAGGACACAGGACAGAGGTTGAGTCAACTTTAATCCATGTCAACTGGCTGCAAGTGTGATTTAGTTATTGCCAACACCTGTTAGGTGCCACCGGTAAGTTACAGGTGCTGTTAATTACACAAATTAGAGAAGCATCACATGATTGTTCGAACAGTGCCAATACTTTTGTCCACCCTCTTTTTTATGTTTGGTGTGGAATTATATCCAATTTGGCTTTAGGACAATTCTTTTTGTGTTTTTTCATTTAAGACAAATTAAATGAAGATAATAATACCAAAGAATTTGTGTTTGCAATCATTTTCAGGAAGAAACTGAGTATTATCTGACAGAATTGCAGGGGTGTCAATACTTTTGGCCACAACTACCTGCTCTGCAGCAAAATCGCATGTTTTGTGTGCCAATAATACATGTCATTCAGCTAGATTCAGAACACATGACACATGCACAAAAACTGAACGGGTCAATAAGACCCTGTTCACACCACCCAAGAACTAAGACACAGAAACAGAACACAGTATGACAAACGTGCATAAATACTCTGCTGTAAAACATATGTAACTGTAAGTAGCAAGTGCTAGTAAAAGATGTTAACAAAACCAGGGTATTTTGTTGATACTTTTTTTGCAAAAAAAATGTACGCTAAGCCACTCCGCCGCGTCAAGGCATACCCTTCTCGGAGCAGTCCTATCTAATATATTTAAAAACCTGAACATGTGAATAATACCTTCATGAGCAGGGTTCAGAAAGGTGCTGCCCGGTATGGGCTCGCTGGGCAAAATGGCTTTTTATGCATGTCCCAAATGAGAGAGGCGGGGGATCTCCCAAAGCTTGCATAAGCAAGAAATCAATAGATTCAGAACACATGACACATGCACAAAAACTGAACGGGTCAATAAGACCCTGTTCACACCACCCAAGAACTAAGACACAGAAACAGAACACAGTATGACAAACGTGCATAAATACTCTGCTGTAAAACATATGTAACTGTAAGTAGCAAGTGCTAGTAAAAATGTTAACAAAACCAGGGTATTTTGTTGATACGTTTTTTTGCAAAAAAATGTACGCTAAGCCACTCCGCCGCGTCAAGGCATACCCTTCTCGGAGCAGTCCTATCTAATATATTTAAAAACCTGAACATGTGAATACCTTCATGAGCAGGGTTCAGAAAGGTGCTGCCCGGTATGGGCTCACTGGGCAAAATGGCTTTTTATGCATGTCCCAAATGAGAGAGGCGGGGGATCTCCCAAAGCTTGCATAAGCAAGAAATCAATAGATTCAGAACACATGACACATGCACAAAAACTGAACGGGTCAATAAGACCCTGTTCACACCACCCAAGAACTAAGACACAGAAACAGAACACAGTATGACAAACGTGCATAAATACTCTGCTGTAAAACATGTGTAACTGTAAGTAGCAAGTGCCAGTAAAAGATGTTAACAAAACCAGGGTATTTTGTTGATACATTTTTTTGCAAAAAAAGGTACGCTAAGCCACTCCGCCGCGTCAAGGCATACCCTTCTCGGAGCAGTCCTATCTAATATATTTAAAAACCTGAACATGTGAATAATACCTTCATGAGCAGGGTTCAGAAAGGTGCTGCCCGGTATGGGCTCGCTGGGCAAAATGGCTTTTTATGCATGTCCCAAATGAGAGAGGCGGGGGATCTCCCAAAGCTTGCATAAGCAAGAAATCAATAGATTCAGAACACATGACACATGCACAAAAACTGAACGGGTCAATAAGACCCTGTTCACACCACCCAAGAACTAAGACACAGAAACAGAACACAGTATGACAAACGTGCATAAATACTCTGCTGTAAAACATATGTAACTGTAAGTAGCAAGTGCTAGTAAAAGATGTTAACAAAACCAGGGTATTTTGTTGATACTTTTTTTGCAAAAAAATGTACGCTAAGCCACTCCGCCGCGTCAAGGCATACCCTTCTCGGAGCAGTCCTATCTAATATATTTAAAAACCTGAACATGTGAATAATACCTTCATGAGCAGGGTTCAGAAAGGTGCTGCCCGGTATGGGCTCGCTGGGGAAAATGGCTTTTTATGCATGTCCCAAAAGAGAGAGGCGGGGGATCTCCCAAAGCTTGCATAAGCAAGAAATCAATAGATTCAGAACACCTGACACATGCACAAAAACTGAACGGGTCAATAAGACCCTGTTCACACCACCCAAGAACTAAGACACAGAAACAGAACACAGTATGACAAACGTGCATAAATACTCTGCTGTAAAACATATGTAACTGTAAGTAGCAAGTGCTAGTAAAAGATGTTAACAAAACCAGGGTATTTTATTGATACTTTTTTTGCAAAAAAATGTACGCTAAGCCACTCCGCCGTGTCAAGGCATACCCTTCTCGGAGCAGTCCTATCTAATATATTTAAAAACCTGAACATGTGAATAATACCTTCATGAGCAGGGTTCAGAAAGGTGCTGCCCGGTATGGGCTCGCTGGGCAAAATGGCTTTTTATGCATGTCCCAAAAGAGAGAGGCGGGGGATCTCCCAAAGCTTGCATAAGCAAGAAATCAATAGATTCAGAACACATGACACATGCACAAAAACTGAACGGGTCAATAAGACCCTGTTCACACCACCCAAGAACTAAGACACAGAAACAGAACACAGTATGACAAACGTGCATAAATACTCTGCTGTAAAACATATGTAACTGTAAGTAGCAAGTGCTAGTAAAAGATGTTAACAAAACCAGGGTATTTTGTTGATACGTTTTTTTGCAAAAAAATGTACGCTAAGCCATTCCACCGCGTCAAGGCATACCCTTCTCGGAGCAGTCCTATCTAATATATTTAAAAACCTGAACATGTGAATAATACCTTCATGAGCAGGGTTCAGAAAGGTGCTGCCCGGTATGGGCTCGCTGGGCAAAATGGCTTTTTATGCATGTCCCAAAAGAGAGAGGCGGGGGATCTCCCAAAGCTTGCATAAGCAAGAAATCAATAGATTCAGAACACATGACACATGCACAAAAACTGAACGGGTCAATGTGTTCTGAACTGGGAAAAGTAAGTTAATGTGTATGCACAATGTAAGTGCATATTAACACATGACCATTAACCAGAGAAAACAAAAAGCAAAAAACACAAATATCCTGAACTAAAAGTAAAAATATACTGCAAATAATGCATAAAGGTAATAATAATAATAAGGGTATTTAGTAAACATAATTTTGATCAAAATAATGTACAAGCCATCCCGCCACGTCACGGCAACCCTTGTGGGACAGTCCCTACTCTAGTATTTAAAACCTTTTCACTTGCCAAGTGGCGTGAATGTGAATAAGGGTCGAGCGGCTGAACCACTTGTAAAAAAAGCCATTTTGCCCAGCGAGCCCATACCGGGCGAGCCCATACCTTTATGCATTATTTGCAGTATATTTTTACTTTTAGTTCAGGATATTTGTGTTTTTTGCTTTTTGTTGTCTCTGGTTAATGGTCATGTGTTAATATGCACTTACATTGTGCATACACATTAACTTACTTTTCTCAGTTCAGATTTGTTTTTTATTCATTTCATTGTGCATTCAGTGCATATATGGGTGTGACCGCCCTCTTTCTGAGCTGGGAAAGCCATCCAGTCTGGCCTAAGCTGTTACAAGTGGTTTTACCTGTGGATTGGCCTGCGGTTTTGCCCTGTGGTTTTTCATCTCCACAATGGAGGAGATGGCAAACCGCAGCGGAATCCGCACCGTCTGCACTGCGGTTTTTAATATCCAAAGGATATTATGGTACTGTACACCGCAGCAAAAACTGCTGCAGATCCGCAGCTTCCAAATCCACTGCAGAACCGCAGCAGAATCCGCAGAGTGTGCACACACCCTTATGCATTTGTCTTTAATTACCTTAGTAATTTTTCTTTGTTCATGTTGTTTTTCTTTGTCAAATAGTAAATAAATACAATAATGCACTCTGTCCAACCCCAAATGAAGTTCATATATGATTATATTTAGTTTCCTAAATGGAGTACTTTCCCTGGATTTTTAAAATACCTCACCTTAGCCTGTGAAAATTGTGGGTCAATACTTAGACTCAAGTCAAAGTGGCACATTTTGCTGCTTTAAGGTATTTACACTTGCCCACTGTGAAAATAGTAATAAAAATAAAATAAGCTATATTAATCCATCACAGGTCCAGCACTGCCGCTCCAACAATACTCCTGATTTTTGTTGACAAAGATTTGTAATGTCACAACTACAGCACAAGTGAGCACTGAAGATAATCCTGGTCTCAATATTGATGTAGTTGTGATTTACAAGAGACTGTGAGAACAGTGATTTAAAGCAAAGGTGACATGTGCATCAGTACTGACATCACCAATGTCTGTCAACAAAAAACAATGTAACATGTGAAGTGCTGTTGTACTTGATATAGATGAGAATAGTTTTTTAAAACAGATAAATCTTGGAAAATCCACTAATGCTTGTCATATGTATAATCAAAATATTAGGAGTAGGACTATTAATTAGGTGTTTGAAAGTACATGAAACACAATTTAATAATTAAGCTTGTCTTTAATACTAGCATGAGCTGTGCACATTATATTGGGTACTGAAATGCCATAATTATGGAAAAATGACAAACTATACTGTGTTGTAATTTTTGGAAAACATGTGGGGTAAAAATTCTTGCTAAACCCATAGATTAATATCATGCATGGTGTAGTTTACAAAATAGAGTCACTTCTCAATGACTTCCACTGCATCTCAGCAGCATTGAAAATTTGACATTGTGACTGAAAATAACATTCTTATAAGCTTTACTTTATCCCTTCTGAACCTTATAGGGGTTATCTGGTCTTAAACTACAAATCTGCAGTCACTCTATGTGGCTTCAGAATTGTGACACCAAACTTCATGGGCACTGTTCGCTGTGAGGGTTCTCTGATGGCATCATCAACAGCAGGCAATGATGTGAATGCAAATATGTGATATGCATACTCCCATCCACATTATTATTAAACTGTCTCAGGCACACTCAATGCACTTGTGTAGGGATGTTGACCAGACCATGGGTACCTGCATGATGGGTCCGGAACTAAAAAGGCTGCATCCTCTGTTTCCAGGGGAAGCCTGAGATACGCGGACCTTTCTCTGCTGCACGAGGGAAGGAGAAGCTTCCTGCTCACCCAGGAGAGCCGGGAAAGCATGCGCAGCAGCAGGGGGATAAAAGGGAGAAGCGCGCCAAAAAGGTCAGTCTGGTGCCGGTGCGGAGCAGTGAACAGCACGCTCTGCTTCCCACACCAGAAAGTACTAGTGTGGTGACAGGCTGCATAGAAGTAGCCCCCATCACCTGCAGAGTGGAACTGTGCCAACAGAGCGGAGCTGTGCAGAGCCGTGCCAGCAGAGCAGAGCTAAGTCGAGTGAAGTACCTGGTGTGATAATGAGTACCGCATACTCTCTGCCCAAGAGTGACCTCATACTTGACAGACCCCTGCATATAGGTCCACCGTTTGTGGATGACTGACTGTTAGCTCCCTGCTACCCTCCACGCTAGAAGGTGACCCTAAGTGAAGGCAGAGACATCACTGTGAGTGCAATGCACAGAGAGACAGACGGCTAGGACAAAGCCTTGCTACCAAGGACTTGTGTACACCACGGAGCGAAGTCCCGTTCCAGCAGTTCCCCACACTAGACTCAGTACTGTGCTAGATATCTTTGAAGAGGAAAATCTTCCTGCCTCACAGAGACTTTGCCGAGACATCCCATGATGCTGTTGTCAGTGCCACCATTGGATCCCCGCCTGTTACATACCTCTCCGAGACGTCACGTGCCACTTTTGTTGGTGCCACTATTAGAACCCTGAAGAGCGGCACCCAAGAAGACTACAGACTGTAAGTTTCACCTCTTTATTACTGAACTTTCGGTTGTCCCTGACCTACCCTGCCACTCTCCCAGTTCTGCCCCATTCTTTATCATCACCCTACAATCCCTCATTCCCTGCATTGAGTACATTCCCTTGTAAATAAACGTGTTTAACCTTTGTTTTGCCTCCCCGTGCATGACTGAATCCCACATTCCTGAAGGTTACCTTACGCTTGCATTGAGCAAGGCCATGCCCACTTAGTTGGAATGTGGCCGGGAGTATGTATATTGCAAACTTGCAGTCACATGAACACCTGCTATCAACACTATCACCAGAGAACCCTTTGGGTGTGTGCACACGCTGCGGATTCAGCTGCGGATCCGCAGCAGTTTCTGCTGCGGTGTACAAGTACCATTATTGCCTATGGGAAATGGAAACCGCTGTGCAGACACTGCGGAATTTTCCGCGTGGATTATCTGCGGTTTCTACACCGCAGAAAAAATTGACATATCAATTCTTTCTGCGGATTCTGCAGCGGTTTCCTATCTCCTCCATTGAGGAGATGGTGAAACCGCAGGGCCAAACTGCAGGATAATCCGCAGATAAACCGCAGGTCTTTTGACCTGCGGATTTATCTGCAGATTTTGCAAAATCCACGCGGATGAATCCGCAGCAGATTCCGCAGCGTGTGCACGTACCCTCAAAGCACTCAGTCAGTGACTGCAGACTTGCCTTTTAAGACAAGACAGCCCCTCAATAGTTTTTTCAGACAGCAATTTGCATTTTTGCTACTGTTGTAAATTACTGTATTTATTTCCCTTTGCAAAAATGAAAAATCTTGAACTGGAATAACTTATTATTGGAATGTATTTTTATTTTCATAACCCAGTTCTAAAACATTCTGCAAAATATTTATGGAGTAAACTTGCTAGATAAATACTAGGAGAGGTGTAGCTTACAAAATTGGATCTTTGATGGGTGTTTTGATCCATGTATAAAAATAAAAGCTGCAACATGTGCAAGCCTCTCTTTTATTTCTGAGGAATCTGTTTCAGACAAATGCCATGCTAGTGTCAAACAAGAGAAAAAAATTAAATAACTGAAAAAAAAGTTTTAGATTTCATGTCCACTTTTTTGTGATTACATTGGGAAACTTAAGGGCTAGCAAAATTATTAAACGGTTGCATTTTTAAAACATTGAGTTTTGCAGTTTGGAAATGTGCTGTTTTTATGCAATTTTAAGTTAAAACTCCAGAAAAGGTTTTTTTAATATAAATTAGAGTCAAATTTTGAATAAACACCAATTCTGCCATGGTTTCTAGATTTTTGCTTTTAACTCAAATCATCGTGCTGTGAAAATAACCTACAAATATTATTCTATAGATCAATATGACAATAGTCAATACTTTTTTTTTATATATTTTGTCATGCCATTTTCTCAGGTTCAAAACATTGCATATTTTTTTGTTCACAAAGTTGTATGAGGGCATGATTTATTGCATGCCAAACTGAAGTTTTTATTAGTACCATTTTGTGGAACATATGATCTTTCTTTCGATTTTATAGCATTTTTTGGTTGGGAGTTCTGCATTTCATTGTTTGCTTTGCATAATTTACCATATGGAAAAGCTAATTTTTATTTTGATAGATTTTTATGAATGCAACAATACCAATATCACAATATAATCTTTTCATACCATTTTTATTTTTTATTTTTATTTTTGGCGTGTGGGCAGAGGGAGAATGGGTGATGAGTTAAACATATAAGGTCAGTTAATATTTTTTACTCCCCCAAGAGACTTGAGCCAACAATCATTTGGTCACGTGTACTATATACTGCAATATTTTAGTATTGCAGTACAGTGCCTTGCGGAAGTATTCGGCTCCCTGGAACTTTTCAACCTTTTCCCACATATCATGCTTCAAACATAAAGATAACAAATGTAAATTTTTGATGAAGAATCAACAACAAGTGGGACACAATTGTGAAGTTGAACGAAATTTATTGGTTATTTTAAATTTTTGTGGAAAGTCAAAAACTTAAAAGTGGGGAGTGCAATACTATTCGGCCCCTTTACTTTCAGTGCAGCAAACTCACTCCAGAAATTCATTGTGGATCTCTGAATGATGCAATGTTGTCCTAAATGACTAATGACGATAAATATAATTCACCTGTGTGTAATCAAGTCTATGTATAAATGCACCTGCTCTGTGATAGTCTCAGGGTTCTGTTTGAAGCACAAAGAGCATCATGAAGACCAAGGAACACAACAGGCAGGTCTGTGATACTGTTGTGGAGAAGTTTAAAGCTGGATTTGGATACAAAATGATTTTCAAAACTTTAAACATCCCAAGGAGCACTGTGCAAGCGATCATTGAAATGGAAGGCGTATCATACCACTGCAAATCTACCAAAACCCAGCCGTACCTCTAAACGTTTATCTCAAACAAGGAGAAGACTGATCAGAGATGCAGCCAAGAGGCCCATGATCACTCTGGATGAAATGCAGAGATCTACAGCTGAGGTGGGACAGTCTGTCCATAGGACAACAATAGTCATACACTGCACAAATCTGGCCTTTATGGAAGAGTGGCAAGAATAAAGCCATTTCTTAAAGATATCCATAAAAAGTGTTGTTTAAAGTTTGCAACAAGCCAACTGGTAGACACACCAAACATGTGGAAGAAGGTGCTCTGGTCAGATGAAAACAAAACCGAACTTTTTGCCCACAATGCCAAACGATATGTTTGGCGTAAAGGCAACACAGCTCATTATCCTGAACACACCATCCCCACTGTCAAACATGGTGGTGGCAGCATCATGGTTTGGGCCTGCTTTTCTTCAGCAGGGACAGGGAAGATGGGTAAAATTGATTTGAAGATGGATGGAGCCAAATACAGGACCATTCTTGAAGAAAACATGTTGGAGTCTGCAAAAGACCTGAGACTGGGACAGAGATTTGTCTTCCAACAAGACAATGATCCCAAACATAAAGCAAAATCTACAATGGAATGGTTCACAAATAAACGTATCCAGGTGTTAGACTGGCCATGTCAAAGTCCAGACCTGAATCCAATTGATAATCTGTGGAAAGAGTAAAAACTGCTGTTCACAAATGATCTCCATCAAACCTCACTGAGCTCGAGCTGTTTATCAGTCTTATACATTGAGAGACTGAAATTATTGCCCATTCTTCCTTGACAGAGACATACCCCAAGCGACTCGCAGTTGTAATCGCAGCAAAAGGTGGAGCAACAAAGTTTTAAGTTAATGGTGCTGAGTAATATTGCACGCCCCTCAATTTAAAATGACCAATAAATTTTGTTCAACTTCACAATTGTGTCCCACTTGTTGATTCTTCACAAAAAATTTACATTTGGTATCTTTATGTTTGAAGCATGATATGTGAGAAAAGGTTGAAAAGTTCAAGGGGGCCGAACACTTTTGCAGGGTACTGTACATAGTGAAATTAAGAATGTCTTATGAAGCTCAGCCACAGATGCACCAAGATAGTAGCAATAGGGACCTTCATTAGAGGGACTATTGAAATGTGATGGGCCAATATGTGCTTGCTGGATGCTCACACCATTTTGAACCATTTCAATGACACTTTCAGAGATTGGAGATTTGAATCTAAATGGTTAAAGGGTTGGTATTTTAGCTTAAAGAGTACACCACCTCCAGCCTCCCAACTTCTAGGTTTCTGAATTGATGGGCACTCCTGCTTGAATTACAATTTAGGACAGTTGCATTTTAGGGCCACCTCCCTGAGTTGTGCCGTTCTGATGTTACTATATGAGGAAACATCTTAGAAGCATTGAAAATAAGGGTGCTCTGGATTAGGAACTATCAATGTGCTCCAGTATGCCTGGTCAGTTTCAATGCAATGCTTACAAGTTGATCTTATAATCACTGCATAGGTCCACCCTCTGCTGTAGAGCAGCAGTGTTTGATCTCCTTGGTAACAAGCAATATACCCCTAAAAATGGTAAACTGGAGAAAGGGGGCACAATTTAGTGTGTGTGCATAAAAGCTGACTGAGTTTTTGGGATACAGGCAGACTCTTGCATCTTTCAACCAGCCACTGACGTTTCTGGATTGTGAGTCATGGGAAAAGCAAAAGAATTGTCAACTGATCTACTGGAAAAGGTAGTTGAACTGTGCAAAACAGGAAAGGGATGCAAAAAGGTATCCAAGGAATTGATGGATATTTTGGGTTGTTATTATGATTTAAAAAGAGAAAACACAGTAGTATGACAATAAATGACTTCACCCAAACACTAACCATAAGTGGAGGAAACGTTTTTGTGTTATCATTCATATTCTCTGAAAAAAGGCCAAGAAAGCAAAAATTCTGCCGGGGTATGTAAACTTTTGAACACAACCGTATATATATATATATATATATATATATATATATATACACACTATTCTTGGTCTCTTTGGTTCATCTATGTTTCCCTTGGTCAGACTAATCCTCTGCTGGTCTCTGTGTTATCAAAGATCAGCAGCTACTAGTTCTTTTTCTAACTGAAGAGTTAGCAATAACTGCACATAAATGAATGAAGCAGTTAGAAACATTTGAATTTAAAAATTGGATGACTGTATGCATTATATCTTAGCCATTGCATGACATTAATATTTCCCTTTTTACTAGTATCTTTGTAATTTGCAATAAAGAGATACTTTACTCAATATGAACAGATATCTTGCAGATTGTTACTGTTTTTAGTCTAGAATTTGTCTGTGATGTGAATTAAGCTGAAACCTTTGTTGACACTTGCATATTTTGTTCAGTAACACAATAATCAAAACATTCTTGGATCTGATGTATATTCTATCCACTTCTTCATTCAGCTTAAAAAATGTTGGCACAGACCATGGATCACAATATGCAATTGAGACTGCGTTCTTACAATGGTCAGCAGCTAAACATTACTTTGTTGACCTTTGTTTTAATTTTGACATAAAAAATAATAGTTGTTTCTTTTCATAAGTGAAAATAAATTACTAAATGATGTGATAAATATTCTGTTTTAATTCATTAGTCCTAAATTGGTATTAGTTCCATTGAAATGTAAATACAAATATATCAGAAAATCACTAAATCAAGCCAAAGCCATGGAAGACAGATGAGGGTTTCTGTGCTTGAGATACAAGAGCTGTCAGACTGACATTGATGTAGACACAAAATATAAAATAAGCAGTAAACAAAAAAGTGAAATGACTCAAACTGAATCATGAGCGAAGAAGAACTTCAGAAAATGACAATAAGAATAATGACATTTATATAGTTCTGGAGATATGACAGAGTTAGGATGAGGTAAAAGTGGTTGTGACATTTTCCGGTACTGACAGAAACATGAAAAGTTTGAAAGAAGCCAAAGTAGCATTGTACAGCAAAGAAATGTGTGTGCGGCTGTAGCTTTTACTCCTTTATACAAAAAGCATTGAAACTTTAAAGACCAAACACACAAACACCCATTGACACAAATATGGCATTTAATTAAAATATACTTTTTTGTCTTAGTAGTAGTTTATTATCCCGTTAAAAAATCAATCAATTGTAATTTATTAGATAGAGATGAAAAGATTGATTCAATAATAATTAAATTTGAATAGGATTTTAAGAAATGTAGGAATATTTAGGGATTTAGAAATAAATAAATACACAGTATTCACTTTCAGCTCCAGCTTTGATCCCAGTATTTCTCCTGCTAGTCTTTGCACACATTGCAGACATAATGACGTGGTGTGTCAGCACATCATTTCTGCTTCCTCTTCCTAGTTTCAGCATTCACAGCATGGCATGAACCCCAAGGTAGAAGTAAAAACCAGTATGGAATTACCAGAGCAATTTTGCCAGAAAGATAAGTGGTTTATGTAGTGATTACTTTGTGTATTTTTATGAAAGCAGATACATTTTTTCTTTTTTTTTTTAACTTTTGGTGCAACTCTTTTATAGGAGGATTAAAGTCTGGGGCAGGACAATGGGTAAGCGGAATAGGCTGTCGCCTTGGTCTCTATCAAATGCAGGAGGCACACTAAGCATTATTCTGTGTTTGTGTAAGTAATATTATCAGAAATTGGTGAGAAAAATTGGAATGTGATGATTGCATGTATATTTAATCATCTGATTGTTCATGCTGAGTGTTAAGGAATAGTGATGGTTCTCTGCATTGTGAAATCGCCATATAAGCTTGTTGTGTTTATGGATGAAGCAAATCTATAGTTACTGGTATATGCAGATGTCCCTAAAGAAACTATATACATCACTATGGTCTTATATGAGCTAGCTTCCATAATTCACCTCAATATTTATTCTTTAATTGAACATTGGGGAAAACTTAGGCCTATACACGGTTGATTCTAGCTTTTCTGATGGCTAAGGCAAAGCATAAAATGGTGGACACTCAATAAATAATCCCATTCAAATATACAGTTTATATATATTATAAGGATTCACTGTCTCAGGTAGGCATTAGGCAGCATTCACACAGGCAATGCGGTTTGATCCAAACAAATGCAGTTTTAATCTATATATATAATTAAATAGAAAAGCAAAGGGTTCCAGCTCCTTAAAACCGAATGCTTTATTTCATCTTCTTAAAATAAATATAAAGTGGCATGTTCTCATATAGACATATACCATGGCATTGCAGAGGCAACGCGTTTCGATCGGAAAGATCTTTATCATTGCCTCTGCAATGCCATGGTATATGTCTACATGAGAACATGCCACTTTATATCTATTTTAAGAAGATGAAATAAAGCATTCGATTTTAAAGAGCTGGATCCCTTTGCTTTTATATTTGGATATCCACGTTGTCTACATGGCTGTTCCGAGCACCTGTGGTGGTTACTGGTGAGCTGGCTAAATTTACTATTTGGTATATATATATAATTGCCTTAAATTGTCTGTCATCCACTTTCGTCTGGATGACCCCGAATTCCACAATCCACTGCGCCACAGCGGAAGTACGCCGACTGCCATTTTGGAACATCCAAGTGATGCCGCTCGGATCTAGGCCGCCGCTGCGCTCATGAGGCTGTGAAAGGGATGTAACGAGGGGATATAACAAGAGGGGTGTAATGAAGGGGGTATAATGAGAAGCTGTAATGAGGGGGTGTAAAGAGAGGGTGTAATGATGGGGGAGTAATGAGAGGGATGCCGCTGCGGGACCCGAGCCAGGAACCACTGCCTGGTGGCGCCTCACGCCATCTCCAGCACAGGCCGCAAAACACCGTCTTTCCTGCCAGCTGTGAGAGGGGTGTAGCGAGAGGGTGTAATGAGGGGGAGTAATGAGAGGGATGCCGCTGCCGAACCCCCACCAGGAACCACCGTCTGACTTCACGCTCTGGATCCCGCCGCTGCCTGCCCACCCACCTCTGCCCCCTGAGGAAGGAGCTGCGGCTCCAAAACGCGCGTCGGGGATTGGATCTACCACACCGCCTTCACTAGAACCGGGTAATGACGTCATCGCATTATCTATACTGTGATGCTTATTTTTAGCACCTGCTTTATAGGAGTCCTTTCTTTAGGGACTTAGGCAGCTGAAGCTGCCTTAATACTGATGATGTTGTCAGGGCGCTTATTTTGAGCATTTGCTCTGTAAATTTCTTCATTATGCCTTGCTAGGGATTTATGGGCAACAGTGAGGGTTCAGCTTTTAGCCTACATACTGGTGTGCTTATGATGAGTTGTTTAACCCCTTACTAGGGATAGATATTGATCATACACTGGTGTGCCCATGATAAGCTGCCTTTAACCCCTTACCAGGGATATATATTGACTATGTATATACTTTAGGTGAATCCTGGGATTGTGGATACAGTGTGTTCTCATCCTTTGCACCACTGTGCACGTTTTGATATTTCCCCTCCCCATTCCATGTACTGTTGTGTCCTTTTTTATATATGTGATTTCAATAAATTGTTAATTTTATGGATTTTTGACTGCTTTTTTCCATGGTGCTATTCCACCCACCTCTGTGCAGTTACAGCCGGGAGGAAAGACTGCGGCTTGAGGCCTGTGCTGGAGATTGGGTGCGGCCACCCTCTGGTGGTGCTGCACACCATCTCCAACACAGGCCGCAAAACACCGTCTTTCCTGCCAGCTGTGAGAGGGGTGTACACAAAGCTGCCCCCATCGTGATGTTACTGCCCTCCCGATGCGATAGCATCAGGCACACATCTAGTGCTTTCACAAAACTCCAAAAGATTCAAAAAACAAAGCAGTCACTTCAGTGCACAAAGGAATCACAGCAAAAAAAAAGTTTATTTAGCAAGGCACACACATTAATGTGGGTTCACCCAATCAGATTACAGTGCTTTCCCCACAAGTAAACTTCATACACAGCAGAGACCCAATTGCACCAGTCTAGGCATCCTCTTCAACCTGAGCGCCAGCAGCTTCCAGTGCCAAACAGAAGTGTTCAACTTCCAGAAAAGTGCATATTGATCAGCCTGCAGCTTCCACATGGTTTTCTGCAGCTACCACAAACAGACTGCTATGCTTTCCTAGCTCACTCGTGACCCTGACATGTCTCTGTCAGTTACAGATAACATTATGACTGGACATAACTCCATCCTACCTGGCTCTGCTACCTATACCACCCCCTCTGCTCTGCCCAAAGCCAGGGACTGCGCACCATCTATCAATATGCAGAGCCTACAGAGTTCTGCCATCCACAGACCACATTCAATATTTTGTTGCCTGCACATCCCGTGCACAGGCTCCACCACAGCACATCACACACACAGGTGTCACCTACACATCATGCATATAATCTCTGCCTACAACATGCAATCAGTCTAGTACTCCAAGTAAGCATAAAACACTCGCACTAGCACTATACTACTCTGCAGACACACCGCCTCACACACAGCTCTGCTACACATGCACTGATGCTGGTCTGTGCTCAGTACACTAATGTACATCTTCCTTTATATCCAGTACAGTGAAAGGAAACTTTTGACTGAAGCAATAGCATGCAACAAGTCCCTGATCATTCCCACTTTGTGAGGCATGAAGCCCCAGTCAGAGCAAATGTCAACCTGGGCCATACAGTAGTTCTTGGTGTCTCCATGGATACACCTTACCTTCATCCCCTTCACAGGGCTAGCACATGTGGAAGTGTGACCCTTATCAGGATCACTAAACTACCTGAGTCTCAAAGTTCCATCACTTGGACACTGTTCAGTCACCTGGCATCCCTGAGGCCTCTCGTCAGGATGAGGAACAGTACTCTTTGCAGGGTAGGTGAGGAAATAGTTGCCCCAGCAAATGCTGCAGTCCGTTAATTCTGGGATTTGGTCAGTTCCACCATCTCTCTGTACCGAAGTGCTATGTGAACCTCGGTGCTAGCATTGTGGATCCCGGTTCTTCTACACACAACTCCACTTAAGACCAAGGTCACATGTTCAGTATTTAGTCAGTGTTTTACATCAGTATTTGTAAGCCAAACTCAGGAGTTTAACAATCAGAGAGAAAGTATAACAGAAACATGTGCACCACTTCTGCATTTTTCATCCACTCCTGATTTTGGCTTACAAATACTGATGTGAAATACTGACCAAATGCTAAACATGTGAACAGGGCCTACATGTATTACTCCCAGAGCCGCACCAGTGATGTCATGACACAGCAGCAATGTTATGTTCCTATAGGACAGCTTTTTCAAGCTTCCTGACTGTGTTTGCAATGCTTGTAGCTGCTTTAGCAAAGACATTCAATCTTCACACTGAAATTGCCTGTGCTCTCTGGGACTTCACACCCACATTTCATCCACCGATTGTAGATATTCACTCTCTTAGGTAGACATTACGTAGTGTTCACACAGGCAATGTTGTTTGGTATAGTTTTATTTCTTTCACAAAACTGCAAGGGATTCAAAAGCAAAATAGCCTCTTCTGGGCATAAAGGTATCACAGCAAATACACAGTTGATTTAGAAGGGCACAAATGTGAGTGTGGGCTCACTCGATCAGATTACAATCCTTTCTCCCAAAGCAAACTTCAGAAATAGAAGAGGCCCAAACCCAAAAGTCTTAGTATCCCCTTCAACCCAAGCTCCAGCAGCTTCCAGTGCCAAACAGAGTGTTCATGCCCAGCAAGCTTCACACTGAACAAGCTAAAGCTTCCACATAAATCTCTGCAGCTCCCATTAACACACTGTTCAACTTTCCTAGCTCAGCTGTGCAGTCTCCATTCAGAGAGAGTCCTTGGCATGTCTCTCTGAGCAACAGCTCTCATTTTGGCTGGACAGTGACGAGCTTCAGCTCACTCAACTCTGCCTCACTCAGCAGACTAAAATAGAGAAAAAGACCAGCACATCCAAGCTAGTGTGGACAGGTGCCAACCAAAAAACACATATAACTTGAAAAATAATAACTGCTTGTACGACCAAAACTAAAAACTCACTTTATAATCATGAATCAAATTAAGTAAAAAGATGAAACTTTATTGAAAAAGGTATATTAACAATAAGACAATATGTTAAAAAGCAGGGATGGCAGTGGTTTGTCGACATGGTAGAGCCACGGTTAAAAAATAGGCAAAACAGTACAATTAATAAAGTGTAACAAAGATCTGCTTGGAAAATTGCAAGTGCATTTCTGCTAGTGACTAAAGTTAAATAATTATTTTAAATAAAGGACAAAATGTCAGTGTACATCAATGCTAAAACTAAAGTCCCACAGGGGTTAACCACCACAAAACCAAAAATGACCAAGCAGAGCAGTAATGAAAGATAATAATATATGCCTGAAAAGTTTTACCTGAGAAAACCATAACTCACGGTTTGAGTCACGGTTTTCTCAGGTAAAATTTTTCAGGCATATATTATTATCTTTCATATCTTATTATCTTTTATATCTTATTATTGCAAGGTAGTCCAAACGATTAAACCTTTATTTATTGGTCATAATCCTAAAGTGTTCAGAAGGAGTCCATGTATACATAAGTATGCTGTACTGAAATATTCAACATTTAGCTTCTCAGTATTAAAAATCCTTTTAAATCTAATAAGAAAAATGAAAAATATCAGCAAGATGTCAAAAGTGTAACATTTGCAAACTACAAATGAAAAAGCTTGATAATATTACTTTATTTATTTTAGTTAGCTATATTATCTGTGTGACAATTATAAAATAACTTGATTTTTTGGAACATTTTAGCTACTTTTTGACTCCCCAAATAAAATGTACATATTATTTTCATATATTCTAAATAATAAATATGTGCATAAACATCCTTCAGTAACAAGCCAATATACAGAAAGTATCACCTAAAGGACCCACCTCTCCATTAGACATTGGTTCCAGACATCCGGGATAAGGGATCCTAGCATGTTTATTGGCTTTCCAAACCACCCCAGATCTCATGCTAGATCTTATTTTCTTACACCAAATGCTGCCATGGGGTTTAGCCAAGCATGCTTAAAGTTTCAGATTCAGCTGGAGAGTTGAGTCCTTTAGATGTTGCTAATACTTGATTTTGCTCATTTATTTGAAAAACATACATATCCAGGATGTTTAGTTTTGAACTAAATATTTTTTTTACTTACATTTTGATAATAAAACCTTCAGTGACCACAACCTTCCAAGCAAATGTATGGTTATATTAAAGTTGGACTTTGGGGTGCTTGCAAATCAGCTTAATAAATCAATGGAAGGAAGACAGAAAAGGCTTAAAGATCCTCATGACCTTACTTACTGAGTCACAGTTAGCTTACATAGTCATATAGCACATGCAATAGAGGCTGAATAGGTGAAATGGTTCAACATCTTGAATTAAACTCTATTGGTAACAGGATTTATAGCTGACAGTTTGTAATATACTCCCTGTCAGCATTCTGCATGGTATCCTAGGTATTACACTTAGTTTGGTGAATAGCTCTCTACTGATTCTGGAGGAGCTGCCCACTCACTGACTAGAGTCCCCCAGTCTCTGACAGACCCTCCCTTTCCTGTCTACTGCTCCAGCGTGCAAAGCACAGGGCATTGGAATGTGTGCAGGCAAGAAGGGAATGACTCAGTTGATTGGAAGAACCAGGAAGGAGCAGGCTTCTACATAGGTGAGTAAAATGTGCTGTGTGCATTCATCCATACCTTCCTTGTTCATCCATCCATCCATCATCCATCCATATCTCCCTCCCACATCCGTCCATCTATTAATACAGCAACACACTCATAACTCTAGACTGAGATTCTGTAGCAGGTGACGTATATTATGAGGTGTATACTGTATGTAGATACATATCACTATAGACTGAGGTTCTGCAGCAGCTGAACTGTATTATGTGGTATATATGTAGATAAACACACATATAGACTCTTCAGCTCACAGTACTTGTATGTCAGGGGTAATCTTGGGACAAGTGAAGCTCTATTACCATTGTGGATGTGGCGAGGAGACATGTGAAGCTCTATCACCTCTGTGGATGTCATGTGGGGAAAAGTGAAGCTCTATCACCACTGTGGATGTGATGTGGGGACATATTAAGCTCTATTACAACTGTGAATGTGATTTGGGGGACATGTGAAGCTCTATCACCACTGTGAATGAGGTGTGGGACGTGTGAAGTTCTATCACCACTGTGAATGTGATGTGGGTACATGTGAAGCTCTATCACCAGTGTGTGATATGAGGACAAGTGAAGCTCTGTCACCACTGTGATATATCATGTGGGGACATGTGAAGCTCTATCACCACTGTGAATGTCATGTGGGGACATGTGAAGCTCTATCACCACTGTGATATATCATGTGGGGGCATATGAAGCTCTATTACCACTGTGATATATCATGTGGGGACATGTGAAGCTCTATCACCACTGTGGATGTGATGTGGGTACATGTTTATCACTATCACAACAGTGAATGTGATTTGGGGGGCATGTGAAGCTCTATCACCACTGTGAATGTCATGTGGGGACATGTGAAGCTCTATCACCACTGTGATATATCATGTGGGGACATATGAAGCTCTATTACCACTGTGATATATCATGTGGGGACATGTGAAGCTCTATCACCACTGTGGATGTGATGTGGGTACATGTTTATCTCTATCACAACAGTGAATGTGATTTGGGGGGCATGTGAAGCTCTATCACCACTGTGAATGTCATGTGGGGACATGTGAAGCTCTATCACCACTGTGATATATCATGTGGGGACATATGAAGCTCTATTACCACTGTGATATATCATGTGGGGACATGTGAAGCTCTATCACCACTGTGGATGTGATGTGGGTACATGTTTATCTCTATCACAACAGTGAATGTGATTTGGGGGGCATGTGAAGCTCTAGCCTAGCACCACTGTGAATGTGATATGAGGACAAGTGAAGCTCTATCCCATTGATTGAAAACACCAGACTCTAATTTCACTCTCAAATTAGAGGCTAATAGTAAAGGTTCATACAAATATTAAAAAAACATATAACCTTAATTGCGGCTAGAGACATAGCAATATCCGTCTCCCTTTTAACACTTAAATAGAAAATTATAAGCTGTAGATTACATCATGTAGCAACCTACATATGAAAACCACTCACCAAAATATTTAAAATCAATATTATTTTATTAAGCATATTTAAAAACATGAACCATGCAAAAATGACACATGTATGAGGATTCAGAAAATAGGATAAATCAAGTAAAGAGAAAGATGGTAGTAAATCAGGTCTAACCTAAGGTATAGTTGCAAATATATGCAATGCTAAAAGGAAAATGACTGCCAGTTATCACTATATGTATTGTCTTAAAATGAACCCATTCAACCAGACTAATCCATTTAAGCAGAGCTTAATAAAATCAATGCTTACTCATAGTATATTCACAAGACCATTAAGACCACCACAACTATCCCGATGTGCATTTCTTAAGGCTAGACCTAGTTTACCAACACCTTTTTCTTTATTTATCCTCTTTTCTGAATCCCTCATACATGTGTCAATTTTGCACGGTTCATACTTTTAAATATGATTAATAAAATATTATTGATATTAAACATTTTGGTTAGTGGTACACATGTAGGTTGCTAATCCTAAAGGTTTACATACTTTTGCCACTCAGAGACATGTGATATTGGATAATTTTCATAATTGGCAAAAAATGACAAAGTTACCATATTTTGCAGATTATAAGATGCACCCCAAATTTTTGGGAGAAGGAAAAAAATGTTTTTTTTTTGTAAAAAAAATGGTGAGTGTTCTAATCTAATTTTGTTACCTAGGGGGCAGAGGCGGTGGAGCTGGTTCCCAGGTGGCAGGGAGCTACTGGTGTAGGCATGAGATGCTGTGAGCACCAGGCTAGTAGAATGGAGTGTTCGGCAGCAGCAGGAAACAGGCCATGGCTGCGGGCCCCAGGCTGGTACGATGAGGTATTCAGTGGTGGGGGGGCTCCGTCGACATTTTGTGACACCTTCTTTATTTTCTAATCCTTGGACCCCACTCCAGTCGGTAAGCTCCACTGCAACTTTAATTCAAATTATAAGATGCACCCCAATTTTCCCCAATTATTTTTGGGGAAAAAAGTGTGTCTTATAATCTTAAAAATATGGTATTTTTGACTCAATTGTTTAATTTTGTTTTCTTCATCTACTTTCAGGACTTGTGTGAAAATCTGATGTACTGAAATTTTAGGTCAAATTTATGCAGAAAAAAGGAAAATTCTGAGAGGTTCACAGTTACATAGTAATAGATTTTGGATTAATGTCATATCACTGGACCATGATATATGTTTTTTTCAGCTTCTAAAGTTAGTGCCAAGTTTGGTTTAAAATTGGAGAAGTCTCATATTTTTTTAATACAGTTCCCTACTTATGATACCTTCCTGACTGTGTCTTCAAAAAGGTGCATCAACAATGTGAATCCGGAAGGCCAGTCTTAAAATCAATTTATTTAATTATCTCACAATTTCAGTATTTGTAAAGTTCAATAATTATACATTCCACTACCTGCAATGTTTTCTAAACTGCATATGATTAAGAAAATAGTGTAGACTATTGCTTAAAATATTTGAAACACAGATAGGCAGTTGCTATTTCTAAAATATTAATGAAAAAATTTCCATTATGCAAGGCTTGTTCCTTAATTAGCATTTATGCTGAAGGTAGTGGTATGTAGCACTTTTATGTTCCCAGAGGACATTTCCCACTTTGAAGAAACTGCCAACAATAAACCTGGCACACATGACAGGAGATAAAAGAAATCAGTGCTTGTCATTCTGATTGCTGTCTTTTCACTTACTTCATCACAATTTGGGCTTCCTCCAACACACTGAAACAGCAGTTCTAGAAACTAAACTTCCCATTCAAAAGAAAAATCTTCCATCTTCTCAATGGAAAAAAATCTATAGCTATTCATAATATGATAATAAACTATGACTTATTTGGTTCATATATAACCATGTAAGTGTCTAAATAACTAAACTGCAGTGGCCATTTTTCCATTATATGGGTTCTAATACTGAAGACATTAAGGCTATGTCCCGACGTTGCAGAAATGTTGCGGAAATTTCCCCATTTCCACACTCCTGCCGCCGGTGAAACGCATGCATTTTTCCCGCAGAAAACAAGCGTTTTGCAAGCGTTTTTCGCTTGTGGAATGCTTGCGCATTCCAAGCAATTAGAATCGCTTGGAAATAGGATGTTAAAATAATAAAAAAAATAAAAAATATGTTATTCTCACCTTCCCGATGGCCCCCAATCAACTCTGTGGTGCTCCTGGCATCTTCCAGTCCCAGTAATGCTTTGCGCGAAGGACCTGAGATTACGTCACGCTCGCGAGAGCGCGACGTCATCAGTGGTCATTCGCACAAAGCATTACTGGGACCGGAAGATGCCGGGAGCGTGGTGAGAGGTGGGAAGGACTCCGATGGTCGCCGGAGGGTGATTATATCTCTATATTTTATTTTTATTTTATTTTTTTACAGAATTATCGCCTGGAGGAGAGTCCTTTTCATAATGCACTAAAAGCACATTGAGTACAACATTTTTTACAGAAAAAAAATCTAAAACCTAAAATTATTGTTAGTCAGTAAGCATGTTCTTTTGTACAGGAGGAATAATTGCTTTTTAACAATTTTGCGCCAGATCCTTTTTTTGCCTTCATGATCGGGCAAAATTTTTCAATTCTGACCAATGTCACTTTATGAGGTCATAACTCTAGGATGCTCCAATGGATCAAGGTGATGCTGAGAATGTTTTCTTGTCACATATTGTACTTTATGATAGTGGTAAAATTTATTTGATATGACTTGCATTTATTTGTTAAAAAAAAGAAAATTTGGCAAAAATGTTGAAAATTTCACAATTTTCAAACTTTTATTTTATATGCCCTTAAATCAGAGAGTCATAAAAAAGATTGTTAATAAATAACATTTCCCATATGTCTACTTTACATCAAAACAATCTTTCAAACATAATTTTTTAGTTACAAAGTTATAAGGGTTAAAATTTGACCAGCGATTTCTCATTTTTCCAACCAAATTTACAAAACCATTTTTTTAGGAACCACCTCACATTTGAAGTGAGTTTGGGGGTCAATTTGAAAGAAAATACCCAAAAGTGAAACCATTCTAAAAACTGCACCCCTCAAGGTGCTCAAAACCACACTCAGAAAGTTAACTAACCTTTTACGTGCTTCACAGGAACTGAAGCAATGTGGACGGAAAAAATTAACTTTTAACTTTTTTTCACAAACATTTTATTTCAGAACTAATTTATTTTATTTTTTTAACAAGTGTAAAAATAGAAAATTAACCAAAATTTTTTTGTGGAATTTCTCCTGAATACCCCAATACCCCATATGTGGGGGTAAACCACTGTTTAAGTGCACGGCAGAGCTTGGAATGGAAGGAGTGCCGTTTGACTTTTTCAATGCAGAATTGGCTGGAATTGAGATCGGATGCCATGTCGCATTTGGAGAGCCCCTGATGTGCTTAAACAGTGGAAACCCCCCACAAGTGACACCATTTTGGAAACTAGACCCCAAAGGAACTTATCTAGATGTGTGGTGAGCACTTTGATCCCCCAAGTGTTTCACAAAAGTTTATAATGTAAAACCGTGAAAATAAAAATCAGAGGTAAGAGGTGAAGGGGTTGGTACATCGCCATCTGGCCTGGTTCTGGGGGCTGTCTAGATGAGGTTATCAGACTTCGAGCCGGTGAGGGATAGCCTCATCCTTCAAATACTTTGGGGACTGTCCTGCAGGCCACCAGATATAGTCTTGGTTTCCCCACTGTGCTAGGGTTTAATTTGCTATTCTTGACTCCGACCTTTGCCTGGATTTCTGACCCCTCTTCAGCCTGCCGATTTTGTACCTCTGCTGCTATTCCGGTGACTCTGACCTTGGCCTGGATTTTGACTCCTTCAGCCTGCTGATTTTATACCCCTGCCTCCCATCTTTTTTTGACTTGGACTCCTGATTACACTTTCGGTCCCGTTTATTAATCCCTTTCTGGTGACCATTCTGCTCTGGTCCGCTGCTTTTATATAGAAAGCTACCTCCTGGACTCTGCAGTAATTCCAGATCCCTGTATAGGGGTAAAGGGTCTCTGGGTAGCTCGGGGTGCTGTCTTACTTGCAGCCCAGACTCGCACCAGACGGACATCAACACAATAACCACAATAAGAACCCTAACACACCCCTAACCCTAATCCCAAACCTAACCCTAGCCCCAACCCTAACCCTAATTTTAGCCTCAATTCTAACCCGAACTTTGACCCCAAACCTAACCCTAGCATTAGCCCCAACCCTATCCCTAATGTTAGCCAAGTACGAGCCCTACCCTTATCCTATCTCTAACCCTAACTTTAGCCTAATCCTAGTCCTAACTTTAGCCTAACAATAACCCTAAGTTTAGCCTAACCCTAACCCTAACTTTAGCCTAACCCTAACCTTAACTTTAGCATAACAATAACCCTGACTTTAGCCTAAAAATAACGCTATATTTAGCCTAACAGTAACCATAACCCTAGCCTTAACAGTAACCCTAACAGTATCCCTAACCCTAACAGTAACCCAAACCCTAACAGTAACCCTAACTTTAGCCTAACAATATCCCTAACCCTAACAGTAACCCTAACAGTAACCTTAGCACTCATAGTAACCCTAACTTTAGCCTAACAGTAACCCTAACCCTAAAAGTAACAGTAACCCTAACTTTAGTCTAACAGTAACCCTAACTTTAGCCTAACCCTTACCCTAACTTTAGCCTAACACTAACCCTAACTATAGCACTACCCCTAACCTGCTGTATCTGTTTTTTACTTCATAAGAATATCGCTGACTGGCACAGCTGTTGCCAGCAGCACTTGTCACAATATTTCTCCTCTAATTTCTCACTGACAGGAGATTAGAGGAGAAACATTGTTACTATGAGGCACATCACTGGGAAAGTTTGTTGCTACAACAAACTTTCCCAGTGATCTGTCTCATTGGCTGGTGTGACGCTGACATCATCAGGACCTGAAACAATCAGGTTTCGATGAAGTCGGGGGTCACAGGAAGTGTTGTGTGCGAGGATCCACTCATTATAAGGTATGTGGGGGTCCCAATCAGCAAAAAATTACTGACCGTACACAAACATCAGCGCTGAACAAAGCCCAAATAGCGCCGACATTTATCTACCATCGGCGGTCATGAAGCGGTTAAAAATTCAAAAATGCAAAAGAAAATTCCTCAAAATCCAGACATTTAACTTTGGTTATCTAGATTGCAAAGTTGGTACACGTGTTTTAGGCTATGCTGGTGAGTGTTTGATGTTGTAGATTTACAGTATACATCACTTTGACACCTATAATGTAAATTAGGCTACTGCATTTTTTCATTGCATTATTGAGTACATTTTTTTACATTCGTTTTTATCGCAATTTTGATCCTGCAATGTTTGTCTTTTTTTGGCATGTTATGTTTTAAATTAAGCTGTTTTGTTTTTGATGTTTCCTGGTATCTGACATTGATACATTTTTGTTAATACATTTATGTGAAGAATATATGCATTTTTAGTGCATTTTGGGAGCTGAAATGCACTAAATACAAATATAAACTTTTTACTTGCAGAACTTCCCACGTCTAATGTAATTCTATGGGGGAAATCCACACAAAAAACTCGGCGTATTGACATATTGCAGAATTCAAATATGCACCGCAGGTGGGTTCATGCAGCATACAAAAACCACAGTGAGCATGGGATTCAAATAAATCCCATGTACTTTGCAGTAACTGCATTGCATCAGCTGGTGCTTGTGTGCTATACATAAATGCATAAAAAAATGACATGGGGTTTCTTCTATTTTTGATAACCAGTGCAGGCAAAACTGACAGCTCCAGGCTGCAGTCCTAGCTGCCAGACCTATCATAGCTGGTTATGAAGAATAGAGGGGGCTCACACCTTTTTTTAATTATTTAAAAATATTATTTTAAAAAATGGCATGGAATACCCCAATTTTTGATAACCAGCCAAGCTAAAGCAAACCGCTGGGGACTGGTATTAAAATAGCAACCCACAGACACACCAGAAAAGGCATATCCATTAGATGTGCAAATTGTGATGCTTTGCCTGGCTCTTTCCACTTGCCCTGGTGTGGTTGCAAGTGGGGTAATATTTGTGTGGTTAATGTCAGCTGTTTTATTGCTGCTGACATCTATTCTACAGTAATGGAGAGGAATGTAAGATGCCACCATAACTAACCACATAGTTCAATTGTAAAAAACACACAGCCAGAATAAAATCATTTAAAAGAAACAATGACACAGACTCTTTTATTTGAAATAAAAAAATAAAAAGCACAGTTCTACTCACTTTATGCCTTATCCATTGAAACCCATGTCACCTGTAAAAGACAGAAAATAATAAAAAAACATACTCACCATTACGCCCACAGCATAGCACTCACTGCATGTCACTGGAAAGTGGAATCAGTCGAACATCCCTTTGGCAGATATTAGCTAACTTGTGATCTATTGGTTGGGGGTTGTTAGGACAACAGAGGATGCCATCAGATGATTGGCTAGGATAGGAAAGTGATTGGCTCTATTTTCTTTATACTGCAGCATGATTACATTTGTCCTTTTTTAAATGATGTTTTGTACACATTATCATTCTTGTATATAATGTATGTTATTGTATTTTGTATTTATGCATATTACTGTTGTTGTTTTGGGTGGTGGGCGATTCCATTTTGTTGATTGGTTCTTTGGGCCTATATAAAGACCGCCCTTTTTCTTACTGTGTATGCTTGAAAAAGACCACTTGGTGGTTGAAACGTTGCATTTTATCATGGCTGAATAAATCGATATATTTCTCACCTGGATTGGATGCTGCTCCTTTTCGTTTCATTGGAATTCCTGTGGTCCTGTTGGGTCTCTGGACGGTGAGCGTGCATCTCTTTGATCCTGCAAGTGCTGTTTGCCATTTTTCTTGTACATGTGACGATTTGGACCCTGGCTTACGGGCACCGGATCTACCAGATGGAACCTTCTAATCCAGAGGTGGGTGAGCTGGATAATGCCATGACTTTTTCATACACTGAGGATGATGCAATACGGATTCTATCTGGATCCCAGACAGATATGTCGTTTTTAAATAAACCGACTACTGACATGCTCAAGAGGAAATATGAAAATGAGAAGAGGAAACTCATTTGCTTTGAGCTACATGGCACAACATTGTGTGAATACTATAAAGCACATAGAATACCACGTGGATTAAGACCGCATTTACGTCCGACCTTGCTTGCGGACAATGCAATGTTTTGTAGTCGATTTGAGTCCATTACTAACAAGTATGCTTTTGACTTAATGCTTCTCAATATTGAGTTTCTTCGATTGGAGATGGAGACTATTAGGAAATCTATCACTGATCTTGAACTACAGCTCACTTCCCAGATGACCCTACAAGAGATGGATACTGTCAAGATCCAGTTGGATGAGAAATTATTAAAGTATCGTGCTGACATTGAAAAGACTAAGAGAACGAAGTGGTTCCAAGATGCTGAGGATTATAAATCGGGACGTATTTTTTCATGGCACAAGAATGTAGGGTCTTTTTCATTCAAGACGAAGGAGAGACCAACACAGATGCGTAAACGCAGAAGACCACAAGAGAGACAATATCGCAATTTCGGTTTCACCACAGCTGAGTCGGACTCTACGGATGATACAAATATGGGTGCTTCCTCTTCTTCCTTTGTTTTTTTAGGGAAGGACAATACCGACTTAACAATGGCAAAAGAAGGATCCGGCGAGGTGGTAGGAAACATGGGCGTAAGAAGAGATCTGCAGAAGCAGGGGAAGAGTCACAATCCCTCAATGAGGACTCGCAATATGGAGGGGAGACGGAAGGGCCTGTGATACATGATAATTTGGTGGTCAATATCTCCTCTTGTGAGTTATCTAAGGTTGATTATGACATTTTATCTAAGGGTTTGTCATTTTGTCCTATGAATTCTCCCGATTGGTTTGAGATTGAATGTGACCTTTTTTCATTCTTTAGGAGACTTCGGTTAACCTCTTTTTTTGCAGGGAAGCATGTACAATCTGATTTCTCTTCTGTTGGTGATTCGGCAGCATTTACTCTACATGGTGTAGGATTGTACTCTAGGAGTAATTTTCAACCACCTGCAAAGAATAATTTCGTTGAATCATATGTACAGTTGGTTGAAAGGGATATCGCACAGTTGAGAAGGAATAACCGTCATTTTGGTAAACATAACCTCAGTTTAGCTGAAAAACAGGCTCTACAGGGACTATCAGATAATAAGGCTATTACAATCAAGAATGCTGATAAAGGTGGAGCGGTGGTTGTGATGGATACTAATAAATATAAGGCTGAGATTTTACAACAGTTGTCAGATGAGGAGGTTTACCTTAAATTGACATGCGACCCCACTTCCCGGTTTCTTGGTGAGTTACGTTTCCTGGTTGATGGTGCATATGCTGATGGGTTGATTGACCAGAAGTTACATGACTTTTTGATTATCGATACTCCGGTTACACCAATTTTGTACACTTTGCCAAAGATCCACAAGGATCTCTACAACCCTCCCGGACGCCCCATTGTGTCCGGGAGGGGTTCACTTTTTAATAAAGTGGCCATTTTTTTGGATAAAGTCTTACGGAAGTTTGCTACATCAGCACGATCCTTTATTATGGATGCCAATGATTTTTTGAACAAAATTAAGGAAGTGGAGGTTGATTCTGATACATTATTAGTTTCATTTGACGTAACCTCATTATATACATCAATCCAGCATGACAAAGGGTTGGAGGCTGTCGATGTGGTGCTATCAGGCTCTGACGTGACCCCTGAGTGTACACAGATGATTCTCACTCTGTTAGGTTTCATCCTTAGGAAGAATTATTTTCTTTTTGGGGATGATTATTACCTGCAGATTAGGGGTACCGCCATGGGGTCCAATGTGGCCCCTACTTATGCAAACATCTATATGGCGGTATTTGAGGATCGTTATGTGTACAAGTCCTACTTTTGGGGTCACGTTCGGGCCTGGTGGCGCTACATCGATGACGTCTTTTGCATATGGGATGGGAGTTTTGAAGATTTATGTAATTTTCACACTGAGTTAAATGGAGTATATCCAGAATTGAAGTTCACTTTGACACAATCTTCTACTCAAGTCCAATTTTTAGACACATTGGTATACAAGGAAGGGAATGTATTATGTACAGACCTATATGTGAAAGAAACTGACAGGAATAGCCTTTTGCTTTTTAATAGTAATCATCCAAGGAAGATGGTGGAGTCTTTGCCCTGGAGTCAGATGCTACGAGTATGTAGAATAGTCAAGGATGAGGATAGGTTACATGTTAGACTTGATGAAATGTGTGAAAAATTTACCAACCGGGGGTATCCAATTAGGCAGGTTAAAAGATTCAAGAATAGAGCCATGAATTTGGCAGCTGACGATTTTTTTCGGAGATGTGACAAGTCACCAGTCAAACGGGTTCCTTTTGTATCCACTTTTTGTCCGGTTAGTGATAGGATTATTGGGATTTTAAATAAACACTGGGATGTACTGCATAGGGGATTACCTGAAATCCCTGAGTTCACTATTAGACCTATTGTTTCCTATCGACGTGGACGGAATTTATGTGATAAATTGGTCAAGGCTGATGTGGGATCTAGTAAAATGTTGCGACAATTGACATTGGGTCCTCTGACTGTGGGTAATTTTCCATGTCTTGGATGTGCCTGCTGTGGGAATATGATCAAAGGGGATTGTTTTTTTCATCCACATATTGGAAAAAAATTCCTGATTAAAGAAAGATTTACGTGTTCCACTAGTTTTGTTATTTACATGATTGTTTGCCCATGTGGGCTAGCGTATATAGGGGAAGCTACCATGGAAATTCGGGCACGGATTAGTAAACATAAGAGCACAATTAGAACAAAACTTTTGGAGCTTCCAATACCGAAGCATTTCTTGGACTGTAGACATTCTGTGAATCAGTTAAGATTCAGGGTGATAGATGGTGTTCCACTGTCAAGTCGGGGTGGTGATAGGATTACATTATTGAAAAAGAAAGAGCTGAGATGGATTTCGATCTTGGATACTCTTCAACCGAAAGGTTTGAATCTTGACTATAATCTGCAGATTTGCACTAAATAATCCATATGAGTCTTGACGTGTCATCCTGTTGTTTTTAACAGTATTGATTGATTTTAATTATTTTTTGCATTTTTGTAGGAATGTTGCAGTGGAATGACTTGAGGACATGGGGATTGAATTTCCCTGAAGACTTGTTGGTCTATTGATGTATAATTACATTGATTATCCCCATGCCCTCTTGCCCTCCCTCCCTTTTCTCTCCCCTTTTCCTCCCCCCTTTTTTTCTTTTTTTCTTTTTTATGTGAAGATGAGAATAAAGTTTTTTTGGCTTCAAAATTATTATATTGGGTCACTTTATATTGTTTTTTATTACTTAGGTTTAGCTCCTGGTTACATTATCAGATAAATTGACAGTATGATGTGATTGGCGATTGGTTAGGTGACTGCTATAAAGTAATTATAATCTAACTGTACTTGGATATGTAGGTTTTTTCTAGGGTATCATATCTAGTATACTGCTGCGTTGACCTAATCTATACTGTGGCTTGTGTTGATTAACGGCATTAGCTATGTGTCCGTCCTTTTGGTTGGGTTACATATGTTGCGCACCTCTACGCAGGCGCGGCTAACTTGGTTGACATTGTGGTCGCCATGGTATTCCCGATGCGCGATTGCGCAAGCGCGGGACTTGGATAGCGTGACATCGCGATGTTTGTGTATAGAGTGGATACCAGCGAGGTCTCTTAGCGCCGATGCGCATGCGCGGGCGTCTGATGACGTGGTGTCGCGGGATTTTGACTCCTGGGTCGCGATTGCTGATGCTGAGCCTCTGACGTTTTCCATCGCTTCTGTTAGATTGATGGGGATTCGTGAATACTGGGAGCATTAGGTAATGTGTTAGCAACCACTATAGGCTATTGAATTTGGCGCCGATTTTAAGGAGGTGCTTTAATTGGCTATGTTTGACTTTACTGATAACACTAGTTGCTAACTTGTGATCTATTGGTTGGGGGTTGTTAGGACAACAGAGGATGCCATCAGATGATTGGCTAGGATAGGAAAGTGATTGGCTCTATTATCTTTATACTGCGGCATGATTACATTTGTCCTTTTTTAAATGATGCTTTGTACACATTATCATTCTTGTATATAATGTATGTTATTGTATTTTGTATTTATGCATATTACTGTTGTTGTTTTGGGTGGTGGGCGATTCCATTTTGTTGATTTGTTCTTTGGGCCTATATAAAGACCGCCCTTTTTCTTACTGTGTATGCTTGAAAAAGACCACTTGGTGGTTGAAACGTTGCATTTTATCATGGCTGAATAAATCGATATATTTCTCACCTGGATTGGATGCTGCTCCTTTTCGTTTCATTGGAAAGTGGAATCAGTCGAACATCCCTTTGGCAGATATTAGCTACTCACAATTGGCACCCTTACAAAATCCAGCTGCTGCAGCATCTCAGCGAGGATGACCTAGATCGGCGCGCTGAAATTGCAGAATGGGCAAAACAAAAATTGGAACAGAACCCTCAGTTTACACAGAACATTATGTTCAGTGATGAGACAAACTATTTTTTTGAATGATTAAGTTAACAAACAAAACCACCACTATTGGTCTGACACTAACTTACAGTGGATAGATCCCTCCAAGACTGTTAAAACACAAAAATTGACAGCATGGTGTGGTATACGAGGTACAAAGATAGTGGGGACATTCTTCATCAATGGAAACCTCAATGCTACTGGATATCTGAAAATGCTACATGATGAAGTGTTGCCCTCTTTATGCACTGAAGATGGCACATAACTTGAGTTTTTCCAGCAAGATGGTGCAGCACCACATTATGAGTGTCAGGTCCAAGCATTTCTACATGAACAGTTTCCTGGAAAGTGGATTGGTTGTCATGGGTCAGTTGAATGGACACCAAGGTCTCCCAATCTGACCTCCTTAGACTTTTCTCTTTGGGGTCATCTGATGGCAATTGTCTATGCTGTGAAGATACGAGATGTGCAGCATCTGAAACAATGGGTACTGGAAGCCTGTGCTAGCATTTCTTCTGCAGTGTTGCTATCAGTGTGTCAAGAGTGGGAAAAGAGGGTTGCATTGACAATCCAACACAATGGGCAGCATTTTGAACACATTTTATAAGTGGTCATAAACTTGTAAATAACTAATGAAAGAATAAAGTTACGTTAAGACCAAGCACACCATTGTTTTTCTTGTGAAATTCTTAATAAGATTGATGTGTCACTTGACCCTCTTCCCATTGAAAAAAATAAAGTTGGATCCAAAATGGCCGACTTCAAAATGGCTACCATGGTCATTACCATCTTGAAAAATTTTCCCCCTCCCATATACTAATGTGCCACAAACAGGAAGTTGATATCACCAACCATTCCCATTTTATTTAGGTGTATCCATATAAATGGCCCAACCTGTACAGTATAATGCTTTCCATGAAATTGGCCCTTGAGCATGTGTGAATTTTTTTTATGAACCTTGAGAATCAAATTTTAAATGGTTTAAATTTGTGTAGAACAGTAAATTTCAGTACAGACTACTCAATGTCAATCTTTCTCAGATCATTAGTTATCCAAAGTGCTTGATACAAACTCCCTGAATTAATACAGCAAAAAAGGGGCAGCATTATTTACCTGTCCAGGTCTCAGAACTAATTCACTCTCAGGATGCAGAAAACCCATGTAGTAAAGATGGCAGCAACACAGGTGCAAAATATTGATGAGACAACCACTCACAACCTAGCAGTTTATTGAGGGGGTGATTGCTTAGTATTAGATTGCACAAAATCATCTTGTATAGGGAGATGGTCACACACGGTCAATGCACGGTATGTGGCTTACAGTCTTTTAGTGATGCCCAAACTATTAGATTAGTTGGGCAGTGTATCCCATGAAAACAGACACCCTAGTTTACAAGTGCAAAAATGATGGGCCTGGCTGCATCCTGAGAAATAAACTGCAAGAAATATATATACATAATATATATGGTAATGGTCGATATTTTGGCCAAGTTACGCAAGCTCGCAACCTGCAACTAGGGTCCTCTCACACTTGTGAGTTATAGCATTAAACTTAATAGCAAAGCCACAAACTCTCTCCCAAGTTCCAAGAAATTGATGTTTTAATTCTGTTTTGAAGAGATCAAGTGGTGACTATTGTTGAGCATTCCGATTCTGCAAATATCGGGTATTGGCCGATATTCGCTGTATCGGAGTTCCGATACCGAGTTCCGATATTTTTACAATATCGAATACCGGAATCGGAAGTTCCCATAATGCAATGAGCCAGTTGTGTTAGCCATGTTAACTAATGACATGGCTGTGATTGACTGCTGAAATGATGTCATCATGATGCGCGGTCTGTGCGAGCCTGCCGGGGGTCTGTGCGGGCCTGTCTGGGGTCTGTACAGGCCTGCCGGGGGTCTGTACGGGCATGCCGGCAGTCTGTGCGGGCTGCCAGGGGTCTGTGCGGGCCTGCTAGGGGTCTGTGCGGGCTGCCGGGGGTCTGTACGGGCCTGCCGGGGGTCTGTGCGGGCTGCCTGGGGTCTGTACGCACAGAGTACATACTCACCATCACTTGTCACTTTGATCCCCAAAGCCAGTGTCATCTGTAAAAAATATTAAAATAACAAACAACCAATATACTCCCTGATCCGCAGAAATCCACGAGTGTCCCATGATGATCTCCTACAGTGCATCACTGAGAGGTTACTATAGCTCACTGGTCTCACTTTATGGCAAAAGCTGCGTGGGAACTTTCTCACACAGCAATGCCAAAAGTGAGACTAGGGACAATTTTTTACAGTGGTGGAGGAATACAGTGCGGAAGGATACCTACCTCCCGTCATTGTATTCCTGGAGCCCCTAGAGAGCGGTCACCTCAGCTGATGCTGCTGTTCTCCACGGGAGATCGTCGTGAGACACTCGTGGATTTCTGCAGATCAGGGAGTATATTGGTTGTTTGTTATTTTAATATTTTTTACAGATGACACTGGCTTCGGGGATGAAAGTGACAAGTGATGGTGAGTATGTACTCTATGTTATATGTACTGTATGTCTATATTAGTGTTGAGCGATACCTTCCGATATCGGGAAATATCGGATCGGATTGGACCGATACCCCAAAAACATCGGGTATCGCTAATTCCGATACCGGAAACCCATGCAAAGGGGCACAAATACCGGAATGAAAATAAACCCTTTCTTTACTTTCACATCCAGTTCAGGAGGGGGGAAGAGTATGGGCGGTGCGTGGGCGGAGACTGTGCATGTGCGGGCGGGGTCTGTATGGGCCTCTCGGGGGTCTGTGCGGGCTGCTGGGGGTCTGTGCGGGGCTGCCGGGGGTCTGTGCGGGCCTTCCGGGGGTCTGTGCGGGCTGATCGGGGTCTGTGCGGGCCTGCCGGGGGTTATGTGTGTGCAGGCATCGTCCGATGGGACTACAAGTCCCATCGGGTTATGCCTGCTACAATGACAGTGATTGACACATTAGCCAATGATGGGACAGTAGTAGTCCCATCATCCGGCTAATGTGTTGAATGTTAAAAAAACAAACATACATACTACATACTACATACATACTACATACATACTACATATATACAACATTCATACAACATACATACATACTACATACTACATACATACTTCATATATACTACATTCATACAACATACATGCATGCTACATACATACTACATATATACTACATTCATACAAAATACATACATACTACATACATACTACATATATTCTACATTCATACATACATACTACATACATACTACATATATACTACATTCATACAACATACATACATACTACTCATATACTACATTCATACAACATACATACATACATACATAATACATACTACATATATACTACATTCATACAACATACATACATACTATATAATACATACTACATATATACTACATTCATACAACATACATACTACATATACTACATATATACTACATTCATACAACATACGTACTACATACATACTACATACTACATACAATACATTCATACAATACATACATATAGACATACAGTACATATAACATAGAGTACATATTCACCATCACTTGTCACTTTGATCCCCGAAGCCTGTGTCATCTGTAAAAAATATTAAAATAACAAACAAGCAATATACTCCCTGATCTGCAGAAATTCACGAGTATCCCAAGACGATCTCCCGTGGAGAACAGCAGCATCAGCTGATGCGACCACTCTCTAGGGGCACCAGGAATACAATGACGGGAGGTAGGTATCCTGCAGCACTGTATTCCTCTGCCACTGTAAAAAATAGTCCCTAGTCTCACTTTTGGCATTGCTGTGTGAGAAAGTTCCCACGCAGCTTTTGCCATAAAGTGAGACCAGTGAGCTATACTAACCTCTCAGTGATGCACTACAGGAGGTCGTCATGGGACACTCATGGATTTCTGCGGATCAGGGAGTATATTGGTTGTTTGTTATTTGAATATTTTTTACAGTGAGATGACACTGGCTTCGGGGATCAAAGTGACGAGTGATGGTGAGTATGTACTCTATGTTATATGTACTGTATGTCTATATGTATGTGTTGTATGAATGTATTGTATGTAGTATGTATGTAGTATGTATGTTGTATGTATGTTGTATGTATGTATGTAGCATGTTGAATGTATGTTGGATGTATGTAGTAAGTATGTAGTATGTAGTATGTATGTATGTTGTATGAATGTAGTATATATGTAGTATGTATGTAGTATGTATGTATGTTGTATGAATGTAGTATATATGTAGCATGTATGTATGCTGTATGAATGTTGTATATATGTAGTATGTATGTAGTGTGTAGAATGTATGTTTTTTTTCACATTCAACACATTAGCTGGATGATGGGACTACTACTGTCCCATCATTGGCTAATTTGTCAATCACTGTCATTGTAGCAGGCATAGCCCGATGGGACTTGTAGTCCCATCGGACGATGCCCTCACACACACACAAACCCTGGCAGGCCGGTGCAGTCCCCCGGCAAGCCCGTGCAGACCCCCGGCAGGCCCGTGCAGACCCCCGGCAGGCCCGTGCAGACCCTTGACAGGCCCACACAGACCCCCGGCAGGCCCGCACAGACCGAGCATCATGATGACATCATTTCAGCAGCCAATCACAGCCATGCCATTAGTTAACATGGCTAACACAACTGGCTCATTGCATTATTCCGATTCCGGTATTCGATATTGTAAAAATATCGGAACTCGGTATCGGAACTCCGATACAGCGAATATCGGCCGATACCCGATATTTGCAGTATTGGAATGCTCAACATTAGTCTATATGTATGTATTGTATGAATGTATGAATGCATTGTTTGTAGTATGTAGTATGTATGTAGTATGTATGTTGTATGTCTGTAGCATGTTTTATGTATGTTGTATGTATGTAGTATGTACTATGTATGTATGTAGTATGTATGTTGGATGAATGTAGTATATATGTAGTATGTATGTAGTATGTATGTATGTTGCATGAATGTAGTATATATGTAGTAAGTATGTAGTATGTATGTATGTATGTTGTATGAATGTAGTATATATGTAGTATGTACTGTTTGTAGTTTGTATGTATGTTGTATGAATGTAGTATATATGAAGTATGTATGTAGTATGTAGTATGTATGTATGTTGTATGCATGTAGTATGTATGTATGTATGTTGTATGAATGTAGTATACAGTGGGGAAAAAAAGTATTTAGTCAGTCAGCAATAGTGCAAGTTCCACCACTTAAAAAGATGAGAGGCGTCTGTAATTTACATCATAGGTAGACCTCAACTATGGGAGACAAACTGAGAAAAAAAAATCCAGAAAATCACATTGTCTGTTTTTTTTTCATTTTATTTGCATATTATGGTGGAAAATAAGTATTTGGTCAGAAACAAGCAATCAAGATTTCTGGCTCTCACAGACCTGTAACTTCTTCTTTAAGAGTCTCCTCTTTCCTCCACTCATTACCTGAAGTAATGGCACCTGTTTAAACTTGTTATCATTATAAAAAGACACCTGTGCACACCCTCAAACAGTCTGACTCCAAACTCCACTATGGTGAAGACCAAAGAGCTGTCAAAGGACACCAGAAACAAAATTGTAGCCCTGCACCAGACTGGGAAGACTGAATCTGCAATAGCCAACCAGCTTGGAGTGAGGAAATCAACTGTGGGAGCAATAATTAGAAAATGGAAGACATACAAGACCACTGATAATCTCCCTCGATCTGGTGCTCCACGCAAAATCCCACCCCGTGGGGTCAGAATGATCACAAGAACGGTGAGCAAAAATCCCAGAACCACGCGGGGGGACCTAGTGAATGAACTGCAGAGAGCTGGGACCAATGTAACAAGGCCTACCATAAGTAACACACTACGCCACCATGGACTCAGATCCTGCAGTGCCAGACGTGTCCCACTGCTTAAGCCTGTACATGTCCGGGCCCGTCTGAAGTTTGCTAGAGAGCATTTGGATGATCCAGAGGAGTTTTGGGAGAATGTCCTATGGTCTGATGAAACCAAACTGGAACTGTTTGGTAGAAACACAACTTGTCGTGTTTGGAGGAAAAAGAATACTGAGTTGCATCCATCAAACACCATACCTACTGTAAAGCATGGTGGTGGAAACATCATGCTTTGGGGCTGTTTCTCTGCAAAGGGGCCAGGATGACTGATCCGGGTACATGAAAGAATGAATGGGGCCATGTATCGTGAGATTTTGAGTGCAAACCTCCTTCCATCAGCAAGGGCATTGAAGATGAAACGTGGCTGGGTCTTTCAACATGACAATGATCCAAAGCACACCGCCAGGGCAACGAAGGAGTGGCTTCGTCAGAAGCATTTCAAGGTCCTGGAGTGTCCTAGCCAGTCTCCAGATCTCAACCCTATAGAAAACCTTTGGAGGGAGTTGAAAGTCCGTGTTGCCAAGCGAAAAGCCAAAAACATCACTGCTCTAGAGGAGATCTGCATGGAGGAATGGGCCAACATACCAACAACAGTGTGTGGCAACCTTGTGAAGACTTACAGAAAACGTTTGACCTCTGTCATTGCCAACAAAGGATATATCCCAAAGTATTGAGATGAAATTTTGTTTCTGACCAAATACTTATTTTCCACCATAATATGCAAATAAAATGGAAAAAAAAACAGACAATGTGATTTTCAGGATTTTTTTTTCTCAGTTTGTCTCCCATAGTTGAGGTCTACCTATGATGTAAATTACAGACGCCTCTCATCTTTTTAAGTGGTGGAACTTGCACTATTGCTGACTGACTAAATACTTTTTTTCCCCACTGTATATGTAGTATGTATGTAGTATGTAGTATGTATGTATGTTGTATGAATGTAGCATGTATGTATGTAGTATGTATGTATGTTGTATGTATGTAGTATGTATGTAGTGTGTATGTATGTTGTATGAATGTAGTATATATGAAGTATGTATGTAGTATTTAGTATATATGTATGTATGTTGTATGAATGTTGTATATGTAGTATGTATGTAGTATGTATGTTTTTTTTTTACATTCAACACATTAGCCGGATGATGGGACTACTACTGTCCCATCATTGGCTAATGTGTCAATCACTGTCATTGTAGCAGGCATAGCCCAATGGGACTTGTACTCCCATCAGACGATGCCTGCACACACAACCCCCGGCAGCCTGCACAGACCCCCCGCAGGCCGGTGCAGACCCCAGGCAGGCCCATACAGACCCCCGGCAGGCGCGTACAGACCCCCGGCAGCCCGCACAGACCCCCGGCAGGTCCGCACAGACCCCCGGCAGCCCAAACAGACCCCTGGCAGCCCGCACAGACCCCCGGCAGGCTCGCACAGACCCCCGGCAGGCCCGCACAGACCCCCAAGAGGCCCGTACAGACCCCGCCCGCACACACACGCCCACACTCTTCCCCCCTCCCGAACTGGATGTGCAAGGAAAGAAAGGGTTTATTTTCATTCCGATATTTGTGCCCCATTGACTTGCATGGGTTTCCACTATCGGAATCGGCGATACCCGATATTTTTGGGATAACGGTCCGATCCAATCCGATCCAATATTTCCCAATATCGGAAGGTATCGCTCAACACTAGTAGTGACATTAAGTTTTTTTTTTATTTAGGTTTTTCTTTTGCTCATTTATTTTTCATTTTGATAAAAATAAACTACTAACACTAGCATTTTAAGCAATTTTATTTTGCAACATTTTTTCCACTCCTTTTTGAAACTGTTGAAGCAGTACTGTACGTTTATCCTGGCAACTGGAGGCTTTGCATTGAGGAATCAGTTCACTAGGAATCAAATTTTGGGGAAAAATTTGATGATGTAGCCAAGATCGAATTTAAAAATATCTCCTTATCTCTGATTAATAGTCTATAAATAGTCCCCTGAAATTGGTTCTTGTGCATGTGTGAATTAATGAAATTCTTTTAGATGATGGTAATCTATGTAGGACTCCTGTCACCAAAAGGACTGCATTAATATCAAGTCAGGAGTTATTCCAAAGGTCACTGGAAGGACAGTGGGGGAGAAAAGAACACCAGTTCCTTCTGGTTGGATGGAGAAGTCTGTCATTATACCAAGACACTGAAAGATATTGTTAAGCAGAGAGCTGTAGCTGAATGCCTATCACCGCAAAAACATTGATCATCATAAGTTAGGTATCAGGTTATATTTTTCTGCAATAAGATGTCTTATTTCTTCATGAGATGTGTGTCTTGGCAGGACATGCTAGAACAGTTATTTGGGGCCTTATTTAAATTTTAATTTCACCCATGCGTCACTTTCCAAACTAGTATCATTGATTTTATTAGAAGGTAAATCTACCAATTATTAACCATACCTATTATACCTTTGATATAAAGTGTACAACACTTATGTTTTATACAAGCAGAACTTTTATATCCATACCATCATTAGCATGTTCTCAAATTTCAAAGTTATCTCCTATCCAAAAGAAAAGGGATAACTTTCTGATTACTGCTGTCCGACTGCCATCGTCCCAACCTATCCTGCGAACAATGACTCTGAAGAGCTCAGGTTGAATGGAATCTCCATTGATTCTAAAAAGAGCATTGCACTTGTCAATCTTCAAAGCTTATATTAATGAATGATGTAGCATTGCGTATGATAAAGCAGGGCTCGTCACAACCAGTTATCAGGATTGGTGTGGACTATGTTTGTCATAGTATTTGGAAAGTTATACCCTATCCTACCCTAGTTATAGCCTAAAACACCCTTTTAATACGACAGAGAATCGAAATGATTGAATTTTGTATACACATTTTTTTTAATTTACATTCTGCAAAGTTTCTCTATGTTCCCAACTTTTATTGCACAAATTATAAATATAATCCAATTTCCCTAATATATCAATAAGCCAAGAAGAGACTACATCTGTCAGTGTAATTCATATAAGCCAGTCTTTATTAGTACTAATCTGCTCCTTGGTTTTTCAACACTATTTCTTCATCTGACCTTTGGAATCGTAATCCATAAACAATCTGGTATTATCTGACATTACTTATAGGAATTAAATAATGCTGCATCAATGTTACCTAAGCTGGCCTTTTATGTGAGAACAGGCATTTTAACAATTTTGGCAAGTTTGAATCAGGAAAAGATGATCTTTGCCACTCTACATTATGAAATGTCAATATATGTAACAAAGCCACAGCCTCAGGACAGTTTCCAGAAAGTCACAGATGATTCTTTAGTCTGAGGAAGGAGCCTTTGTCTGAATGTGCCTCTCTAGAACATAGCGACATTGACAAGCATGACATTTTAAAAATGTTTTTTGCAGTTCACGGAATGTTTGTCCTTTCTTTAAAACAGATGAAGCAGTATCTGCTTGTTCATCAAGTCTTAATATCAGGCAATAGAACAGTATGGTGAAAACCTGATGCTGGTTAAAATAATTATATGTAATGATGATATGCGATAAAGGGAATGCCTAATGAAATTTCTTTTACTATAATTAAAAAAATGTCTGTATTAACCCCTTTATGACCAGATAAATTTTCATTTTTGCAACTTTTTGCTCTTCTCCCTACTTGACCATATGAAATCTTAATTTTGTGGTATTAGTCGAAGTTTAGACACACTATTCATTATAGCTAATAGTGTACTGGAAAATAGAAAAAATAATTGAAATTCATTGAATTGGCAAAGAAGTGGAGTTCTGACAGTTTTTTGGATTTTGCTTTTATATGTAAATTATGTGGTAAACATTAGAGTTGAGCGAAATGGGTCGGTCAAATTCAAAAATAGCCGACTTTAGCTAAAGTCCGGATTCGCTGATCGAAACCCGACCATAGCGTGAGGTCGGCCATGAGGTCACCGATCAGAGCGACAAACTCACGTTTCAAATAATGCTTCCAGCGCCTTTTCTCAGCCAATGATGTAGGACGCACACTGTGGGAAACGTGATGACATGGGCAGTGGCCACCACCATCTTAGAGAAGGGCATTGAAGTGATTGACTGGCTTTGTGTGGCGTCACAGTGGATATAAAAGGCTGTGACTGCAGACCGCCATCTTAGGCCGGTTTCACATTTGCACTTCCGGGCGCAGCGACGGCCTGCGCACGGCCACCGCTAAGCCCCGCCCCCTGCCGCACCACCGCCGGTAGCTCCGCCTCCTGGCGCATGACGCTACATGCATCATTCGTCCCCTATCTTTATCACTGAGGACGCAGGCTGTGCGCAGTATGCCTTTGGCGGCGCCTGCGTCCTTTTGACGGTGCGCCGACCAGCGCCAAACGCAATTTGGTTGCGCTCAACGCACCATCAAAAGGACGCAGGCGCCGCCAAACGCATACTGCGCACGGCCTGCGTCCTCAGTGATAAAGATAGGGGACGCATGACGCATGCAACATCATGCACCAGGAGGCGGAGCTACTGGTGGAGGTGCGGCAGGGGGCGGGGCTTAGCAGCGGCCATGTGCAGGCCATCGCTGCGCCCCGGAAGCGCAAATGTGAAACCGGCCTTACTTCTGCTGATCTTAGAATAGGGAGAGGTGCTGCTGCTGATTCTGAACAGGGAGAGCGTTAGGCAGGGAAGAAGAAAAAAAACTGCTTCTGGTGATAGCACTTTTCACTGTACAGTTAGTGTGCAGTGAAAGGGTAGGATTTTTGTTGTGTGTAGCAGCGCTGGTGGTGATTAGGCTGCCTTTTAAGGCTACCTGCTAGCTGCATTGCTGTGTGCACACTGCTGTTCAAACTGCTTTTTTCAAAGCACTCCAACTTTTATTATTTTGTCCAGGTGAGTTACTGAGTGTTCATTTTTTCACACTCCGTATAGCGGTGTACGCTCCTCATACACTATGGTGTACCGGCTGGTATCATGGACAAATAGAAGCTATCTGGGTGTGACTCTGGAAGAAAAAGCCGAGGAGTTTTTCTGTTTTTCCAGACCTACACCTTAGAGTGCTGTCCGCTTTTCAAACAGTTTCGTATATATCTGCTGTTTGATAACGGTCAAAACTAGACAGAGACAGCGTGTGTCAGTCCCTACACAAATAGGCGGAGATTGACAATTTTCCATACAGACACTGTATAGCGGTGTATGCTCCTCACACACTACCGTGTACTGGCTGGTATCACGGACAAATTAAAGCTATCTGTGTGTGACTCTGGAAAAAAAGCTGAGGATTTTTTCTGCTTTTCCAGACCTACACATTAGAGTGCTGTCTGCTTTTCAAACAGTTTTGTATATCTGCTGTTTGATCACGGTCAAAACTAGACAGAGACAGTGTGTGTCAGTCCCTATACAAATAGATGGAGATTGACAATTTTCCATACACACACCGTATAGAGCTATCCGATTCTGAAACAGTATTGTATATCTGCCGTTCGCATTACAGTCAAATCTATACAGAGTCAGCGTGTGTGTGTGACACTCCGTAAATACATATACGGAGATTGTTAGTTACACAAAAAACATATACAGCTGTACAGTTCTGATACAGCTCCATATATCTGCTTGTTGGATTACGGTCCAATACATACTGTGAGAGCGTCTGTGACTATCAAAATATATACGTAGATTTAATTTTTGTAATACACCTTACACAGCTGGACGCTACTCATACCATGTCTCTGCTGTTATTTTTGGTACATTTTCCCAAACATGAGGAAGTATGGTGGAAGAGTCCGTGGACGTGGGCAGGGGGTCACAGCTGGTACTGATGGTGGTGGCGCATTGGCTGGTTCTGGCAAAAGCACAATAACAGCTAAGGCAGGAGGTGTTGAGCCTGCGTTATCGTCTAGCCCAAGAAGGCCTGTAAGGTTGCCTTTTCTTGGAGTAGGAAAACCGCTTTTAAAGATGGAGCATCAGGAACAGGTTTTGGCGTACATTGCTGAAAAAGCCACCAGCTCTATTGCCTCCTCTTCTGAATGTTCGAAACCTTCAAGCACGGAGTCGTCAGTGCAGGGTTCTGGTCAGGAAAAACACCTTTCCTTGTGTCCTTCACCCCCACCAAAAGTTAAGGATGCGGCAGCCCACACTACAGATTACTCTATGGAGCTCTTTTCACATACCATGCTTAAGTTATCCAGTCAAATCCAGAATTCCCAAGTCCAAGATGAATCTGACATGGCGTGCACTGATACACTGCCACTGCTAGATGATTCTGCTGGTACATCGACCCAGAGCACTACATTGCCCTCGCAGGCTATTGAGCCAGAATCTGACCCTGATGAAACTCAGGTGCCCCTTCCCGCATACTATACCACCTTACATGGTGACACAGAAGAAGGTAAAGAGGAAGGTGCAGATGACTTTGAAGAGGAGGTGATGGATGACCCAGTTCTTGACCCGGATTGGCATCCACTGGGGGAGGAGAAAGGCACTGGCAATAGTTCAGATAAGGAGAAGGATCCGCAGCAGGCATTGACATCGCAGCAGCCGTTTTATGGCAGGCCCGTAGCTGTCCAAAAACGTGGAACAAAAACTAAAAGAGTTGCAGGACAGCTTGGCCAGACGGTTAACTTAGCACAGCGTGCAAGGCCAGAAATTGTATACCATAGTAGGAAGAGTGCAGTGTGGCACTTCTTTGTCCAAAATCCTACTGATGAGGCAAAGGTTACCTGTAAGAAGTGTGGAAGGACCTTGAGCCGAGGTAAACAACTCCAAAATTTGAATACCAGTTGCATGCTTAGATATTTAATCAACATGCACTTGCAAGCGTGGACTGACTACAAAACCTCAGGTAGCACGTGTGCACCTGCTCCGACTGAAGGTAGCCAGCAACGCTCCATCGCTTCCCCCACTGTAAGACCATCGCCACCGTTAAGCACACCAGCAGCACTAAATGTGGAGGTGTCGTCGCAAGGCCAAAACACTCAGGGAATCACAATGGTTTTGCAACTCAACACTGAATCTAGGCCATCACCACCAATACCATCAACAACCCCCTCTCACTCCATCCGGTTCACCGCTACTTCCCCCATATGCAGCTCTCCAGTCCAGCTCACCCTACCAGACACTCTGAGTAGGACAAGAAAGTACTCATCCTCTCATCCGTGTACACTTTGTTTGAACACCTACATTGCCAAACTAATCTCATTAGAGATGATGCCCTACCGTTTGGTTGAAAGCGAAGCTTTCCACGACCTTATGGCCTACGCTGTCCCACGTTATGACCTACCCAGTCGGCACTTCTTTTCTCAAAAAGTCATCCCTGCCCTCCACCGGCATGTGAAAGACTGCATTGTACATGCACTAAAACAGTCAGTAAGTGGAAAGGTGCATCTCACAACATATACATGGACCAGTAGGCATGGCCAGGGCTGTTACGTGTCCATCACTGCGCAGTGGGTTAATGTGGTGGATGCAGGCTTCTCTGGGGACAGCGGCGGTGGAACAGTGCTGCCTAGCCCACGGTATAGGAGACAGTTGGCTCCTCCTCCTCCTCTATCAGCGAAAGCTCGTCCACAGAGCGCAGTTGCATGAGCACTGCATCCGCAGCTGGCAGTGTTGCACACAAGGTGTCCCACTATCTAGCAGCTAATGGTAAGCATCAGCAGGCTGTGCTAAAGATGATGTCTTTGGGTGACAACAGACACACCACTAAGGTACTGGCAGACAACTTGAGCAACAAACTGAGTCATGGCTGGGCAGTCTACATCTTGAGGCAAGCAAGGTAGTCAGTGATAACGGCCGTAATTTTGTGGCAGCCATAGCCCATGCAAAACTCACACACATAACTTGCCTGGCTCACACTTTGAACCTGGTGGTGCAGTGCTTCCTTAATAATTATCTGGAGTTAACATCCCTGCTCCATAAGGTGCGAAGACTGTGCTCGCACATCCATCGCTCAAATGTCCACTCCACTCGTATGCAGAAGCTGCAGCAATAGCTCCACCTCCCCAAGCACCGGCCACTGATAGACGTTGCAACAAGATGGAACTCCACCCTGCACATGGTTGAGAGGCTGTGCAAACAGAAGCAGGCTGTAATGCATTTGTGGGAGGATACATGGGCAGGCAGTTTGAGGGAAGACATGGAATTGTCGGGTGTGCAGTGGTCAAAGCTGAAAGACCTCTGTAAAGTCCTTCAGTGTTTTGAGGAATGCACACGGCTGGTAAGCGCAGACGACGCCATCATAAGCATGAGCATCCCACTTATGCATCTGCTCATGCAGAGTTTGACGCACATTAATGATCAGGCATCTGCTGCGGAGGAGGAGGAGGAGGGAAGCCTTGATGACAGTCTGTCATTGTCTGGTCAGGGAACTGTCCTGGACGGTGGAGGAAGAAGAGGAAGAGGAGGAGAATGAGGGGGATGATTATTTTGGGCAGGAGGATGCTTCTCAGGGGGCAAGAGAAAATGTTGGCATTCCAAGGTCAGGTACAGTGTTTGTGCGTGACTGTAGGGATGTGGATTTTCCAGAAAGTGCTCCTCCACCCACCACTGGCAGTGCATCATTGACACCGGGAACATTGGCCCACATGTTCGAATGTCTTGCGGATCCTAAAAAGGGACCCCTGCATTGCCAAAATGATGAGGGATGATGACTACTGGCTAGCCAGCATCCTCGATCTACGCTACAAAGGCAAATAACACAACATCATGCCACAGGAGAACCTAGAGATAATATTGGCTAACAAACAAGCAACTCTGGTAACCCGTTTGTTTGAGGCTTTCCCAGCACACTGCAGCGGTGCTGGTTCTCCCACGAGCTGTAGTGGGCACAATGGAAGAGGTGTTCGTGGTGCACACAGCTGAAGTGGCGCTGGATACAGGAGTTTAATGACCTTGTTGTGGAATGATTTCTCAAGTACCGCTCACACAACTGCTAATACGGCATCGATTAAAAGTGACAGGAGACAGCAGTTGTCAACTATGGTTACAAACTACTTCTCCTCCCATATCAATGTACTCCCTCACAGGTCATTCCCCTTTTACTATTGGGCCTCTAAGCTGGATGCCTGGCCTGAATTGGCACAATATGCGATACAGGAGCTCGCTTGCCCTGCTGCTAGTGTGTTATCTGAAAGAGTCTTCACTGCTGCTGGATCAATCCTGACAGAAAAAAGGACCCGTCTGTCAACCCAAAATGTTGATGATCTAACCTTCATTAAAATGAACCATGCATGGGTTTCAAAGGATTTTGTCCCACCTTCCCCTGATGACACATAGGTTGCCAGAAAACTGCCTCGCGGTAGAGTTGAGCGAAATGGGTCTAAAAAATTCAAAAGTCGCCGACTTTTGGCAAAGTCGGGTTTCATGAAACGAAACCCGACCCTAGGATGAGGTCGGCCACGAGGTCGGCGACTTACGCGCCAAAGTCGCGATTCAAAAGTTTGTTTTGGGCTCTTTTTCAGCCAATCAGGATCCATGGACACTGTGGGCAACGTGATGACCTAGGCACGGGTCACCACCATCTTTCAGAAGGGCATGCAAGTGATTGGCTTGCTTTGGTGGGCGTCACAGGGGGTATAAAAGGGCGTGCACGCCGACCGCCATCTTACTTCTGCCGATCTTAGTATAGGGAGAGGTTGCTGCTGATTCTGTAGGGAGAGCGTTAGGCAGGGAAGAGGACAAAAAAACTGCTTCTGCTGCTAGCGATTTGGCCTGCACAACACACAAGTCACTGTGTGTGCAGTGCAAGGGGAGGCTATATTGTGGTGTATCAGTGGTGTTGGTTGTTGGGCTGCCTTTTAAGGCTTCCTGACACGCTGGCATTGCTGTTTACCCACTGCTCCGCAAACTGCTTTTTTAAAAGCAATCCAATCTCCCTTATCCTCTAGTCACTTTTGTCACAGCTGTGCCATCGAGCCTGTCACATAGCGCTCAGATATCAGTGGGCCTCACACAATCCACAAGTGTCCAGTGTCCAAAAGTGTGCGCAGAGATTCAAAATCTCCATTATCCTCTCGTCACTTTGGTCACAGGCAGCTGTGCCATCGAGCGTGTCACATAGCGCTCAGATATTAGTGGGCCTCACACAATCCACAAGTGTCCAGTGTCCAAAAGTGTGCGCAGAGATTCAAAATCTCCATTATCCTCTCGTCACTTTGGTCACAGGCAGCTGTGCCATCGAGCCTGTCACATAGCGCTCAGATATCAGTGGGCCTCACACAATCCACAAGTGTCCAGTGTCCAAAAGTGTGCGCAGAGATTCAAAATCTCCATTATCCTCTCGTCACTTTGGTCACAGGCAGCTGTGCCATCGAGCCTGTCACATAGCGCTCAGATATCAGTGGGCCTCACACAATCCAAAAGTGTCCACTGTCCACAAGTGTGTGCAGAAATTCTAAATCTCCCCTGTCCTATAGACACCTTGTACCTTGTTTTACATTACTATATAGTTTGTTGGATTTTGTCTACATTTCTACCAAAAATGAGGAAGGCTGGTGGAAGAGGCCGTGGAATTGGGCGGGGGTTGGCAGCTGGTAATGATGGTGTTGGTGGTGGATCTGATGGTAGTGGCAAGAGCAAAATAGGACCGAATGCAGGAGGTGCTGACCCTGCGTCATCGTCTGGCTACATAAGGCCTCGAACGCTTAGTTTTCTAGGAGTTGGCAAACCGCTTTTAAAGGCAGAGCATCAGGAAAAAGTTTTGTCTTACATTGCTGACTCAGCCTCCAGCTCTATCGCCTCCTCTTCTTCAGTTGTAAAAAGTAAAAGCACTGAGTCGTCATTGGAGGCTCATGTTCATGAACCACACCTTTCCTTGTGTCCTTCACCCCAACCAAGATTGAAGGATGACGCAGGCCATACTACTGATTACTCCATGGAGCTGTTTTCACATACCATGCCTGGATTATCAAGTGAAATGGTGAATTACCCAGGCCAAGATGAATCTGACATGGAGTGCACTGATGCACAGCCGCTGATGGATGATTCTGCTGGTACATTCACTCAGAGCACTACATTGTCCTCGCAGTGTTCAGAGCCAGATTTTGACCCTGATGAGACTCAGGTGCCCCTTCCCGCACACTATACCACCATACACGGTGACACAGAGAAAGGTGCACATGACATAGAAGAGGAGGTGATGGATGACCCAGTTGTTGACCCAGATTGGCATCCATTGGGGGAAGAGGGTGCTGCTTCCAATAGCTCAGATGAGGAGCATCCACAGCAGACATCGACATCGCAACAGCTGTTATCTGGCAGGCCCGGAGCACTCCAAAGACAGGTTCCAAACATCAAAAGAGTTGCTGGACAGCTTGTCCAGAGGGTCAAAAGATCACAGCGTGCTAGGCCGCAAAATGTCTGCCAAAGTAGGAAGAGTGCAGTGTGGCACTTTTTTGAACAAAATCCTCATGATCAGGCCAAGGTTATCTGTAAGAAGTGCGCAAAGACCTTTAGCCGAGGGAAAAATCTGAAAAATTTGAATACCAGTTGCATGCTTAGACATTTAACCAGCATGCACTTGCAAGCGTGGACACAACACCAAACCTCAAGTGCCACATGTGCAACTGATCACAACGAAGGTAGTCAGCAACGCTACATTGTTTCCCCCACTGTAAGCTCACCGGTTAGCACAGCAGCAAATGTTGAGGTGTCGTTGCAAGACCACAGCAGTCAGGGAATCCCACTGTTATATCAACGAAAGACTGATTCTAGGCCATCAGAAAGAACACCAACTCCATCACCATCATCAACCCTCTCTCAGTCCGCCCTGTCCACCGCTACTTCCACCATATGCAGCTCTCAAGTCCAGCTCACCCTCCCAGACACTATGAGTAGGTCAAGAAATTACTCAGTCTCTCATCTGCGTACACTGGGTTTGAACGCCCACATTGCCAAACTAATCTCGTTTGAGATGATGCCCTTTCGGTTGGTGGAAAGCACAGCTTTCCGCGAACTCATGGCCTATGCAGTACCACGCTATGACCTACCCAGTCGCCACTTCTTCTCTCGCAAAGCCATCCCAGCCCTCCACCATCATGTGAAAGACCGCATTGTCCATGCACTCAAGCAGTCAGTGAGCGGAAAGGTGCACCTCACAACTGATGCATGGTCCAGTCGGCATGGCCAGGGCCGTTACGTGTCCATCACTGCGCACTGGGTTAATGTGGTGGATGCAGGGTCCACAGGGGACAGCGGTGGTGGGACAGTGCTGCCTAGCCCACGGTATAGGAAACAGTTGGCTGTAGGCGTTCGACCCTCCTCCTCCTCCTCCTCCTCCTCCTCCTCCAGAAGCGAAAGCTCGTCCACAGAGCGCAGTTGTACGAGCACTCCATCTGCAGCTGCCACTGTTGCACACGATGTGTCCCCCTATCGAGCAGCTAGTGGAAAGCGTCAGCAGGCTGTGTTGCAGATGATGTGTTTGGGCCACAGACACACCGCCGAGGTGCTGGCCGAGTACTTGAAGCGACAAACTGAGTCATGGCTGGGCAGTGTACATCTTGAGGCAGGCAAGGTAGTTAGTGATAACGGCCGTAATTTTGTGGCAGCCATAGCCCTTTCAAAACTCAGCCACATACCTTGCTTGGCTCACACCTTGAACCTGGTGGTGCAGTGCTTCCTCAAAAATTATCCGGAGTTAACAGCCCTGCTCCAGAAGGTGCGAAGACTGTGCGCGCACATCCGCCGGTCGCCTGTACACTCCGTTCGTATGCAGAAGCTGCAGCGATTGCTCCACCTTCCCAACCACCACCTCATTATCGACATTGCAACAAGGTGGAACTCCACCCTGCACATGGTGGAGCGGCTGTGCGAGCAGAGGCAGGCCATAATGCATTTGTGGGAGGATACACGGCCAGGCACTTTGAGAGCAGACATGGAGTTGACAGGCATGCAGTGGTCGAAGCTGAAAGACCTTTGTAAAGTGCTTCAGTGTTTTGAGGAATGCACACGGCTGGTAAGCGCAGACGACGCCATCCTAAGCATGAGCATCCCACTTATGCGTCTGCTCATGTAAACTTTGACGCACCTTAAGGAGCAGGCGTCTGCAGCCAATGTTGATGAGGAGGAAGAGGAGGAGGGAATCCTTGATGACATTCAGCCATTGTCTGCTCAGGGACCTCTCCTGGACGAGGTGGAGGAAGAAGAGGAGGAGGAGGAGGATGATGGGGATGATTACTTAGGGGAGGAGGATGCATCTCATGGGGCAAGTGAAAATGTTGGCGTGACAAGGTCTGGTACAGGGTTTGTGCGTGACTGGAGGGATGTGGATTTGCCAGAAAGTGCTCCTCCACCCAGCACTCGCAGTGCATCATTGACACCGGGAACATTGGCCCACATGTCAGATTATGCCTTGCGGATCCTAAAAAGGGACCCCCGCATTGCCAAAATGATGAACGATGATGACTACTGGTTGGCCAGCATCCTGGATCCACGCTATAAAGGCAAATTACAAAACATCATGCCACAGGAGAACCTTGACCTAATATTGGCTAATAAACAAGCAACTCTGGTAAATCGGTTGCTTGAGGCATTCCCAGCACACAGCAGCGGTGATGGTTCTCACACGAGCCGTACGGGCCGGGGGCAGCTTGGCAGAGGTGTTCGTGGTGCACACAGCAGAAGTGGCATTGGAGACAGGGGTTTCATGACAATGTTGTGGACTGATTTTTCAAATACCGCTCACACAACTGGTAATACTGCATCGATGGAAAGTGACAGGAGACAGCAGTTGTCAACTATGGTTACAAACTACTTTTCCTCCCATATCGATGTTCTCCCACACAGGTCATTCCCCTTTGACTATTGGGCCGCTAAACTGGACACCTGGCCTGAAATGGCCCAATTTGCCTTACAGGAGCTCGCTTGCCCAGCTGCAAGTGTGCTATCGGAAAGAGTCTTCAGTGCAGCTGGATCAATCCTGACAGAAAAAAGGACCCGTCTGTCAACCCAAAATGTGAATGATCTAACCTTCATTAAAATGAACCACGCATGGGTTTCCAAGGATTTTGTCCCACCTTCCCCTGATGACACATAGGGTGACAGAAAAATGGCTTGCTTTGGTCCACCTCTTCCTGGTACTTCACCTATTTCGCCTTTTGCATCAGCTGAATGTCCAACATCAACATATGCCACTTTCTAAAACTCCCTAACTGTGCTGCCTCCCCCCCATGGCCGGGGTCACCACCTACCGCACGACACCGTGCGAGTGCCGTTGCCCTGGACAGGTGGGTAGGCCGACTCTTGGGCGCGGGCACTGGCACAGGGTCCCTCATAGTGCAATCAAGTGTCTCTGATGGTGGTGGTGCACACCCGCCGTCAGACACACCGCTGTACTATGAGGGGCCCAGTGCCAGTACCGACGCCCACGAGTGGGCCCCCCTTGCTTGGGCAGGGCCCCAGCATTTGCAATCTTTACCTCTCCCTGCTCCTCCGCTGTGTAATCTGTGCCGTCAAATCCATACTGTGCCTGACACCGTCTGAGCCTGCCTCCTGAGACATATATTTTGAATGTGTACGCTATCCATACATGTTATCCGGGGATACGGTACCCTTTCTAACCTTTGTGCAATCACGTGCAATCCATACTGGGCCTAACACCGTCTGAGCCTGCCTCCTGAGACATATATTTTGAATGTGTACGCTATCCATACATGTTATCCGGGGATACGGTACCCTTTCTAACCTTTGTGCAATCATGTGCAATCCATACTGTGCCTGACACCGTCTGAGCCTGCCTCCTGAGACATATATTTTGAATGTGTACGCTATCCATACATGTTATCCAGGGATACGGTACCCTTTCTAACCTTTGTGCAATCACGTGCAATCCATACTGGGCCTAACACCGTCTGAGCCTGCCTCCTGAGACATATATTTTGAATGTGTACGCTATCCATACATGTTATCCGGGGATACGGTACCCTTTCTAACCTTTGTGAAATCACGTGCAATCCATACTGGGCCTAACACCGTCTGAGCCTGCCTCCTGAGACATATATTTTGAATGTGTACGCTATCCATACATGTTATCCGGGGATACGGTACCCTTTCTAACCTTTGTGCAATCACGTGCAATCCATACTGTGCCTGACACCGTCTGAGCCTGCCTCCTGAGACATATATTTTGAATGTGTACGCTATCCATACATGTTATCCAGGGATACGGTACCCTTTCTAACCTTTGTGCAATCACGTGCAATCCATACTGGGCCTGACACCGTCTGAGCCTGCCTCCTGAGACATATATTTTGAATGTGTACGCTATCCATACATGTTATCCAGGGATACGGTACCCTTTCTAACCTTTGTGCAATCACGTGCAATCCATACTGGGCGTGAGAACGGCTGGCGAGCTGTTAAGCAAGCTACAGCACCTGTCCAGACAAGTACAGGGATTCCCTAGCGAGGAGACTTATTTGATTGTTTTCAATGTTGGGACAGCAATTTTTGGGGAGCACTATACTCTGGAGAATGATAGATGGGGCCCACCATACACTGGAACATTCCAAAGGTGGACATCAGACACTGGAGCAGCATTTACAGGGCCCATTATACACTAGAGCATTAGAAATGGGGCCCATTATGTTTGGAGCATTATTTGGGCCCATAAGACAGTGGAGCTTCATCCATGGGGACCAACATATACTGAAGCATTATGTGGAGCTCATCATATACTGTTTCAAACATTATATGGGACCAATGATTCTGTATGGAGAAATAGATGGGCCTCGTCATGAGATGTAAAAAGTGAGGTATTTTTCATTGTACTATACCGCTATTTATCTGCCGTATCGGAGCATGATGAGTTGTGGTATGTGTTAAATGGGTGCTCTTTCGCCCAGGGCACATGAAAACCTGCAGCCAGCCCTCCCCCCCACAACTTTAGCCAAATAACCCCCATTTTTCAGTGCGTAACTTGTATTATGAAGTTAATTAAGGTTGACAAGCTTAAGTAAGAAGAATTGATGCTTTTGGCATTCAAATGGGCACTGTAGGTGTGTTTCCTGTCCTCCTCTCACTGCCGACTTTTATTCCCCATTGACTTACATTGGGTTTCGTGTTTCGGGACGACCCCGACTTTTCCCTATAATCGGACGATCTTGCTCGACCCAACTTTTGGAAAAGTCGGGTTTCACGAAACGAAACGCGACCCTAAAAAACCAAAAGTCGCTCAACTCTACCTCGCGGTCATGATTCCAGTGCAGGTTTTGGCCTGCACATCAGGGTTTAATGTCTGGAGCCCAGTGCAGGCTTTGACCTGCACGCCTTGGGTTAATTATTGTGGCCTCTCTTTGGTTCATGGAGAGCTACTTTTTGCCCCTGAGAAACTCCCATCCCCGTCAGTTATACTTTTGCCTTTGGCCGAGTGTGTTGACCCCTGTGTGCCTGTGCCTGTTCGTTGTCTTATCGCTTGCTTATATGGTTCTGATCCGGTTCTGTTCCCCGTTGTGAGTTTCGCTGTTGATTCTGTACTGCGCTACCCTCTCTGTGTATGACTCATTGCCTGTGACCTGACTACTCTCTGCTTTCCCCTCTTGTACTTTCCAACTATCTCTGTGTATGACTCATCGGCTACGTCCCGACAATCCTTCCTGTCTAATCCTCTGGTTTTGTCATGCTAGCTCGTGCTTTGACCCCGACTTGATCTGTTTTTGTTCCTGTCTATGCCCCTTGGTAACTTTGTTCCATAGTTACCCTGCTAAGAGTTTCCCTGCAGCTCCTAGCTCTCTGAGGTTTAGGCCATGCCCCCAGCAGTCACGTGCTTCAGGTCCTGCTGTTCTGAAGTATGCACCTTCTCTGCTGCTGCCACTCCACAGGAATCTCTGAGCACAGTTTGTTTTACTCAGGACACATGCACTGGCTCAGTGAGCAAGTTCAGTGCGGTGTTCCTGACACTTGCTTTTGTCCTCCTCTTCCTCGGACTTGCCCAATTCCGCCCTTTGCATCAGTTGAATGTCCAGCCAGCACAACAAAATATGCCATTTTTTAAGTGGGCTTCCCACCCCCCAATGGCTGGGGTCAACACCTGGTGCTCCCGGGCAAGTGCCGTTGCTCTGAACAGGTGGATGGGCCCACAGATGGCCAACTGCCAAAGGGCTGGAAAAGGGCCCCTCATAGTACAATACCGTGTCTCTGATGGTGGGGGGGCCCACTCGCTGTCAGACACACCAGCGTACTATGAGGGGCCCTGTGTCAATACCGTCAACCACGAGTGTGCCCCCCTGCTTGGTCATGGCCACAGCACTTGCAAGTTGCAATACTTACCTCTCCCTGCTCCACTGCTGTGTAGTCTGGGCAGTTATATCCTTCACAGGGACGGCCACTAGAAATTTTGATGGTTAAGATGTAGCTATGTCCTGTTCTGCTGGCCTCTACCTTCAGATGATCAATGGCTACCTTTTATAATGGATGTCAACTTACAAGCGGATGCAGTGGTGCTTTATGATCACCTTTCACAGTTGTGATAGTCACAGACGTGTGACATTCCTGCCACCATTTTTCAATGTCTCCTCTCATGCCAATCCAATAGAATCACCTAACGTCTTTGGCTTCTGTCTTTTGCACTCCAAAATGACCAGACACATCATGATAAGCAGTGAGGACCATGTCTACATCTCTCCCTTTGATCACAGTTTGATGGAGACGAGTAACAGTGATGTGATCAACGCTACTGCGATAAAGCAATCCTTTCTTCACAAAGAACCTTTTTCGCTGTCTCCACAGACACAGTAGTTGAGGGTCTGCATCGCCTCTGCAACATCTACCGGGAGGTTTTCCCATGATGAGTAATTCCCAAATTTCTGATAACACTCGACTTTCCGTCTGTACTTGTATCCATTTAGTTTCCAGTAGCGGAGAGTCTGGACTGGCTTACTGAGATTGAAATATATGCGAAGATTTAAAAGTACCACAACACTGTATACTGTTGTACGCTTTGACTACCTTTCCCTTTTTCTACTTGTTAAATTCTGGTGTAATACATACTGAGCCTGTGAGTGTCTGTGTCTGACTCCGGAAGTATAGATGGAAATTTACAATTACCCCTAGACTGTATACACCTGGTATGTGCTGATACAGTACCTTTGTTCAAGATTTTGTATTACAGTATCATCCATAGTAAGTGAGCGTGTGTGGTTTGCGCCTTCTATATATACGGTGAATCGGAGATACCAATTTTTACCCTATACTCCATACAACTTGGATCTTCTTATACAGTACCTTTGTTCGACATTTAGTATTACGGTCAAATCCATACTGAGTAAGCGTCTGAGACTGATTGCGGGACTATGTATATGGAGATTTCAATTGTACCCTATAATATATATACTTGCTATCTTGTTATCCAGTACCTTTTTTGCAACATTTTTTATTATGGTCAAACCCAGACTGAGTGAGCGTCTGAGGATGACTCCGGAAATATATAGCGAGATTTCAAATTTGGCCAACACTGTATTCAGCTGTATGCTTGTGTTACATTACCCATTTACAGCTTTTCATATTCTTGTGTAACCCATACTGGGCCTGAGAGCGTTTGTGTCTGCTTCCTGAAATGTATACGGAGATTCAGAATGTTTACACTATACTATATATTCCTTGTATCTGGTGATACGGTACCCTTTTTCACCTTTTTATTTTACTGGATAATCCATACTGAGTGTCAGGAACACCGCACTGCACTTGCTCACTGAGCCAGTGCTTGTGTCCTGAGTACAAAAACTGTGCACAAAGATACCTGTGGAGCGGGCCGCAGTGGTGACGATGCATGCTCCAGGCTTACAGGACCTGAAGCATGTAACTGCTGAGGGTGGGGTCTAAACTCCAGAGAGCTAGGAGCTGAGGAAAACTCCTAAAAGGGTAACTACTGGACAATGTTACCAAGGGTGACAGAGACAGAAAAAAGATCAAGCCGAGGTCAAAGCACGACAGTACCAAAGGGTTAGACAGAATGGATAGTCAGGACGTAGCAAATGATCAGAAACCAGAACGGGCAATAGACAGGACAATAGGAACAAACTGTAACGGAGTAACTATAGCCAAGCCAGGAGGTCAGAACCGGAGAAGACAATAGTACCAAAATGAGAGACGGAGTACAGAGTGAGGGGACAGATCGGGTCATACATGGGAAGCAAACAAGCAATGCAGTATACACGCACACCAGGGGGGTCAGACACACAGCCAGAACAACAGTATAGCTGACAGTGAACCCTGGTAAAGAGTGAGTATAAATACCCCTCCCAGATCCAGAAAGAGGCCACGTACACTTAACCCTGTGAGTGCAGGGCAAGAACCCTGTTCAAACAATGACACTGAGCCTGTGAGCATCTGTGTATGACTCATAAAATATATACGGAAATTTATTGTTATCTCTAGACTGTATAGAGCTGTACGCTTCTGATACAGTACCATATATCTGCTGGTATTTTGGGTCAATTTTCTAAAACTTGAGGAAGTATGGTGGAAGAGAACGCGGATGTGGGCATGGGGGACCACTGGTACTGATGGTGGTGGTGGTGCATCTGCTGGTAGTGCAAAAAACACAATAGCAGCTAAGGCAGGAGGTGTTGAGCCTGCGTCATGGTGTAGCTCTGGAAGGCATGTTGGGCTCCATTTTCTGGGAGTAGGTAGACTGCTTTTAAAGCTGGAGCATCAGGAACTGACTTTGGCTTACATTGCTGAAACAGCCTCCAGCTCTATCACCTCCTCTTCTGAAGTTTAAAAAAATGCAAGCACTGAGTCGTAAGTGCAGGCTTCTGGTCAGGAACAACCACTTTCCTTGTGTCCTTCACCCACACCAAAAGTGAAGGATGTGGCACCACACACTTCAGATTACTCCATGGAGCTCTTTTCACATACCATGCCTGGGTTAATTAAAAATGGGGCCCATCATATACTGGAGCATTCAAAATGGGGGACATCTGACACTGGAGCATCATCCATGGGGCCCATCATATACTGGAGCATTCTAAATGGGGCAGATCAGACACTGGAGCAGCATCTATGGGGCCCATCATATACTGGAGCATTCCAAATGGGGGACATCAGACACGGGAGCAGCATCTATGGGGCAAATGATACACTGGAGCATTACAAATGGAGCCCATTATATATTGAGCATTATTAGGGCCCATCATACCCTGGAGCATCATCCATGAGGCCCATCATGTACTGAAGCATTCCAGATTGGGGACATCAGACACTGGAGCAGCATTTACGGGGCCCATTATACACTGGAGCATTAGAAATGGAGCCCATTATATGTGGAGCATTATTATGGACCATAACACACTGGAGCATCGTCCATGGGGACCATCATATACTGTAGCATTATGTGGAGCTCATCATATACTGTATGGAACGTTATATGTGGCCAATTATTCTGTATGGAGAAATATATGGGGCTTATTATTCTGCATGGCGCAGAATGTGGTGGCCGTTATACTGTGTGGAGTTATATACTGTCCTTTTTTTGAGCTATTGTACAATTTAAAATATATCAGTCATGTCATGTAAGCAGTGAAGTATTTGTCATTGTACTATACCTATATTTCTGTGCCGTATCGGAGCATCATGAGTTGTGGTATGTGTTAAAGGGGTGCACTGACACTCTTTGGCCCAGGGCACACAAAAACCTGGAGCCAGCCCTACCCCCCCACAACTTTAGCCAAATAGCCCCCAGTTTTCAATGTGTAACTATTATTATGAAGTAAGTTAAGGTTGACAAGCTTCAGTAATAAGAATTTATGTTTTTGGCATTGAAATGGGCACTATATGTGTGTTTACTGTCCTCCACTACCTGCTGACTTTGCTTCCCCATTGACTTGCATTGGGTTTTGTGTTTCAGTCGGCCTCTGACTTTTCCCTATAGTCGGCCGATTTCGTTTCTACCCGACTTTTGAGAAAGTCGGGTTTCATGAAACCCGACTTGACCCTAAAAATGGCAAAGTCGCTCAACTCTAGTAAACATGCTTTAGATACATGATTCTATAGGTCAGTACGATTATGGTGACACCAAATTGGTGAAGTTTTTTTTTCTATTTTAGTTATAAATAATCCTTTAAATTCTATAAAATAAAATTGCATGTTTATCATCATTTTTTGAGATACATAACTTTTTTATTTTTCATTGATGGAGTTGTGTAAGGGCATTTTTTATTATTTGGCAAGCTGCTGTTTTTGTTAATACCATGTTAGTACACATACAACAATCTGAAAGCTTTTTATTGCATAAAACTACAATTCTGGCTTATTGATTTTTTCATTATGGCATTTAATGTTTGAGTTAGGTAATTTTATATTTTGAAAGATCAAACCTTTACCTACATGGCAATCCCAAGGTATTTGTTATAGTTTCTTTTTTAATAATTAGTAATAAAGGTAGAGTTTGAAATGTTAACATTTTTATTATTTTTTTGTTTATTACATCTTTTGTTTTATTTTTACTTCTTTATTTTTTAGTCCCCTGGGGACTGCAATTAACTGATCATTTGTTATATTGTACTACTGGGCTTCATAGGGTAAACCGGCATTGCGTGCCAGTGAAACGTGCGTTGGGGTGGACAACTTGTCTGGTAACCTCCTCCCTGCTCTCACTCATATCTCGGTAAGCCCTTTGGTTAATTATGGTGTCATTTTTCCTAGGTGTCAAAAGTTAGTTACATTATGGGCTTTTTTTTGGGGTGCCTTGGTTATGGGTTAATTGATCATTCCCTATGCCTGACATTTATACTCTGTGGTGGTTTGTTCCCTTCCTTTGTCTGTACTGTCTTGAACTATCAATACTGTGACTTTTTGTGTGAGTTTATTATTAAGTACTGAATAAAATTTTGCTATGTTTTTTTACACATATACCACCTGTGACTCCTTTTCTTCTTCTGGTGTCCCCTGGGCTTCATAGGAGTACAAAGAAGGCTACCCTTGTGGCTTTCAGCAGGCCCCTGCCTACCATGACAAGCACTAGATCGGGAATCAAAGAATGATGTGAGCAAGTATACCGATGATTGTGCTATTGCGCTATTTAACCCATTTCCAACCTTAGACATATAGTTATGTCTAAGGTTGGCTCCCTCTGTTTGCTGCAGGGTCTAGCGATTAGTGATGAGCAAATTTGTTCAGAAAACGATCACCAAACATAAATTCAGCATGATTATGGCACATTTGAATTCATGATAGGAAGCACCAGCAAAATTTTATAAAATCGGGAAAAATCGGTAACATTCGGTAGAAAGTGCGGGAAAATATTTGCGTTGCCAGAAAACTATTTTCAGCACTTTAGCAATGATAATGGTGCTGTATCACGAGAGTTTGGCATGTGTTTGATGAGGGGAAGGGGTTTGCAGAGCTCAGAGGCGTGGCATTCTGGTAAGCAGTTATTTTTTTTACCCTAACTTTATCTGTGCACATTGCAGCTAACCAATCAGGGTGGAGAAAACACCCACAATGTCCCATCACAGCGGCTTGTCTCATTGGCTGCTGCAATCACATGTCCTTTTCCATATAAATAGCAGACATCTTGTTTTAGCACCATTTTGACCCTGTAACAGTGCAGAGAGGCAACTGCTGATGATGGCACTGATAAAAGCAAGATTTTAGCTAGATAGTTAGGCAGTTGTATATCAGTCAGATAGTGTAACTAGCTAGTGTCCAGTGTGGCTGTTATATTTACCTTACAGCACTTTTTCGGCATTACTGAGGTCCACAAGGAAAGCCAGCAGGGCATGTGTTGTGCACTACTTTTATTGTGCTCCATGCTTGAGTACAGCATTCTAATTAATAAATTTTCACTAGCTAAATGTGAAATAGCCTGCTATATCCCACATTTTAGCTAGTTAGCTAGGTGGTTGTATATCAGTCATTTAGTGTAGCTAGCTAGTGTTCAGTGTGGCTGTTAAATTTACCTTCCATCATTTTTTTTCTTTTGGCCATTACGGAGGTCCAAAGACAAAACCAGCATGGCACATGTCCTGCAAGTGTGTTGTGCACTGCTTCTATTGTACTCCATGCACGAGTATAGAATTCTAATTCTTATTTTTTCACTAGCTAAATGTGAAACAGCCTGCTGTATCCCATGTTGTCATTTTGTGGCGGTGATATGAAAGTGTCTGCAGACCTAAGGTGCATTAAAAAAATTATAATATTTTCTGTTGCTGAATGTGAGACAACCCGCCATATCCCACAATGTAATGTTGTGGCAGTGATATGAACCTGTCTGCAGACCTTACATGCATTAAAAAAAAATATATTTTCTGTTGCTGACTGTGATACAGCCCGCTGTATCCCTCATTTTTTTCTGTTGATAAACTTGATACAGTCTGCTATAACCATCCTTTTCACTAAATGGTTTTGAAATTATTCTGTGTGCAGAGCTGTGGCACATTAAAATTAATTTATTTTATTTTTTTACAAATGTGATACAGCAGCCGAGATCTGAGTTTGAAATTGTTTTGAGCCTATCTTCTAGATTATGTGCATGTTTGGCATCCAATTTATTATGAGTATCTTTTATACCTAGCTTGAGATGCACATCTGTTACACCTATCTTCTGACGAGTATCAAGCGCTCTCTGGTAATTGGTGTTGGGCAAATAAGTAATCGTTATAGGCTGGATCCTGGATCTCATACTTCCCGTAACCTCCCTGTTATTGATCCTGTTGTACATTCCCATTCCTGCCGTCGTCATGGCCCTTTTCTTGATCAGTTCATGTAACGACACATCTGCCATATTTCTCTAGCAAACTTGCACATTACCAGCATAAACTGTAGGAAAGAAGGCGTTCCAACGCCACGGACAATCTTATAGATTATACAGGCCTCATCCACACTAAAAAAAAATTTTATGTTACTAACTGAATACAGAAGGAGAGATCTCAGTTTGAAATTGTTTTAAGCATCTACTCAATGTTATACAGCCTTATCAACAGGTCCAAAAAGATTCTTCTGTTAGTAACGTCATACAGTAGGGAACATCTCACTTTGAAATTGCTTGGAGCATTTAGTCAATGTTATACAGGCCTCAATCCACACCTAAAAAATAATAAAAAATCTGTTACTAATGTTATACAGTAGGGTACATCTCACTTTGAAACTTTTTGGAGCAGATCTTCTTTGTCATACAGGCCTCATCAACACTGAAACAATTCTTTCTGTTGTGAGTAACGTGATTCATCAAGACATATTTCACCTTCTAATTATGTGCTGCTGAAATTCAGCTGTGTGCAGAGGTTGTGCAAAGTAAAAAATCTATTTTTAGTTGCTAATAGTCTGCTCCTAGCACACTATCTGAGCAACGTGACTGGTAAAAAACGAGGTCGTGGAGGAAGGGGGATTAGGCTTGGTGTTCAAGGTGTATGTGGAGTAGGTGTTAATGTTCCCTAAAGAGCTAGTGAACCACTAACGTGACATCCTATCCAAAGACAACTGACAATTTCTGCTACTGGATGTTCTAGTTTTTAGTGTGCAGAATTTTTCTTGCATAATTGCAGTCTCTGATATCTTTAGTGGGGCTTAGGTGCCTGCTCTTGCTGCTGCTGGAGATGTTAACAATAATTTATGGAAATGTGAACAGTCCTGCTTGCGTGTCCATCTACTGGGATGGGTGTAGTGGAAGACCTATTATACTATTTCTACTGTGGTAACATTGATGCCACTTTGTTAGTGTCTTACACTAATTTTTGTAAATTTGTAGATTCCGTGTTGGGTCTCCTTCATGTGTGTTACATGTAGCAGTAGTTCTCTCATACCGGCAGTCATCCATTGTCTTTGAGTTAACAACCCGTGTTACTATCCTTACATTTTTCTGACAATAGTAATCTACGAAACTAATATGTGTGCTTCTTGAGGGTGGCTGAGCATCACTTTAAATTTTGGGGGGGTTTATCACTTATATAACACCAGTAATTCAACATTCGCTTTGCAGACATTACTGGCACTGTCATCATTGAGACTCTCTATCTAAATGTACTATCTGCATATACTGCTCAAAAAAAAATAAAGGGAGCATTCATATAACACATCCTAGATCTAAATGAGTGAAATATTCTCATTGAATACTTTGTTCTGTACAAAGTTGAACGTGCTGACAACAAAATCACACAAAAATCATCAATGGAAATTAAATTTATTAACCAATGGAGGCTGGGATTTGAAGTCACATACAAAATTATAGTGGAATGCAATGTCCTTAAAACAAGTCAAAATGAGACTCAGTATTGTGTGTGGCCTCCACATGCCTGTATGAACTCTCAACTGTACAATGTCTGGGCATGCTCCTGATGAAGTGGTGGATGGTCTCCAGAAAGATCTCCCAGACCTGGACTAAAGCATCCGTCAACTCCTGGACAGTCTGTGATGCAAAGTGACATTGGTGGATGGAGCTAGACATGATGTCCCAGATGTGCTCAATCGAATTTAGATCAGGGGAATGGGTGAGCAAGTCCATAGCTTCAATGCCTTCAGCTTGCAGGAACTGCTGACACACTCCAGCCACATGAGGTCTGGCATTGTTCTGCATTAGGAGGAACCCAGGGCCAACTGCACCAGCATATGGTCTCACAAGGGGTCTGAGGATCTCATCTCAGTACCTAATGGCAGTCAGGCTACCTCTGGCGATCACATGGAGGGCTGTGCGGCCCTTCAAAGAAATGCCACCCCACATCATTACTGACCCAAAGGGTTATTGTGATGCGTCCAAATTTGGAGAAGGCCTTGAATTCACTTCATGGGCAAACAATAAGGGAGTACCAAATGAATAATGGGAACTTTGGTTTCATGTGGCCAACATGGATGTCTCTTCAAAGGGTTATTGGGGCACGTCTTAATTTGGAGCAGGCCTTGCATTCATTTCATGGGCAAACATTATGCGAGTACCAAATGAATAATGGGAACTTTGGTTTCAAGTGGCCATCCAGGACGTCTGTTCAATGGGTTATTCGGGTGCATCCAAATTTTGGGCAGCCCTGCCACTCACTGCATTCACAATAACAGTATAAGAGACCCACTAATAATAGGAACAACAAAATGTAGCCAGCTGAGGTTGTAAAATGTTAAAATGACATTTAACAGTGAATGCATTCGTCTTGGTTGAAAACAATGCTAAAGTTGAAAAATGCATCAAAAGCACTGTGTTTTTCCTTATATACAAATCATTACCATGGAAAGGATGTTCCTTAACTTATGAAAAATGAGGATGAATGAACTCATGGAGATCAACATCCAACACTGCGGAGACACCATCACATGTTTCTCAACGCAGTGATTCTAGAGCAATGCCCCCATCCCTTATGGGAAATATGCAAAAACATGCAAAACACAAGCCGCGGAGACACCATCACATGTTTCTCAATGCAAGCATGACTAGCCAGGTCTTTCCATGGGAAGAAACAACCACGGGAAGGGCAGTCTCCAATGAAGGAAACCACCTATGCCAAAACATGGTATCCATCCACAGACAGCTGTTTCTTTTTTTTTTTTAAACCATTCAGGTTAGTTATAAACAACTCAATATAAGCTCATCAACTTAAACGTCATTGTTTCAACTCTCATCATCATGGTTCATATTTATTTTAGTATAACAAACCAAGGGTATACACAAAAGACATCCTGAACATTAATAAACATCACTAAAATTCACTGATATTTGATCAGGTGCTGCCATTTTTTAAATTTCCAGACACCCTCTGCATCAGAACCACCAGCGCCTTCGCTGTCTAATTTATAAATCAAGTATAATCTAGAAAGGATCAGCCCGACACACTTATTCACAGATACATGCTTCTCTTTGAAAATTCCTAAATTCCTCACATCCCACAAACTCTGCATCACACAAGTCATAATTAACCATAGGATTCTATTTTTCACACGACCAAATGCACCAATTCCAAACATCGCAACACGCCAGTCAATAAAACTCACACCTGCTAACTCCTTAGGCTACTTTCACACATCAGGTTTTCGGCGTCAGGCGCGATCCGGCGTCGTGCCGGAATGCCGGATCCGGCAAATGTTTTGTAAAACCTGATGTGCCGGATCCGGTTTTCTGCCGGATCCGTCTTGTTCTTGACAGACAAAACCGGATCCGTCTCATCCGGTTCATCCATTTTTCTATCCGTTTTTCGACGGATTACGCCGGATCCGGTTTTTAAAATTGACCCTTGTGGCCTTCCGAACGGGATTGGCTACTGGAAAACTATATATAGCGTGTTCCTACAGCCCTTCTTTGACAGGTTGTAGTGGGCAGAGCTACTGAGCATGCTCAGACCAAAAAAAACGGATCCGGCCACCGGATCCGGCTTTCGCCGGATCAGGCGCATTACGGCGCTCATAGGCTTTCATTGTGTGAAAAAGCCGGACGCGCCGGATCCGGCGTGTCCGGCTTTTTCGCCGGAGACAAAAAACGTTACAGTAGCCGTTTTTTCCAGACGCCGGATCGCGACACATTGCCGGATCCGGCGAAAACCGGATGAAACGCATGGCCATCCGGCACGATCCGGCGCAAATGCAAGTCAATGGGAGGGAAACCAGATCCGGCATTGCATTTCGCCGGATCCGGTTTCTGTCAAAAGCGCCGGATCGCGCCTGACGGCAAAAACCTGATGTGTGAAAGAGGCCTTACACAACCCACCAACACACTTCCACACACTGCACGCGTAATCACAGTCCCACATAGTATGCCACACAGTTTCACATCCACCACATCCTTCCCTCGGGCACACATCAGTTCTGGTCAGACCTCGTCTCTTCTGAACCTGTCGCACAGGCAAAATATTGTGCAAGGACATCCATACAATATCCCTTTGTCAATTAGACATCCCGTGCATTTCCAAACTCTTCCATGCAACCAAAACTTCATTCCCTCTCAACCCCACAATATTACATTCCACATCATTCTTGCGTATTATTTTCATCACATTCTTAGCCATTCTAAAATCATTCATTGGTACACTCAGCAAATCATGCTTCCTCACAAACTTCTCAATCACCTCATACCAGACTGGACACTTGAAAGCAACAGGCACTCTAGCATCCCTCTTTCTCCAACATAAGCCATATAGCATCCAACCAGCAGAATAACTTGCCATATACACTCCCTTATTTCCTTTATTCAGCAAAATAACAACAGTTTTGATATACTGAAGCCCCAGAAAAATCTCAATGTTTGGAAAGGCCATGCCACCATGGTGACACGCCTTGAAAAGACTCTCTCTCTTAAGTTTCTCTATTTTACTGCTCCAGAAAAAAGTAAAAACTAACTTTTCCACTCTTTTTATTTTCCTACATGATGGTGGAAAAACTGTTGCAATAAAAAGCAAAATCGGAAGAATCACCGCTTTTATGACCAAAATCTTACTACTCAAGGTCAAGTCTCTCAGTCGCCAAAAATTTGACTTACACTCTATGCGCAATCCACACTCCTCCCAGCTCTCCTTACCTTCCATGTCCTTATTAAATGATACTCCCAGCACTTTGATAGCACCCTCCTCTCACTTTACCCCCTCCATTTTAACCCTGTCATCCCCAAAACATTTAAAACTACATTTATTCCAATTCACTCTAAAGCCAGATGCACCACAGAAAAACTCCAGAAGCAACTTAACCCTACTCATAGACGCAACACTTTCACTCACAGCCACAACATCATCCATATATCCAAGAACTTTCACATGCTTCCCACGACTCCCAGGTACCAACAAACCTCGCATCATTTTATCACGTCTCACAAAGCACAAGAGAGGTTCAATCACACATACAAACAAGACAGGGGACATGGGACACCCCTGCCTCACACCAGACTTAATATTCACTTTCTCACTCAACCACCCATTAACAAGAAACTCACTTGACACACAATCATACAAAGACATTATCCCATTCACAAATTTTTGAGGAAATCCCATTCTATCCAGAACTTTAAACAAAAACACATGTGAGACCCTATCAAACGCTTTCTCAAAATCAATTGACAGAACCATACACTTCCGTTTCCTTCCCATGCAGTCTCCAATCAAATCCCTTAATAACAATAAGTTATCACTCATACTTCTTCCAGGCACAGCACACACTTGATCCTCATCCACAATACTACCAATCACCTCACGCATGTGATTCGCCAACAATTTGCTATAGATTTTGTAATCTGCGTTCAGCAATGTAATAGGTCTCCAATTCTCTAAACACTTTCTCTCACCTTTCTTATGCACAAGCACAACCACCCCCTCTTTCATTGATTCACACAACTTACCACTCTCCCACATATACTTACATATCTCAGTCAAATCAGCTCCCAGAATATCCCACGCCTTCACATAGAATTCTACCGGCAATCCGTCTTTACCTGGAGTCTTATTCTTTTTAGCACTCTTCGTCACATTTTCTACTTCTTCCATAATTACGTCCTCATTCAAAATATCACATTCTCCACTATCCAACTTGTTCTCTAACCCATTCAGCACTTCTGAAACAAGACCAGAATCAATCCATTTTTTATCATATAACTTGCTATAGAACCTATTCACCTCCTTTATCACATTGTCACCTGACACACACAAACCATTCCTATCCAGGATTTTATCCATATCAGCCTTTCTCCCATTCATTTTCTTAAAAAAGAACCTCATGCACTTTTCATCTTTCTCAAGATGTTCTATTTTGGTGCGATAGATGATTTCTTTCCCTTTTTCATCCATAACACTCTTTAATTCACTCTTTGTCTCAGCCAGCAGATCAGACACATCCATGCCACTTTCTCCACACTTCCTTAACCAGTCTAAGCTCCTGTTTAAATCATTAAATCTAGTCCGATAAATAGCAGCTTTTTTATAGCCCCACTTTTTGAAGAATTTTTTGCAACACACCTTAACCCAGTCCCACCATTCCAGTACACACGCAAAATCCCTCTTATACACTCTCCACTCTTTATACTTTATTTTTAATTCATTCATCACCTATGGTGATGACATGGATGGTCTCACACACTGTATAACGGACTACATTAATTTAGACAACACGGTACCCACAAAAGTAGTGAGGTGCTTCTCTAACGACAAACCATGGATCAGCCCCGGAATAAAGGCTCTTCTCAAAGAGAAGAAGTTGGCCTTCAGATCAGGTGACAAGGGCAGGCTGCGAGAGGTGCAGAAAGATCTGAAGAATCTAATCAGGCAGGGAAAGGCTAATTATAAGAGAAAAATTGAACTGAAGCTGTCACAGAAAAGGATCCATGAAGTCTGGGAGGGTCTAAAGTCTATATCTGGGCATAGACAGACTGTCTCCAGGATGGTTGTTGATAAAGAGGGGCTTAATGAACTTAATCTATTCTTTAACAGATTTAATCACACACTGGCTGCTCCTGCCCCTGCATACCATTCACACCTCTCTGCTACAATAACCTCACCCACTGCTGCAACTTGTCAACTGAGCCAGGGTTTGTTCTTCACAAGTACCCAGGTTGCAAAAGAACTGAATAAGATCAAACTTTTGAAGGCTACAGGTCCTGACGGCATCAGTGCAAGACTAATCAAAACCTGCGGGCACCAGCTGAGTGAGATCATTACATATCTGTTCAATATGAGCCTGAGAATAGGTATAGTACCACAACTGTGGAAATTATCGTGTGTGGTACCGGTTCCGAAGAAACCTTATCCGAAAGACCTTAATGACTATAGACCTGTAGCATTGACATCACACCTGATGAAGGTATTAGAGAGATTGGTTCTCACACGTCTCCGTCCTCTAGTGAGCTCAGATATGGACCCTCTCCAGTTTGCCTACAGGCTGGGCATTGGTGTGGATGATGCCATTATCCACCTTCTAGATAGGACTCTCTCTCACCTGGAGAAACCTGGGAACACTGTGAGAATAATGTTCTTCAATTTCTCTAGTGCTTTTAACACCATACAGCCAGGTCTACTGAGAGACAAGCTGGGCCTTGTTGGTGTGGACCTCCAACTCTCCACCTGGATCCTTTACAAACTGAGGTCGGTTCGTGAGGTAGTTAAGGTTCGGGACAGTGTGTCAGACATGGTGATCTGCAATACAGGGGCACCTCAAGGTACAGTTCTTGCCCCTTTTCTCTTCACACTGTACACTGCAGATTTTAGGTGCAACTCATCTAGCTGCTACTTGCAGAAGTATTCTGATGACTCTGCAATAGTAGGCCTCATCACAGGAGGTGATGAAAGAGAGTACAGAGACACTAACCAAGCTTTTGTGGAGTGGTGTCAGAGGAACCACCTTAGGATTAATTCCGGGAAGACCAAGGAATTGGTGGTGGACTTTGGCAAGGGCAAAAATCCACCAGTAGTGGTGAAGATTCAGGGAAATGACATTGAGATAGTCAACACCTATAAGTACCTTGGTGTGATCCTCAATAATAAGCTTGACTGGGCCCATCACTTGGATGCAGTGTACAGGAAGAGCCAAAGCAGGCTTTATCTGCTCAGAAGGCTGAGAGCCTTCGGTGTTAGAGGGGCACTCCTTGCATCCTTCTTCAACTCTGTTGTGGCATCAGTCATCTTCTTTGGTGTGGCGTGCTGGGGTAGTGGCATATCAACCAGGGATAGGAATAGGCTGGACAAACTGATTAGAAGGGCCAGCTCTGTCCTGGGATGCCCCCTTGATCCAGTTCAGGAAGTAGGCGACAGGAGGATACTGGCCAAGGTGAGCTACATGGTGCAGAATGATTCCCATCCCATGCATGAGACCGTGACAAAGATGTGCAGTACTGTCAGTGACCGGCTACTTCATCCTAAATGTGAGAGGTAGCGCTATCGAAAGTCCTTCCTTCCTGCTGCAGTTAGGCTGTATAACCAGCACTGTCCAAAATGGAGAACGACCCAAACAGTGAACTGATAGATCCAAAGTTGTGACAGTCTGGTTACATTGTTTTTTTTTTCCCCGTATATGTACCTACCTACTGTCAATGTAATGCCTTTATGCATCTGTATCTGTACTTGTTCCTGCCTTGCTACTGTAATGCTCTGAATTTCCCCATGGTGGGACGATTAAAGGATTATCTTATCTTATCTCTTATCTTACATCCTCATCTTCTAACAATCTTACATTCAGCTTCCAAACCCCACCCCCATACACACGGTCATCAATCGCACTAAACACACCTCTCAAACACTCATGATCAGAAAAAGGTACAGCATTTTGTTCAAAATTCATACACAACATATTTTTGGAAAACAACATTTTATCTATCCTGGATGCAATACCACCCCTATCAGCATGGTACGTTGGCGGTGGTGGGATGCCAAATTTCAGAGCAGCAGCATCTAGAAGGGAAAAATCAGAAATAAGATTGGATAACTTTTTACCAGTTATGTCACAATTCCCTTCTGTGGTGCAATTAAAGTCTCCAACTAAAACTGTAGGCATTTTGCCCGGAAGAAACAAACTTAATTTTTCCAAAAGAGCCAGACGCTCCTTTTTCCTGTCGTCTCCTGATGGACAGTACACATTGATAATTCTAGCCCGCCACCCCCTATAGCTAACATGTGCAATTATACATCTACCCACCTCTACCACCGTGTAGCTATCTAAACTAATCTCCCTGTTACCCATTAATATCCCTACACCATCATTCCTATTAACACATGAGCCAGACCACACATGCTGTCCGTAAGGCCAGTCCTTATCGCTTGGAGCGTCCACAATCCCACATTCCTGAAGACAAAAGATGTGAGTATTCATCTGTTTAATATAATCTAGAACGATTGCCCTCCTGAATTTGGATCTAATTTGCCTGACATTCAGGGACACAATGCCCCAACCAGCTTGGGGAGCCATAACATGACTGTGTTATTTACATGACGACAAACACGCCACTTCCTCTTCAGCCGTTTTCGTCTTCCATCTGGAACTGCAACTCCTTGAATCTGTTTACGTCTGCGGAAATGCCTAAAAAAGCATTGGTGTCAGGAGAGAAGACATTCTGAGGGTAACTACGTTCACTCACCGGACTTAAACCAACTTCACCGGGTCTGCCCAATCCGTTCTGGGCTTCTTACAGGAATTTCCAGGCTCCTCATCCTCAGAGGACCTCGCAAGAGTGAAGTCACCTTGATCTCCACAACTGGCCAACTCCTCCTCAGTAGCAAACCAAGATACACTGGGGGTATTGCCAAGAGTACTCTCCAACTCCCCCTCCCCACAGACATCAGACTGAAGAGGGAGCTCACATTCAACATCAGTAGCTTCCAAAACTGCCACCTCTGGGCTGGGAGACTCCGTTTGGGGCAGGGCCTCCTCATGTGCCTCCATGATTTCAGGTTCCTCAATAAGTTCCGAGTCTGAAACCTGTGGAATGTCAACAACAGCAGCAGGGGGTACAGCTGCCCCACCTGAGACCTCAGCGTAAGACCTAGGACTGATCCTGGCCTTACAGTCCCGATACTTATGGCCCTCCTCACCACAAGCATTACACATAACAGGATTTGTGCAGTCTTTTGCCATATGGCCAGAAGCATTGCAATTCCTGCAAGTTGGCATCTCCTTGCAACTATCCTGGGTATGCCCGAAATTTTTACACCTCCTGCAATACATCGGGGCATCTGGAAAGAACAAAAAAACAGTATTTTTCCCAATTGAAAAATTAAGAGGGGGGTAATGGATGCCTCCCGGGCCTTGGGGATCCATCCCAAATCTCACAAAAAATTTGTACTTCCCATTCCAGAGCCCTTCTCCATTCAGGACCCTGTGGGAGTACTGAACATAAATGCAATGTCTTTTCAAAAATAAAGCAATGTCCTCCAGGGAAACAAAAGGGTTGTGCATGAATACTACAAGTGGGATATCTCCCTTAGAGTACAGCACAGTAAAGGTAAGACCTTCCAGCAAAGGATTTGCCACTCCATTTTTCAGGGCAGTAAACAAATTCTGGCAAGCCGCCATAGAAGATAGCACCAGTACATACCTGCCTTCTCTCCTAAACTCCTGCAGGCATATTATATTGGACTTCCGAATCTTCAGGATGTCATAAAACACCATGTTGACCAAATATCCAAGGGAAAAATGCAACTTCTTATCTTCAGCGATGTAAATCCTGAATCCATTTTTGACCCGGCTATCACCGGTCCCAGAGAATTGAATTCGGAGTCCCATCGTCCACAGCTCCAAGGATTTCCTCCCCGAAACCTCCTGGCTATCTCCCAAAAGCAGCGACCGGCTTAAGCCACCGAAGTGGCGATGCCGGAAGGCCAAGAGACAACACTCAAGGTATTCAGGAAACTCCGCACCTCATCAGTGTGGAGTAGGAAACTGGCTAGTAGGAGCAATGCCTAGTAAAAGACTGTGAAAAATGAGGATGAAAGAACTCATGGAGATCAACATCCAACACTGCGGAGACACCATCACATGTTTCTCAACGCAGTGATTCTAGAGCAATGCCCCCATCCCTTATGGGAAATATGCAAAAACATGCAAAACACAAGCCGCGGAGACACCATCACATGTTTCTCAACGCAAGCATGACTAGCCAGGTCTTTCCCCGGGAAGGAACAACCACGGGAAGGGCAGTCTCCAATGAAGGAAACCACCTATGCCAAAACATGGTATCCATCCACAGACAGCTGTTTCGGGGTATTGCCCCTCATCAGTGTGGAGTAGGAAACTGGCTAGTAGGAGCAATGCCTAGTAAAAGACTGTGAAAAATGAGGATGAATAAACTCATGGAGATCAACATCCAACACTGCGGAGACACCATCACATGTTTCTCAACGCAGTGATTCTAGAGCAATGCCCCCATCCCTTATGGGAAATATGCAAAAACATGCAAAACAAAAGCCGCGGAGACACCATCACATGTTTCTCAACGCAAGCATGACTAGCCAGGTCTTTCCCCGGGAAGGAACAACCACGGGAAGGGCAGTCTCCAATGAAGGAAACCACCTATGCCAAAACATGGTATCCATCCACAGACAGCTGTTTCGGGGTATTGCCCCTCATCAGTGTGGAGTAGGAAACTGGCTAGTAGGAGCAATGCCTAGTAAAAGACTGTGAAAAATGAGGATGAATGAAATCATGGAGATCAACATCCAGCACTGCGGAGACACCATCACATGTTTCTCAATGCAGTGATTCTAGAGCAATGCCCCCATCCCTTATGGGAAATATGCAAAAACATGCAAAACACAAGCCGCGGAGACACCATCACATGTATCTCAACGCAAGCATGTGTTCATTCATCCTCATTTTTCACAGTGTTTTACTAGGCATTGCTCCTACTAGCCAGTTTCTTACTCCACACTGATGAGGGGCAATACCCCGAAACAGCTGTCTGTGGATGGATACCATGTTTTGGCATAGGTGGTTTCCGTGGTTGTTCCTTCCCGGGGAAAGACCTGGCTAGTCATGCTTGCGTTGAGAAACATGTGATGGTGTCTCCACGGCTTGTGTTTTGTATGTTCCTTAACTTATGTCCCAGGAAAATCAATTTTGGTTTCGTTTTTGTATATTTTATTGTGCGCCCGTAAAAGTGGCATAAGACTCTGACAACATTGTTCACAGCAGTGACCTGGGAGTCAGAAATGCTTCAAGGGGTGTTCCCCATGATGTTCCCATGTCATTTGAGCACTGTTCCCATCGATTTCCAACATTTTTAGACCATAAAAAACCCTGAGGGGGTTACGGCAAAAATGCTCTGGTTTCCCATAGACTTACATTGGGCTCATTGCTCGGTTCAAGTACCTGAGCACTTAAATATGCTGGACCTGACCAATGAACACCCATTCATTTTAGTACTTGCCCATCACTACTTGCTTGCAATCAATGGCCCAGATTGGTGGGAGCATTTTGTAGTATGGTATCAAATAGAAAGTATCGATTCTCAATTGAAAATTTAGATTTTTTAACAAATCAATTGGGGTATATTCATTTATTCTGAGTAAAAAATGCAATACACTTAATAAACACAACGGATGTCAGTCACTAATAACAAAATTTTTGCCAATTTAGCATGAAATAGATAAAGACATCTGTTGTGCAAGAAAGAATGGCAGACCATTTGGAATAATAAAACCAAGGAAGAAACCCGAACCAGAAAAGATTAAAGGACAAGAGATGGAATAACTTAAAATACCTCTATTAGTAGCGATAAATAGTACTATAAAATTGAAAATGAAATTTATGATTAAAATAAAATTACATCAATTAAAAGAATACCACGGCACCAGGAAAGATGATAAATTAATAGAAAAAATAATTATTTAGTAAAGAAAAAGCAGTCCACCATATACAGTGGGGAAAAAAAGTATTTAGTTAGTCAGCAATAGTGCAAGTTCCACCACTTAAAAAGATGAGAGGCGTCTGTAATTTACATCATAGGTAGACCTCAACTATGGGAGACAAACTGAGAAAAAAAAATCCAGAAAATCACATTGTATGTTTTTTTTTTCATTTTATTTGCATATTATGGTGGAAAATAAGTATTTGGTCAGAAACAAAATTTCATCTCAATACTTTGTGATATATCCTTTGTTGGCAATGACAGAGGTCAAACGTTTTCTGTAAGTCTTCACAAGGTTGCCACACACTGTTGTTGGTATGTTGGCCCATTCCTCCATGCAGATCTCCTCTAGAGCAGTGATGTTTTTGGCTTTTCGCTTGGCAACACGGACTTTCAACTCCCTCCAAAGGTTTTCTATAGGGTTGAGATCTGGAGACTGGCTAGGCTACTCCAGGACCTTGAAATGCTTCTTACGAAGCCACTCCTTCGTTGCCCTGGCGGTGTGCTTTGGATCATTGTCATGTTGAAAGACCCAGCCACGTTTCATCTTCAATGCCCTTGCTGATGGAAGGAGGTTTGCACTCAAAATCTCACGATACATGGCCCCATTCATTCTTTCATGTACCCGGATCAGTCGTCCTGGCCCCTTTGCAGTGAAACAGCCCCAAAGCATGATGTTTCCACCACCATGCTTTACAGTAGGTATGGTGTTTGATGGATGCAACTCAGTATTCTTTTTCCTCCAAACACGACAAGTTGTGTTTCTACCAAACAGTTCCAGTTCGGTTTCATCAGACCATAGGACATTCTCCAAAAACTCCTCTGGATCATCTAAATGCTCTCTAGCAAACTTCAGACGGGCCCAGACATGTACAGGCGTAAGCAGTGGGACACGTCTGGCACTGCAGGATCTGAGTCCATGGTGGCGTAGTGTGTTACTTATGGTAGGCCTTGTTACATTGGTCCCAGCTCTCTGCAGTTCATTCACTAGGTCCCCCCGCGTGGTTTTGGGATTTTTGCTCACCGTTCTTGTGATCATTCTGACCCCACGGGGTGGGATTTTGCGTGGAGCACCAGATCGAGGGAGATTATCAGTGGTCTTGTATGTCTTCCATTTTCTAATTATTGCTCCCACAGTTGATTTCTTCACTCCAAGCTGGTTGGCTATTGCAGATTCAGTCTTCCCAGCCTGGTGCAGGGCTACAATTTTGTTTCTGGTGTCCTTTGACAGCTCTTTGGTCTTCACCATAGTGGAGTTTGGAGTCAGACTGTTTGAGGGTGTGCACAGGTGTCTTTTTATACTGATAACAAGTTTAAACAGGTGCCAATACTACAGGTAATGAGTGGAGGAAAGAGGAGACTCTTAAAGAAGAAGTTACAGGTCTGTGAGAGCCAGAAATCTTGATTGCTTGTTTCTGACCAAATACTTATTTTCCACCATAATATGCAAATAAAATGAAAAAAAAACAGACAATGTGATTTTCTGGATTTTTTTTTCTCAGTTTGTCTCCCATAGTTGAGGTCTACCTATGATGTAAATTACAGACGCCTCTCATCTTTTTAAGTGGTGGAACTTGCACTATTGCTGTCTGACTAAATACTTTTTTGCCCCACTGTATATCAGCCAAAATTGTACAGTAGTAAGGTGACTCAAAGGTGCAAAAGTTGTAAAAAAGTCAAATGATAATTACTAGCATAGGTAACATCATTAAATAGTGCAAATCAAGATTATAAATGAAAAAAATAAAAGAATAAATAAATAGCACACTAAAAAGTGTATATCTAAAGTGCAATGTGCACTATGATGATAAAAAATTAAAAAAAAATAACTTAATTGGGGTTAAACCAAAGTAGGAGAAGAAAGGGAATTATCACACACTCAAAACCTAGCAAACATCACAGATAAATCTCACAACTACCTTCTCCAATAATCACCAACAACAATTTCCAGCCATGCAGCAAAATCTAGCTCTGACAATGAGTGCTAGCCAGGGCCCAAATTATATAGGAGATGGAAGATGGAAGTGGCTAACAGTGCACAGCTGACAGCTTTAACTCTCCAGGAGCTCTCAACTGAGCAGATTAACCCCTGAAATTTACACTGTTTAATAAGAAGTTGAAGTGGTTCTAATCAGCGCAGGAGTAGGAGAATTCAGGCGCCTACAGGATTAGTGGATGCACAGCTTTAAAACAACATCAAATTGAAGCATGAAAAAAGAAGAAAAAGAAAGGCAATAGTGATGTGCACATCTCACATCATGAACATTGTAAAAACACACTTTACTAGCCAATCACATAAAAGTTAATTTAAAAACAGCAGCATAACCTGATGCACATGTAACAAAACATTGAAAGGAAATCGTCATCTAGACACGAAGAGTAAAAAAGCAAAGCCTATGGGAATTGACCAAGATGAACATTAACAGGTCTGAGGCCACTTGGAGATAGAATTCAGGAAAAACATATCCTAAGTATAGCATAAAGTGCTAAGTGCAAATAATGTGCAGATAAAGCAGAGATAAGATAAGTGGTGCAATTGATCCACAATAAATTATATTATATCCAAAGATGTTAATAAACACCAATAAGCACCTTATATATAAATCCTCATATCAGTCAAAATAAGACAATTATGGCAGGAAAAATACTTTTAGCAATAGCCATGACAGACACATAAAGGGTCAAAATAACCCATAAAGACCCATCTTGTATGCAGTCCCAGACACCCCGCATGTATCGCTGTGGAACACAGGTTCATCATGGAGAATAAGTGGGAGAAAATGTACCAAACCCAGTATTTATAAACACAGATAATTCAGATTAATTACCTGTGGTTGGGTAGATGTTCCGGAGGAGCAGGGTCAACGAGAAGTGATCTTAATGGTGCCATGATGAACTCCAGCACATGCGCATGACACATACAAGCAGTGACCAGAAGTGCATCACCACCCATTGTCAAGGACGCCAGGAATCGCTCAGCAACCTGCGTTATACTCATCGGTCAAGGCAGATACAGAAGAGCAGCGCATGTGCACTCTTGCCATAAGAGAATAAGGCATTGCTAATGACAGCAGCAAACAAATGCACTGTGGTGGAGGCTGGTATAAAACCCCAGGTTACAGGTGAATAAGGGACGTAGAGGGAACATCACCAAACCAATGACCTTTATAAAAGTTAAAGGCATATGGGTGCACATATGAAAAATGCCCAGATAGAGACAACTAGCCAGCAAGTAGAGACACTAGTGCCTTGTTGATGGGCATCCATATAACCATAAAACTCAATATCCATGGGGTGTAGAAATTGTTGTCATATATTGCGGAGAAGATCCCCTGCATATAGGAAACTCTCTAATTATAGCACCAAGTCATCATCATTAAATACATACCACAACAGCCAAATGATATGTCAAACATTTGGCTTAATGTGGTGAGTATATTGCAGTCACTTATATTGATTTTTATGTTGCAACATAAATCGACAGTGCTAATGAGTGAGGAGGTAATGTCCTAAAAGTTGAGTATATAACAATGAAGAAAAAAACAGATAATAGAACCTTATACTAATTGTTACTATTGTATTACCTATAGAAGTGAAAAGAAATTCTCACACACCTACATAAAATATGGGTTCTAATAAGGGGATAAATATTTAGATAGAAGACGTCTGTCAAATATAGTCACCGTAAATGTGACATAGGAATATAAGTTATTGGGTGAAACCAAAACCATATAATGGGAAGGGAAAATCCACAGGAAATCAAATAATGAACTCAGGAGTGCCACTTTCAGTAAAATTCCAGATAAATATGAGTCCACAAAGAGGAGCAACTTGTAGAGTGACCCAGCATATTCCCGGAAATAAAAAATGCCATCACACATTTTGTAAATTAGATGATAACAAGATGAATGTCATTCAGATGAAATGTAGAGGATAGACATTCTTATCCAATCCATACTTCTGACTTCAGATGTAGTTCTTAGGGCCCCTACCATTAATCCAATTATGGTAGATCTAAGCAAGAGAATATCTGTATAGATAGAAAGAATGAATCCAAGCTAGATATAAGGAGATATAGAGTGAGGTAGTAAACAAGGGATCTCATTCTTATTGTTAAATTTCAAACATCAGCCCAAAAAAAAGTTGAATAATGCACATTCATTAAGTTCCTTCGGTGAGATAGATTCGAGACTGAAGATCAATCTTGATTCTGTCTGAAGTAATCGTTTCTGTAAATTACCTCCCCTGATGTTTGAACGTTTATTTTATAAGCCATAGACTCTCATATTGTGAGGCTTAACTTAATGGTATGTGACAAAGTGTGAAGCCACTGAAGTTAAACTTTTACCCTTCATTTCATCTGTCCTGGCCAACTGAATAGTGAAGATATGTTTCTGTATCCTCCTCCTTAGTTCTTGAGCTGTTTGACCAACATAGACATTATTAGATTCACGCACAATAGCATATACTGTATAACATTGTGGGTTTTGCAATTGATATATAGTATGTGCGTAATGTAAAGGTTAAGAAATCCAGAGGATTTATAAAAGTATCTCTGGTAGGTGGCATATATTTGCAGATGTTACATTTGCCACAAGGACAAGAGCCCCTGAGTATAATCCCACTTTGTAACTTGTGAGTGGGCCTCGTAAAGTAACTCCTGGCCAGTTGATCCCTCAAGTTCAGGGCTCTTTTGGCTGTCAACAAGGGACGATTTCCCACAAAGCTTTCAGTGTGGGAATCTAACCACAGAATATCCCAATGTTTGCCCAGGACGTTTCCAACCTAGCTCCATTGATTGTTGTAATCAGTGATGAATCTCAGGTATTGGTCCTGTATCCATTCCTTGGGAACAAGCAAGGAGACCTGTGTGTGGTCCATAGCCTGTTAAAAGGCCATGGACAAGGTCTTCCTAGGGTCTTCACATTGTCGTAAACAATCAGTTAGTAATTTTGCCTGACCTCTGAAATCTTCATCTTTGATGCAGTTCCTTCTTATATGCAAAATTGGCCCATCGGTACACCCATCTGAGTGTGTAAAGGATGAAAGCTAGAATATTGCAAAAGACTGTTAGACGCTGTAGCCTTATGAAACAATCTTGTGCACAAATTATCTTCATGTCTATAGACCTCCAGAGAAATCAGACGCTGTGGTTTTCTGGCTCCTCTCTGTTGCAGTAAACCCGTGACAGGTATCACTGAAAACTTCATCTTTTCCCACAAAAACAAGCTACCATACAGTTCCATCAGTTGAAAAAATAAAAAAGTTATATCTCTCAGAATATAGTGATGCAAAAATAATTATTTTTTCTATAAAGTAGTTTTTACTGTGTAAAAGCATCAAAACAAAACAAAAAAAAAACTATATAAATGTGCTAGCACTGTAAGCGTACTAACCCAAAGAATAATGCTGCCTTATCAATTTTATGACATGCGGAATGGCCAAAAAAATCCAAAAGACAATTCCTGATTTTATGGATTTTGTTCATTCTGTCTCCCAAAAATAGGAAAAGAAAGCGATGAAAATATTTCTTGTGACCAAAAGTGGAACCAATAAAAGCATCATCTTGTACAGAAAAAAACACTGGCAGCAAACAAGATGATATGTTTATCATGTGAATATCATATTACCAATTCTTACATATCATATATAATAAAGAGACTGCTAGCCCCTGATGATCATAGCAGTCATATAGAAAATGATGAAACGTGTAGGGCTGTATTATGGATGATGCTAATTAAGGGAGAAATACTCTAACACTATCAAGGGAGGTTTAATACTCTATAGTACTCAGTCAGCCATTGTGCTGTTGTATTAACTGAATCCAATAGGGTGGCATTATGGCATAACACTAAGAAAATCGAATATAATGTTAAAAAGGAATCAAATTTCCATTGCTCCATCATATGATTTGAATTGATCTAATACAATACACTAGCGCCGCTGATGTGCAATAGTACTGAGGGTTTACAGGCTCTGATAATTTGATGTCAGTTATGGAGATTTAAAGAATTCTCCAGAAGAAACTAAATATTCACCATGTTATTGGGTGAATTGAATGGAATAAACGCAGGGTAATAAATGCTGTGGGTGTAGATTAGCACCAAGGGTGTGTTTGGCTCTGCAAAAGAGACTGGAAACCATCTATATCGATATACCAATATCTGTGGCTAAAGGGCCTGTCACATGTGACGTAGCAGCGATATTGCTAGCGATATCGCTATGTCTGATACTTACCTCCGACCGGCTCCCCGCTGGTTATCGCTGATCGCGCAAGAACGTCCTGGACCGTTTCTCGTCGTCAGCTTCCTGCTGGGCTTCCTGTGGCGCCGACGAGCGACGCGTGGATGCGGGCGGGAGGACGTCAAGATCGCTTCGTCTGACAGGTAAGTAGCGACCCCCGACCCCTGCTATGTCGCTGGTGAGATCTGCCTGTGTGGCAGCTCACTAGCGACCACTTAGCGATGCACCAGCGATCCTGAACACATCATATCGCTGGTGCATCACTAAGTGTGACAGCACTTTTAGTGGAGAGCAGGATGGAGGTGTCGTTCAATGCGCTGCTGATTAAAGCTCAGTGACAGGATAAAATCAAGAGAATTTTATGTATAGGTTTACAGGTCAACGTGTTTCAAGGTCCCATACAACCTCTTCATCAGGATAAAGTCTAAGAATGACTGTCAGGAATGGTTGCCTAATAAGCCGTCTTTTTAAAAAAATAAAAACGGGCCCATGACAATGTCAAAGTTCAATCCGTAACTTCGGATTGGTATTGATGTTGAACACTTGTTTAATTTATAACATCTGAATAAAGATAAAAATTTACACATTGCCCTCTTCTGTCTCCTTGTTTTCTTTCCTCCAATATCTGTTGCTGTAATAGCCAGGTGTTGGTTTCCTGAATTTGGAAGCACACCATTATGAATTTTATTTAATAGTTTCTTTAATCTATGGTGTTAATATATGACACAGCGATTAAGCTATATCCACTGATATAAGAACATTGGCATATTGGAAATTTTGAGAGACATACTCTCTAATGCCTATACCCTAGCTATATACGGCTAATAGCCATTTTAAAATTATGATATATTTTAATCGTACATTAATAAAGGTATAATTTTAGCTGTTTACTCCAATTGGATTAGTCTGTTAATTAATCATCTAAAACCTTACCCAATGTTTTACCTGAAATACTTGAACATTTTGCTGATGTTTCTTCCTTACTCGAATCTGAAAAATTGCCACCACATTGGATATACAGTGTGATTGTCCCATTCATCTGGTACCCCACTCCTGTCTCACTACCGTAATTGTAATACATATAATCTGACTAAAACTGTGTTACAGAGCTAAAAATAAGTTCTATAAACTCAAAAGGGTATTCAGAGTGTTATACGTGTAATTTCCAGGCAATAGGAGGCTTTTTAATTAAGCTATTCATGGCAAATTGATGTTAAGAAACCAGAAAATTTGCATTTTAAAAGATTCTCTCATCTCTAGTGTTATACCTTGATGACTTTTTTTAACCAAATTATAAATCAGTTCATTGATCTAGCAGCCCATGACTTAGAGAGTCTGGTGTAATGATCCAGGAGGCAGGTGCAAAAAAGCTACTAGATCTTTGAGTAGTGGTAGTGAATCCACAATGTTAATAAAATTCCATTTCCTGGTATAAAAATCTAATTCCTTTTTTCAATCATGGCTAAAAACACATGTAGCCATGTACCTTGGTTATGAACAGAGCCTATGCATTTCAGGTGTGTCCACCTTTAATAACATCCAACGCTGCGGAGACACCATCACATGTTTCTCATCGCAGTGATTCTAGAGCAATGCCTCAATCCCTTATGGGAAATATGTAAAAACATGCAAAACACAAGCTGCGGAGACACCATCACATGTTTCTCAACGCAAGCAATGACTAGCCAGGTCTTTCCATGGGAAGGAACAACCACGGGAAGGACAGTCTCCAATAAAGGAAACCACCTATGCCAAAACATGATATCCATCCGCAGACAGCTGTTTTTGGCTGTTGCCCCTCATCAGTGTGGAGTAGGAAACTGGCCAGTAGGAGCAATGACTAGTAGAAGACCGTGAAAAAAGAGGATGAATGAACTCATGGAGATCAACATCCAACACTGCGGAGACACCATCACATGATTCTCAATGCAGTGATTCTAGAGCAATGCCCCCATCCCTTATGGGAAATATGTAAAAACATGCAAAACACAAGCAGCAGAGACACCATCACATGTTTCTCAATAAAAGCAATGACTAGCCAGGTCTTTCCCCGGGAAGGAACAACCACGGGAAGGGCAGTCTCCAATAAAGGAAACCACCTATGCCAAAACATGGTATCCATCCACAGACAGCTGTTTCGGGGTATTGGCCCTCATCAGTGTGGAGTAGGAAACTGGCCAGTAGGAGAAATGCCTAGTAGAAGACTGTGAAAAAAGAGGATGAATGAACTCATGGAGATCAACATCCAACACTACGGAGACACCATCACATGTTTCTCAACGCAGTGATTCTAGAGCAATGCCCCCATTGCTTGCGTTGAGAAACATGTGATGGTGTCTTCGTGGCTTGTGTTTAGCATGTTTTTACATATTTCCCATAAAGGATAGGGGCATTGCTCTAGAATCACTGCGTTGAGAAACATGTGATGGTGTCTCCGCAGTGTTGGATGTTGATCTCCATGAGTTCATTCATCCTCTTTTTTCACAGTCTTCTACTAGGCATTGCTACTACTGGCCAGTTTCCTACTCCACACTGATGAGGGACAATACCCCGAAACAGCTGTCTGTGGATGGATACCATGTTTTGGCATAGGTGGTTTCCTTTATTGGAGACTTCCCTTCCCGTGGTTGTTCCTTCCGGGAGAAAGACCTGGCTAGTCATTGCTTGCGTTGAGAAGCATGTGATGGTGTTTTGCACCTTTAATAACAGACTTGTCCAGTGCAGTCCATATCTGGTTTCTGACAAGCACGGCATCTGGTGATTGATAAGTCGCTATCTTGCTTGTACATAGGGAGTGACCTGTCAATTACCTGCTATGGCGCTGGGGAGAGCTGTCTGAATTTAAGCCAGACTAATCTGTTCTCCAGCTTTGGTAATATCTTTGAAATGCCAGACTGTTTTATTGAATATTATACCTGGCAGCAATTGCACAACCAGGCTGTGATTCATGCTGCCTGTGGTTTGGGCTGCAGAGATGAGCAAATATTTTTTAGTGGATTTTATTTCTTCTTGAATTGTCAAAATGGTGATTTTTATGTCATTCATTTTCATGTGGATTCAGCAAAATGGCAGCTGCTGTACCATAAAAAGCCATCAAAAGGTTAATTTCGTGAGCACTGAGTCACCTAGCAAGACCACAACGTACATTGTGACATCATGAAGTCATGGCCTTAATTGTGCTTACACAAAACCATCCAGGGCCTCTTCAGAGCAGGTATTCCTGGTTTAGTATGAAAAGGCTTGAGATTTAGTGCTTGGGGCAGTGATAATAAGATACAATGAGAATTGGACAGGTGACAGTGAGGAGTGGTGATGCTGGAGAGGTGAGCAGTAAAGAGACTGCATGTGCTTTATTTATCTGACAAAACATAGGATTGCACTCTGCCAATGTTAATCTAAGGGGCCGTGCATGTGTCCAATTTTCTTCTCGGACAGAGTCTGAGGACAAAATTGCTGCATGCCCGACTTTGATGAGATATTAGGATCACACTTGGCCAAGGAAGTCAATGAGTACGTGGAAATAATACACAGCTTTACAGGGATATTGTAGTGGCTATTTGCCACACCCATACCCTTTTTTATACCCTTATTGGATTATTATTTATTTTTTGTGTATATGTTATTTTCTTCTTGTTTCTCACTTCACATCTTTAATGAATACTTATGAAAGAACTTGTCTTTTAATAATAAGGGTTTTTAACTTGTTAGAAAGACTTTTGAATCCTTATATTGATTACAATTTGGTTAGCCAGTTTACTCTTTTAATGCGTACCATTTTTTTATCTGCTTTGGCAGCAGCTGCCTGACACTCGTCACTGAAGTTGAAGTTGCTGTCCACCCATTCACCCAAGTCTTTTTCAGTAACAGTTTTACCAAGTGTTTTAAATTTAGTAAATAATTACACCAGTTTTACTGCCCAAGTGTATTCATTCACAATTACTAAATAAAACTTGAATTGTCATTTTTCAGTCGAAACCTCCAGCTTAATTATCCTCCTCTATGTTAATTTACTAGCAGAGTTTAATATCAGCTACCAAATATTGTAATTCTACTTTGTATGCCCTGTACAAGGTCAGTAATATCTATGTTATAAAAAAGATGCATCAATATTAACCCCTGCAGTACTTTACTGTTAACTGTGATCCAGTGCGAATGTGTTCCATTAATAACCAACCTCTGTTTCCTATCACTGAGCCAGTTGTTAACCCTGTTGCACATATTTTCTCATAAATAAATTTGTCTCAATTTATTTACCAACCTTTCAGGTGGCACTGTATCAAACACCTTCGAAAGTCCAGATAGAAAAAATCTGCAGCATTACCCTTGTCCAGTCTGGAACTTACCTCCTCAAAAAAGGGGATCAAATTTGTTTGAGAGGACCTATCCATAATTATAACATGCTGATGTTGAGTCATGAGGTTATTCTTAGCAAGATACTCCAGGATAGCATCTTAGAAAACCCTCGAAAATTCGGCCTGCAGTAGTGGTAAGGTTAACCCCTTAATTACTGATCCACATTTTTTAAATCTGACCAGTGCCACTTTATGTAGCAATAACTCTGGAACGCTTCAACAGATTCCATTGATTTTGAGATTTTTTTGTGACACATTGTACTTTATGATAATGGTAATTTTAGGTCAATATGTTTTGTGTTTATTTGTAAAAATATCCAAAATTTTACAAAAATTTAAAAAAATTAGCAATTTCCAAACTTTGAATGGTGATCCCCTTAATCAAGACAGTCACACCACACAAAACAATAGTAAACATTTCCCTCATGTCTGCCTTACACCAGCACTATTTGTAAAATGTTGTTAATTATGTTAGCATTATAGAAGGTTTAACAATGTAGCAGCAATTTTTCATTTTTTCAAGGAAATTTACAAAACCTTTTTTTAGAGATCTATTCAGTTTTGAAGTGACTTTGGGGGACCTATATGTTGGAAACCCCCAAATGTGATACCATTTTAAAAGCAGCACCCCTCAACATATTCAAAATTGCTTCCAGTTCATTTATTCTTTTCAAATAATTTTATTGGTTTTTAGTAATTAAACAGGGTAAGGGAAGGAAGGAAGGAAGGGAGGAAAAGGAATGGGAAGTAAAGAACCTTGCACAGGTACGGAAAAAATTTGAAACTAGAGAACCCACAAATAGGCATTAAATAGCATATAGCAAATAACAACATAAAAGGAAAAGAAAATCGCCAATCCTTATTATGGGGTAACATTCTTGGAAGGAGATGCAACATCCCGGTACTACAACAGCCATGCTTAGGCCTCAAAATATAATACCTCTTAATAGGTCTATTTGATATGGAATTTGTTGTTCCAAGTCTTCCATTTTTTTGTATACTTGTGGATGTGATTGTTGTTAATCGCAAATCTGCGTTCTAAATCGCTATGTTGCCTATCTTATCAAGTATGTATGAAAACTTAGGAACCTCGACTTTCTTCCACCATTGTGCTAACATGGTATTAGTCACTAAGAGGATGTGTATAATAATGTATCTTACCGAATCATCAAATTGTTCCATGTCTAATGAAAGAAGTGCTCTTTCAGGCGTAATAGTGAAGTCCTTAGCAATGAGGTTAATGTGCTATGTGACCTGGAACCAGAGGTTTTAAATTTTTGAACAACCCCAAAATATGTGGTAGAGGTTCCCTTGATGTCCACAGCCTCTCCAGCACAAGGAAGATAGTTCTGTGTTAAAATGTGATAACTTTGTCGGGGTATAGTACCACCTATTTAACAGTTTAAAATAACCCTCATGAAGACCCATTGATATGTTGCAATTGTAAGTGTTTTTGATGGCATCGTTCCAATTCTCAAGACGGATATTAGCACCTAAATCAGACTCCCATCTCTTCATATATATGCTTTTGTGGCTCGTTAGGTCCTTGACAACCGATCTATACAAATTACGCAGACTCCAGAGGATTTTATTTTTAAGGTTGCACATTAGTGAAGATAGCATTTCATAATTTAAAGTCTTCCCTTTTACGATTTTCCAAATTCTGTCTTTCAACATGGTGTAAAAGACCAGCTCAGATAACGGTAGATTATATTCAGCCCTGAGCTCACTGAATTTCAAGAACTCCACTCCACTAAAAACATCCCCTACCTTTTTGATTCCAGATTTCCCCCATACCTCCGGTATCGGGAGATCATCCATCAGTGCCAATGAAGATAGCGGTAGTTTTAAGATTTTCTCTGCTTTTTTGATATTTTTAGTTGGCTTAATGAGTTCCCTCCAGGCTGAGATTATCAACTGAAATATAGGATGCGATGAGTTCGCACTGTGCTTTTGCAGAAGGAAGTAAAAGAAAAGCTTTTGCGTGGAACCTCTATCACTAGCATCTCTCTACAAGCAATACCAAGCTGGATGTGTCATGTTTTCTGTAAACCAGTGCCAGCTATGTTTAATAAGTGAGGCCTGATAATAAGCGTATATGTTGGGCAGTCCTGCACCCCCATGTTTTTTATTTTTATAAAGTAAGTCTGCACATATTCTTGCTTTCTTACCTTTCCAAATAAACAGTCGGATGAGCTCTTGAATTTTATCAATGGTTTGGCTCGGAAAGCTAACTGTCAAAGTCCTAAATATGTATAAAATTTTGGGAAGGATAATGGCTTTGACTGCCAGTATCTTCCCAAAAATGGAAGTCTCTAGCTGAGCCAAAAAGGACAAATTGCCTGTAATAATCTTTATAATGCTGTCTAAATTGGCCCTAACTGTGGCTTGGATTGATTCTGCTATTCTAATCCCTAGATAGACAATCTCTTTCTCCTCCCAAATGAACTGGGTTTGAGTCTTTATTTTGATAATTTCAGATTGTTTCATGTTTAGAGTTAAAAATTTGGATTTGTGTGGGTTTATCTTAAAATAGGATGCTCTAGAGAATTTTTCTAGTTCATCTGAAAGGGCTTTAATGGAATTTGCGGGATCAAGTAGTGTGAGGAATAGATCATCTGCGAATAACCCAATTTTAAAATTTCATGATGGCAGTTCAAAGCCTTTAATATGATTGTTTAATCTAATTTTTTCGGCTAGGGGCTCTATGGCAAGCACAAATAGAAGGGGAGACAGGGGGCACCCCTGTTTTGTGCCATTAGTAATGTCAAACGAGTCAGAAAGGAAGTTGTTTGCATAGATCCTGGCACTAGGACCCGAGTATAGGGTAAAGACTGTTGATAGAAACTTCTCGTCAAAGCCAAATCTAGCGAGAGTTGCTTTTAAATAAAGTCAGTTTAGTCTATCGAACACCTTCTCGGCGTCCAGTGCCAGAAAAGCAGTTTGGGTTTTCGAGTTGTTAGCTAAATTTATCAGGTTCAACACCCTTCTAATCCCGTCTGAGGCCTGGCGGTCCTCTGTGAACCCTATTTCATCATCCACCAGCAGACGTGGAAGGATGTTTTTTAGTCGGTTTGCGATGATCTTAGAGTAGATTTTAATATTGCTGTTTATGAGCGAGATTGGCCTATAGTTCTGTATCCTCTCGGGGTCTCCCCCTCCTTTGGAATCATGACAATTGTTGCCTCTAACATCTCCTTTGGGAAGGAGTCCAGAGAGGATGCCAGATCAAAGACAGAAGCTAACTGTGAAGCCAGAATTTTTGAAAAGGATTTATAGTATTCCCCAGAGAAGCCATCCGGCCCTGGTGATTTTCAGGACTGCAGTTTCTTGATAACGTCAACTATTTCACTCTCTGTAAAAGGGCTAGTGACATAATTCAAGTCCAGCTCATCACCTCTTGGTAAATTGACACTCTGTAGAAAAGAATCCACAAAATTCAAGTTAACCACCGGTGTTTGGGGGGTCAGCTTTCAGGTTTTAAAGATTTTTAAAGAAATCTGCAAACGAGTTGACAATGTCCCTAGGGTGGATTTTGGGGTCACCCAAGGGAGATACAATCTTAATTATTCTTTTTTTGATTCTTTCTCTTTTTAATTTCCTCTTCATAAACTTGGTAGGCTTGTTGAGAGATGCATACGATTTATACCTAGATGCTTTGCTGGCTGCATCGTATTCCTGGCAGATTTCAGATCTCAGACTCTGTCTAAGTCTCAAAATCTCAGCCTGGATGGTTTGGGAAGGAACTTTCAAGTTGATTTGGTTTTTTTCCAGATCATTAATTTGGGCCTGTAGGTTTGTAATTTTTTTCCTATTTCTCTTCTTATGTTTAGAGAGGATCTGCATAAAGCATCCCCTCTGGTCCACCTTATGGGCGTTCCAGACCGTGAACTGATCTACTTCACCAGATACATTTTCCTTGAAGTAGTTTAAGAGAGCGTTTTCTATCTCTTGCTTGTACTCTGGTATATATAACAAGGCTGGGTTAAGGTTCCAGCAGAATGGCTTGTCAGAGGGAGGACCCACGAGGAATTCAGTGAGAACCGGGGCATGATCCAAGATGGTCTTTTGCATGAACCGTATAGCCATAATTTTGGTTAAAGTAAATATATTAGTAAGTAGTACAGTGGGGAAAAAAAGTATTTCGTCAGTCAGCAATAGTGCAAGTTCCACCACTTAAAAAGATGAGAGGCGTCTGTAATTTACATCATAGGTAGACCTCAACTATGGGAGACAAACTGAGAAAAAAAAATCCAGAAAATCACATTGTCTGTTTTTTTTCATTTTATTTGCATATTATGGTGGAAAATAAGTATTTGGTCAGAAACAAGCAATCAAGATTTCTGGCTCTCACAGACCTGTAACTTCTTCTTTAAGAGTCTCCTCTTTCCTCCACTCATTGCCTGTAGTAATGGCACCTGTTTAAACTTGTTATCAGTATAAAAAGACACCTGTGCACACCCTCAAACAGTCTGACTCCAAACTCCACTATGGTGAAGACCAAAGAGCTGTCAAAGGACACCAGAAACAAAATTGTAGCCCTGCACCAGGCTGGGAAGACTGAATCTGCAATAGCCAACCAGCTTGGAGTGAAGAAATCAACTGTGGGAGCAATAATTAGAAAATGGAAGACATACAAGACCACTGATAATCTCCCTCGATCTGGTGCTCCACGCAAAATCCCACCCCATGGGGTCAGAATGATCACAAGAACGGTGAGCAAAAATCCCAGAACCACGCGGAGGGACCTAGTGAATGAACTGCAGAGAGCTGGGACCAATGTAACAAGGCCTACCATAAGTAACACACTACGCCACCATGGACTCAGATCCTGCAGTGCCAGACGTGTCCCACTGCTTAAGCCTGTACATGTCCGGGCCCGTCTGAAGTTTGCTAGAGAGCATTTGGATGATCCAGAGGAGTTTTGGGAGAATGTCCTATGGTCTGATGAAACCAAACTGGAACTGTTTGGTAGAAACACAACTTGTCGTGTTTGGAGGAAAAAGAATACTGAGTTGCATCCATCAAACACCATACCTACTGTAAAGCATGGTGGTGGAAACATCATGCTTTGGGGCTGTTTCTCTGCAAAGGGGCCAGGATGACTGATCCGGGTACATGAAAGAATGAATGGGGCCATGTATCGTGAGATTTTGAGTGCAAACCTCCTTCCATCAGCAAGGGCATTGAAGATGAAACGTGGCTGGGTCTTTCAACATGACAATGATCCAAAGCACACCGCCAGGGCAACGAAGGAGTGGCTTCGTAAGAAGCATTTCAAGGTCCTGGAGTGGCCTAGCCGGTCTCCAGATCTCAACCCTATAGAAAACCTTTGGAGGGAGTTGAAAGTCCGTGTTGCCAAGCGAAAAGCCAAAAACATCACTGCTCTAGAGGAGATCTGCATGGAGGAATGGGCCAACATACCAACAACAGTGTGTGGCAACCTTGTGAAGACTTACAGAAAACGTTTGACCTCTGTCATTGCCAACAAAGGATATATCACAAAGTATTGAGATGAAATTTTGTTTCTGACCAAATACTTATTTTCCACCATAATATGCAAATAAAATGAAAAAAAACAGACAATGTGATTTTCTGGATTTTTTTTTCTCAGTTTGTCTCCCATAGTTGAGGTCTACCTATGATGTAAATTACAGACGCCTCTCATCTTTTTAAGTGGTGGAACTTGCACTATTGCTGACTGACTAAATACTTTTTTTCTCCACTGTATATCGATTCTAGATGCTGTTTTATGTACATCTGAAAAGTGAGAATACTCACGAGACGATGTGTTCAAGCAACGAAAAGCATCATAAAGCTCATTTTGAATTAACCAGTTTCTTAAAGCTGGAACCTTGTGGCAAAATAATGAGGATGAATCAATGCTACTATCTGGGACAATATTAAAATCGCCTAGTAAGATGAGATCACCTGTTTTGACTTTGTCTATTTTTTTGACTAGCTTGTTCAAGAATCGAATGTGTCCCTTGTTAGGTGCGTATACATTCACTAATGTGCATGGCCTTTCATGGAGTAAGCATATGAGTATATGAAACCTGCCCAACGAGTCTGGTATCTCTTTGTTGAGCTGAAAAGGAATGGTGCCACCTACTAGTGTAATGACCCCAGCCTTTTTCTTTGTGGACAGTGACTTGTATATGTGTGGAAAATTTGTGTGCTGGTGTCGATCGGAGGCCAGTTCAACCTTTTGGAGGCATACCAATTCGGCACGGGTTCAGTTGATCTCCTTCCATACCGCATACCTCTTATTCGGGCTGTTGAGCCCCCTAACATTGTATGATAAGATTTTCATCATTAGAGTGCAATATCAAAACAGAAAAATGGAAACAAGCAAAACAGTGAAATACAGAAAAAAAATTAGGATCCAGTTCATTTATTAACTCTTCAGATGCTTTTCAGATATTAATGCAAAGTGGCATAACAGGAATGAAGAAATTTATTTTTACCATCTAAATGCTGATAACTTCTGAACAGGTCACTGTAGCTGGCAGACTCTAAGGCCATTAGTTGGCCATGAATTTCCATGGCAAACATTAGGACCACACAATCAAGATCTTAGGGTGCCAATGAGTTTAAAAAAGGGAGCGCTCACACTCTGTTAAACATCTAGATGCTGTAGTCATTATTGACTGCAGCATTTCAGGGGTTAAATGGCTAGAGTCGATACCACACTCATCGTGCCTGAATCAGCAAATTGTCAGTTATAGTTTACAGCCAACAGCTGCTGGATTGTCACCTGTCAGAGGATGCTTGTCTCCTATAATGCAGTTTAGTAAAAAGACGTATTGTGGTCACTTCGGGGTTAAATTTACAGGCCTAATATTTCTAGGCTCAGTGTTTGAATATTGACAACACATTTGCTTTGCACCAGTCCAATGACACAGATTAAAAATAATGCCCAGTATATCACAGAACTTACAGTAATTCCTGTAGTACTTGGGTTGTATGCCACAGGATTTTCTTGTGTAAATACCATAAAGAAGAAGGTGTTCAGTAAATTAGCCCTTGCCTTGTCTCTTTCATCATTTTACCCAGATTATTTATGAGGGCATAAACACACTCTTTTTAGAGTTTTTTTTACTGTTTATGTAGTAGAAGAAAATTTTTGGAATATATTTACTTTTTTGGCAGGGAGTGTCTCAATCCTTGCTGCCCTGACTTTTACACAATTATGTTTTTAATGAATTCATCATCACTACCCTCTTGCTTTAGTTCCCTAAATACTTTCTTTTAATATTTCTTTTAAACCTTACAGATCTATTAGCCATAGTGGTTTCCTCCTATTTCTAGCTTGTTTATTCGCATAGGTTACATATTGTAAACAGGTGCTATTCTGGATGCTTAGCACTAGGACTAACGGACTGTTCACCCCCCTAGAACTACCGCATGGAGTTATTTTGACTCATGGCTTGTTTTTGTTTATTTTTAGAGTTTTTTGCTCCTGGTATTGCTGTAACTTTAATTTTATAGAATGGTATAGAATGCGAAATAGCAAGAATATCGTCAGGCTTTAGCGCACTTCTTCTAGCCACATTAGCAATTAGCAAACTGCAGGCCGTATTCTACAGAAATTATGTAGTCCACTCGAGAGTACACTGGTTCACTGACGGATGTGTATGTTAAGTATATTTGCAAAAATGCTAATTATTATAAGTCTAATCCAGCATTAATTCTAAATTTATTCTAAACATACAAGTAAATGAAAACTAAAAGAAATAATAACATTTAGCGACAAAGACTAGCAAAAAAAGACTACCTTCTTTTCAAAATTTACCTTTCATTACCAAAAGGAGTCATTTTGACACCCTAATATATTTTATTTTGAAAAAAAGGTACTTTTTTCTCAAAAATTATTTATTGTCTCAAAATCTTTTTTTGCATCCTAAAAGAGTAAAAGTCACCGAGTCTCAAGCCGGAATTCGGAAAAATGTAGTCAGAGAAGAGACATAAAAATTGCAAGTAGTTCTAGTGTTAAAAAAGTGTCATATTTACGTTGTACACTTTCATTTTGAAGGACAATGTCCCAGTTTATTGCATATAGATCATCTCTTATCCTTTGGAAATTTGCCTTCCTGAAGTTTTGTGTCTGTGTAGCTCCCCCTACTATACATCTTATTCCAGGATACTTGAAAACTTATTATTTTTGTGATCACTATTACTCAAGTGACCCCCAACCCATATTTGATATTCTGTCTAACCAATTTGTTAAAATTAGTTCTTGACGTGCCCCTGCTCTTCTTGCTGGTTCCACACCAGTTGTGAAAGGTATTTAATTATCTTTCATTGGTGCCAAAAACCTATTTCCTTTGCTTGACCTGCAGGTTTCTGCTCCCCAATTTAAATCAAGGCAGTTGATAATTACTTCTCCCTGATTCGCTGCCTCATCTATTTGCATTATGATGATATTTTTTACTGATTCCCTTATATTTGGAGACTTATAACAAACCCTTATCAGTATTTATAATTCTTTCTTCGTCCAATTATCTACTTCTACAGGGACCCTACATTTTCAGAGGCCTCATATATATTATTATGCATGATGGATTTTAGAGTTTATTTCACATGTAAGCAAACCCCTTCCCCTTGCTCATATGTGTGGTCATTCCTGAACAGACTGTAGTCCTATAAATTAACAGCTCAGTCACAGCTGTGGTCAGGCCATGTCTCCATTATCCCCACAATATCATAATTATCTTCCAATGTTATTAGATCTAATCCATCAATGATCATTGATTAAAATAAACTATTTAGATTTCTATTTTTAAGCATTGTTGCTTTACAGCATTTTTTCCTTACTTGCTAAATCTTTTCCGCGTTACTGTACCATATATATATATACTGTACATATTTTTAATAAATATATGTCTTTTTTTACTTTTAAGCAATTGATATTTTTTTCACTAAAATAAAAAGAATAGCAAAAACAGAAAAGGAGGAATGTGACGATTTCTTTACATTTTCAAGCAGGTGTTCTCTGGCAGATTAGACAGATTTCAGTCAGATTAATTAGCCACTTGCACAGATTGATTTACTTTGATATTTTTATTTATTTATTTAGTTTATTTTGATATTGATTTGCTTTGATAAATTTTGATTAGAAATCTGTAAACCCAAATGGTCATACATAAAAATTTCTGCAGGAAAAATACTTGTTTTTCCAAAAGATACTTCCACAGCACCCAATTTGAAAAAGAAACTGACTGACACTTTTCACAGTGCCCTATCTTTCAACTGAACAGATCATTGGGCATATTGAAATTTAAGTTGCCTACTCTTCAATTACAAGTCCTACAAAAGTGACTAGATCTATATTTAAAGTAATAACTTTATTAATGCAAAAACCATAAAAATAGATTAAAAGAAAAATTTTCATTGAAGTGGGTTATATCAACATGGGAAAAGACCAAAAAAAGATGTAACTACTGGTACATAAGTTAAATGACAATCCGAAAGTAAACATATATATAATACAGGTATCTAATGGGGATATGCAATAGTAAGTAACTACAAAATATAACTAAATGATGTCTAATGAATTGCTACGAAAGATGATGTACAGTGGGTACTGAAAGTATTCAGACCCCTATAAAATTTTCACTCTTTGTTTCATTGCAGCCATTTATTAAATTCAAAAAAGTTATTTTTTTTCTCATTAATGTGCACTCTGCACCTCATCTTCACTGAAAAAAGCCAGAAATCTAGAAATTTTTTGCAAATTTATTAAAAATGAAAAACTGAAATATCACATCTCTTTACTTGTCTCCCATCAATGGAACTTGTTGATTTGTGTTATCAAGCTCCTTCAACATGGCATAACATTCCATAGACAACCATTAATAAACTCATTGATAGCATGCTAAGGCTTTCAAATGGGTGTATTTATGGGCATGGTGCTCATACTTAGCACTGAATACATCAACATGTTTTTAATTTTTTTTCAATTTCTTTATCATTAACATATCTATTAATCCAGACATTTCCATAAATCCACAATTTTTTTTCTTTGTTTGGCAAACTCAGTGTAGGCAAGGGTATATAAGAGGTATGGCTATTAGAGAGAAGCAGAGCATGATGACACGATGTGTGCTGTGACCTTCGTGCGCTTGCATAGAATTGCCCTGTGTCTAATCAGAGCTGGAAGACCAAGCTTAGCTTAACAGCTTAATAGGCCTAGGAATTTCAGCACTCGTGAGAGTGATAAGATGATTCATTGAGGACTGGATGTATGATGGAGAAGCGCGGAGGGGCTGGAAAGTTGAGCGGCAAGGGTAGTACTAGTATTTTTTTATCAGTTTTATGAGCAGAATTGTCAGGGACATGCTCGGTGTCTTTATTTGAAGTTATATTTCTCTTATCAGGAAAAACACAGTCATTGAGCTCTACAATAAGTGTTAATTATTTAAGACATTTTAAACAGTTTAAACATTTTCATTTCTAAATTATTCACATTAAAGGGCTACTCCGTGGAGATAAAAAAATGTTTGTACAGTCCCTGCCTTCATAAACTATAAAGATGAGATGCCTAATGCACTTCAATTATCTTTATAACACTTGTAATTCCATGTGATAGGAGCTTGTCTGGACAATATGCTAAACATCAGTGTGCAGCTCCCTCCTGTCATGATCCAGTCCAGAGTTTGCTTTCTGCTGTCATCTCTTTTGACCGGTCATGCGAGGGTTAATCCTCTCTGCCTCATTCTGGAGCGGACTGGGCTATTTCAGTCCTCTGCAGCCTGTGGGCCAGCGTCAGCTATACTGCAAGCTTCCAAGCTAATGCCTCTGACCTGTATTCCTTTAGTGTTCCTCCTGCCCCCTGATTACCTGGACTTGTGTATGACCCGGCTTGCTCTTTGGACTCTGCTTCTGGTTTTTCTGTTTCTGATACCACGCTTTCCGATTGGCTTTGACCCTTTGGCTTGTACCCTGACAACGGCTTATGTCTTACATTTCTGATAACACGTTCCTCGAAAGTCCTGACTTCCCACTCATCCCTGACTGCTGTCTCCCTTGGTACTTCTGCTCCTGACAGTTGCTGACTTCGGCTAGTCTGACCCTGATGAAGAAGCACGTTTTGCTTTGAAATGCGTAGGTTTTTGGCCCCAGCTAGGCTCCATAGCCTTAGCCTGTGACGTCACACGCTGTCCGTGCAGGACAGTGTTGGCCCCCTTCAGCCATGCTTCCAGGACGCTACCGGCCAGAGCATTCCTGGCTCTGCCCGGCTCTATTCACTACTTGCACTCCAGTCAGCCAACTCATTCACTTCATCCTCCCAGCTTGTCACATACTTATCCAGCAATTCTGTGGATCATTCACTGTGATCGGCACAGCACCTTCATTCAGCAGAGTTAGGGTAAGTCTGCATAAGTTCTGTCACCGCTCATTAGTGCATCTTGCTGGCATGGTAAATCTATATCTCCTGTATGCTCTGAGTATCGGGTTTATGGGTGAAAGGCAAGATGTTTACTTTCACTTTCACTTTATCATCATTGAATTGTCCTGTGAGCGCGGTAGCTTCCTCTATTTACTCATTTAACCCTTTCTTGGCAGAAAAAGCACAGCTTCTGTCTAGGCACCAGCAGCCCTTTCTTTCTATTGGTAGAACCAGCGTATATCTGTATATTAGTCTGACCACTCTTTCTTTACTTGTGACACCTGTGCTGTTGCTCTGTGCTACTATGCTGTGTGGGTGTGTGTGCAATCTCTCTTCCCTCACCATCACCCCCTGGTGGAGGTTGCGCTGTACTACACTGCAGCAGCACATTACACCTCCCAGGAGTAATAACCAGCTTGAGGAGAGGTGGTGTGACATGCCCCCTGCTCTCTGTAGAGATACAGCTATTATCAGGAGACTGGGTGATAACAGCAGGGAGCTGCATACTGCTGTATTGTCCCAGATGTAGTGGGGAGCAGAGCAGTGAAAAGTAGCTTCTGTCACACCAGCCCCCTGATAATATCTCCCTGTCTGCAGTTTGAAGATAGGAGGCATGGTGAGGGCATGGTATGCTCCCTGATAGTAGCCCCAGAGTGAATGAGACATTATCAGGAAGCTGCTACTAGAAGCTAGGAGCAGGCCATGCCCTTTCACCTCAGACTGCAGACAGAGATACATTAACAGGGGGCTGGTGTGACAAGAGCTGCTTTTCACTTTACTGCTCACCCCTCTGTCTGCTGTCTGGGACATTACAATAAAGTGAAGCTCCCTGATGGCTGTTCCTTACAGGAGGAGCAGCACTTGGTGTATGATGTAATGACAGGAGGGGTGAGTAGTGAGGAGCAGCTCCTGTCACATGGAATTACAAGGGTTAAAAAAATGAATCGTAAATCTTCACTGGACATCTCATCCTTATAGTTTATGAGGGGGGACAGTATAAAAATGTTGTATCTTCGCAGAGTATCACTTTAAAAACATTCTTCCTTCGCTCTTATAAAATGACCATTTAGAGTTGAAAAAAGATTTTTCTGTTCACAAATGCTAACGTAATTTTACTTTAGTCAGTGATTTAGTATTTTTAATTGTTAATAGTTTTTTTTCAAAACCTAATAAATTGATAAATATTTTATTTGTTTTATTTGCATTTACAAACTGTGAAACACAATGTTACTGCGTCACGTTCATTAAGGCAAACTGCATCTCATCTGCAAAAGAAACATTTTAGTTTCTTCTAGGAAATAATATCGCCTCGTTGAACTGTTTTAATGTAGTCTTGTGAAAGGTTACAATAATACAACAATAAAATAAAATATTAATTTAAATAAGAAATCGTTAGAATTTAAAAGACAGATTGCTATAATAAAGACTGTTACGACCAAAACTCAAAGAAAGAAATGTGTTAGCTGCTTTAGTTAAACGTGTAGTGCTACAGTGTTAACAACATGTCTCAGAAAAACAGGCCCTAAACAAATCACTTTAATTATTTTCTTGTATTGCTCAACCACTGCTATCTGTATTTGCAATTAACATGACATCTGGCAAAGTACAGGGTCTCAGCATTGATTATTCCATTGATGCCCATTAGTAATCATTAATAAGACATTGACAATCTATCCAATCATCAATTAAAATCTGGCATAGACATTTGCCTTTTATGTCACACTACCATTTTCAATAGAATTTTTCCTGTAAAGAAATTTTAATACCACAGTATTATATACATAGTACAATACAGCAATACTGACCCAAATAAACATACAGTAAATATAAGAAAAATATGTCTTTGTGCTGTTAATAGATAGAAAAGTATTAAAAATTGACAGTCCTCAGTGGTCGATACTTTTCAATGGCTAAAGATGAAAAGATGATAGCAATGAGCAAGCTTTCCAAACTACTCAGGTCTTTTCATCAGGCATGTTATAACAAAAAATCTGAGGAGTGACAAATTTATACACAATGGGACACAGGAAGGAGTAGTGCAGTAAATAAGACAAGTGATGTGAAGCAGAACTATCAATGAGAGACATGGAAAAACAGTTGCGGTAGTAAATATTGGAGCTGTCCATACATAAAGAGTATGAATATTTTATTGTTCTCTGATCATCGTTGGACTGGAGCACCTTGGACCCACCATAGAAAATCATTCTTGTGGCCCACTATGTAGCAACATAGAAATAAACACAATACCACCAATTGTGCGGTAAAACATGCAAATATCTGGGCATAATATAAGGTAGTACACATCTTAATGATACTGTATATCAGGGGTTAGGGTAGCGCCCCTCATAGAATATAAAGTAGTCCCCCTCATAGAATATAAAGTAACCCCCTTATATAATATAATGTGGCCCTCATATAATGCAATGCAGCCTCTCAAACAATATAATGTACCCCCCCATAGAAAATAATATAGCCCCCACATAAAGTATAATGCAGCCCCCTCATAGAGTATAATGCAGCACCCCATAAACTATAATGAAGCCCCCTCACAGAGTATAATGCAGCCACTCATAGGGTATAATGCAACCCCCTCATATGATATAATGCAGCCCCTCATAAGGTATAATGTAACCCTCCCCATAGAATATAATGCAGCTTCCTCCTTCGACAAAGCAGGTACACAAAACACTCGTCAGAGGCCGCGAGGACGATGACAGCTATTGAGACCTACCATGTGGAAGCGGACAGGATTTTTCAATGACTGGCTCGATTTCTGATGCACATTATGCACTTTGCTTTTGATGTTGAGGTTTATGCACCTATGCCACAGTAATCCTCTTAATCTGCTTTATTGGTCCTATAATACCCTCTTGTCTGCTTCCTCTACTCGCCTACTTCCATGTCTCTTCCACAAGTTTCTGTTTTACCCTGATTCATGTATTTTCATTTTGATATACTGTATGTGTCTCATTTGTACCAATAAAACTTGATTTGTTTTGCATATAACTCTCAGTGGTTTATGGCTTACTCTAGTTTTCTAGCTTTGTAACATCTTTGGGAGTACTTTGCTAAACTTGTTTTCATTTTCATACAAATCCTTTGGGAGAGCTGCACCTTACTATGCTCTGAGCCCCATTACTGATATTACTGATATTGTGCTTTCAGATGATTGATTTAGCTCCCCTAATATAGTATAAAGCAGCCCCCTATAGAAATAATGCAGCCCACCCATAGAGTATAATGCAGCCCACCTCATAGGGTATAATGCAGCTCCCTCCATAGAAGATAATGTAGCCCCACAGGTTATAATGCAGCCCCCATAAAATATAATGTAGCCCCCTCATAGGGTATAATGCAGCCCCCTCATAGAGTATAATGCAGCCCCCTCATAGATTATAATGCAGCCCCCTCAAATAGTATGATGCAGCCTCCCCATAGAATATAATGCAGCCCCCTCATAAAGTATAATGCAGCCCCCTCATAGGTTATAATGCAGCCACCCATAGAATATAATGTAGCCTTCTCATAGGGTATAATTCATCCCCCTCATAGGATAAAATGCAGCCCCCATAGAATATAATGTAGCCACCTCAGAGTATAATGCAGCTCTCTCATAGGGTATAGTGTATCCCCTCATAGAGAATAATGTAGCCCCCTCAGAGTATAATGCAACCCCCTCAATAGAGAATAATGCAGCCCCCTCATGGGGTATAATGTAGCCTTCAAAGAATATAATATAGCCTCCTAATAGGTTATAATGCAGCCCCCACATAGAATATAATTTAGACCCTCAAAGAGTATTATGTAGCTCCACATAGAATATTATGTAGCCCCCTCCAAATAATATAATCCAGCCACATAGTCCTACAGTATTATGGCTACCAGTGGAGGAGATGAGTGACTTTGCCTTTTTTATGGTCGAGTCGGGTTTCATGAAACCTGACTTTCTCAAAAGTCGGGTTGAACGAAATCAGACGACTATAGGGAAAAGTCGGAGACCAACTGAAACACGAAACCCAATGCAAGTCAATAGGGAAGCAAAGTGGGCAGGGAGTGGAAGACAGTAAACACACCTACAGTGCCCATTTCAATGCCAAAAGCATCAATTCTTATTACTGAAGCTTGTCAACCTTAATTTACTTCATAATAATAGTTACGCATTGAAAACGGGGGGTTATTTGGCTAAAGTTGTGGGGGATGTAGGGCTGGCTCCAGGTTTTCGCGTGCCCTGGGCCAAAGAGTGTCAGTGCGCCCCTTTATCACATACCACAACTCATGATGCTCCGATACGGCACAGAAATATAGGTATAGTACAATGACTAATACTTCACTGCTTACATGACATGACTGATCTATTTTAAATTGTACAATAGCTCAAAAAAAGGACAGTATATTACTCCATACAGTATTATGGCCACCACATTGTGGCCATACAGAATAATGATCCCCATATATTTCTCCATACAGAATAATTGGCCACATATAATGTTCCATACAGTATATGATGAGCTCCACATAATGCTACAGTATATGATGGTTCCCATGGACGATGCTTCAGTGTGTTATGGGCCCAAATAATGCTCCACATATAATGGGCTCCATTTCTAATGCTTCAGTGTATAATGGGCCCCATAAATGCTGCTCCAGTGTCTGATGTCCCCAATCTAGAATGCTTCATTATATGATGGGCCTCATGGATGATGCTCCAGTGTCTAATGGGCCCTATTAGTGCTCCATATATAATGGGCCCCATTTCTAATGCTCCAGTGTATCATGTGCCCCATAGATGCTGCTTCAGTGTCTGATCTGCCCCATTTGGAATGCTCCAGTATATGATGGGCCTCATGGATGATGCTCCAGTGTCTTATGGGCCCTAATAATGCTCCATATATAATAGGTCCCATTTCTAATGCTCCAGTGTATCATGTGCCCCATAGATGCTGCTCCAGTGTCTGATCTGCCCCATTTTGAAGGCTCCAGTATATGAAGTATATGATGAGCCTCATGGATGCACGGGGCAGCACGGTGGCTCAGTGGTTCGAATCCCACCAAGGACAACATCTGCAAGGAGTTTGTATGTTCTCCCTGTGTTTTTGAGGGATTCCTCCGGGTACTCAGGTTTCCTCCCACACTCCAAAGACATACTGATGGGGAATTTAGATTGAGAGCCCCATCGGGGAAAGTGATGAAAATGTGTGCAAACTGTAAAGCGCTAAGGAATATGTTAGCGCTATATAAAAATAAAGATTATTATTAGATTATTATGGATGATGCTCCAGTGTCAGATGTCCCCCATTTTGAATGCTCCAGTATAAGATGGGCCCCATTTTAATTAACCTAGGCATGGTATGTGAAAAGAGATCCATGGAATAATCTGAAGTGTGTGCTGCCGCATCCTTCACTTTTGGTGTGGGTGAAGGACACCTAGGAAAGTGGTTGCTCCTGACCAAAGCCTCTGCTGTGTGAATGAGACAACTCTGTGTCACTGATGTCTTCACACAGCAGCAGATTTGGTGCAGTGAATGTGTGAAGCTCCACCAAACTCCCAGCAAGCCCCAGTGACCAGCACCACCCACTGCCCACTCATTGGCTGGCAGTAAACTCCACCAGCACTCATCTTTACCATCATTCCAGCATTGGAAAGAACACAGCAGTGATCCTGTATTTGTGAAAGCAGCACAATACATACATACATACACCCCCCAACACTTCACACTGTTACAGCTGCTTATTGGACAGGCTGCTCCCATCAGTATTTGTGTCATTAGAGACACAGTGCTCACACATACACTGCACCAAATCTGCTGCTGTGTGAAGACATCAGTGACACAGAGCTGTCTCATTCACACAGCAGAGGCTTTGTCACACAACAGATTACATCAGTGACTGCCATCCCATGTGCAGATTAGAAGCTGCAGACCTCCATCACTGGCCATCACACAGTCTGTTCTCACTGCTGCCAGCAGCCTGGGACAGTGAGGGAAGGAATTACTGATAATGAGTTATGTACTGTAATCATGGAGTGGCCCAGAAAACAGGACGATTTTCACTCCTCATTAGTTTCACTTTCCATAGATAACTGTTCAGTGTGTGTCTGGGGGAGGAGCAGCTCTCTGCTCTCTGCACTGAGGCTGCTGGAGGGGAAGAATTCATTACTGTGTGATGAGGACTGCTTCATGTGGACGGGGAGGGCCTGTAGCTATGGAGGGTGGGGTTGTTGCTATAGAGGGCATGTTTGGAGTAGAGTAGGACTAGTTCTCATTTCAATGCCATAACACCCTCCCCTTGGACGTTCTGTTCAGAATATCTAGAAAACCGTGCAAACTAGTGACAGAAAGTAAATTACTTATTGTCATAATTCTGCAGCCCAGATATGTACTGAGATTATGTGAAAAGCCCGGACAACCCCTTTAAACACCTGTCTCCAATGCCGCTTTGGCTGTGTGCACCACGAACACCTCTTCCATTGTGCCCACTATGGCTCATGGGAGAACCAGCACCGCTGCTGTGTGCTGGGAAAGCCTCAAACAATCGGTTTACCAGAGTTGCTTGTTTGTTAGCCAACATTATCTCTAGGTTCTCCTGTGGCATGATGTGTAATTTGCCTTTGTAGCGTGGATCGTGGATGCTGGCCAGCCAGTAGTCGTCATCCCTCATCATTTTGGCAACGTGGGGGTCCCTTTTTAGGATCCGCAAGGCATAATCACACATGTGGGCCAATGTTCCAGGTGTTAATGATGCACTGTCAGTGGTGGGTAGATGAGCACTTTCTGGCAAATCCACATCCCTACAGTCACGCACAAACACTGTACCTGACCTTGGAATGCCAACATTTTCTCTTGCCCCCTGAGAAGCATCCTCCTGCCCAAAATAATCATCACCCTCCTCCTCCTCTTCCTCTTCTTCCTCCACCTTGTCCAGGACAGTTCACTGACCAGACAATTGCTGACTGTCATCAAGGCTTCCCTCCTCGTCCTCCACTGCAGATGCCTGATCCTTATTGTGTGTCAAACCTTGCATGAGCAGATGCATAAGTGGCATGCTCATGCTTATGATGGCGTCGTCTGCGCTTACCAGCCGTGTGCATTCCTCAAAACACTGAAGGACTTTGCAGAGGTCTTTCAGCTTTGACCACTGCACACCCGACAATTCCATGTCTTCCCTCAAACTGCCTGCGCGTGTATCCTCCCACAAATGCATTACAGCCTGCCTCTGTTCGCACAGTCTCTCAACCATGTGCAGGGTGGAGTTCCACCTTGTTGCAACGTCTATGATTAGGCGGTGCTTGGGGAGGTGGAGCAATCGCTGCAGCTTCTGCATACGAGTGGAGTGGACGTTTGAGCGACAGATGAGCGAGCACAGTCTTTGCACCTTATGGAGCAGGGATGTTAACTCCGGATAATTATTAAGGAAGCACTGCACCACCAGGTTCAAAGTGTGAGCAAGGTAAGGTATGTGTGTGAGTTTTGCACGGGCTATGGCTGCCACAAAATTATGGCCATTATCACTGACTACCTTGCCTGCCTCAAGATGTAGACTGCCCAGCTATGGCTCAATTTGTCGCTGCAAGTAGTCAGCCAGTACCTCCGCGGTGTGTCTGTTGTCGCCCAAAGACATCATCTTTAACACAGCCTGCTGACGCTTACCACTAGCTGTTCGATAGTGGGACATCTCATGTGCAACACTGGCAGCTGCGGATGGAGTGCTCGTGCGACTGCGCTCTGTGGACAAGCTTTCGCTGATAGAGGAGGAGGAGGAGCGAAAGCCTACAGCCAACTGTTTCCTATACCGTGGGCTAGGCAGCACTGTTCCACCGCCGCTGTCCCCAGTGGAGCCTGCATCCACCACAATAACCCAGTGCGCAGTGGACACATAACGGCCCTGGCCATGCCTACTGGTCCATGTATCTGTTGTGAGGTGCACCTTTCCACTCACTGACTGTTTTAATCCATGGACAATGCGGTCTTTCACATGCTGGTGGAGGGCAGGGATGGCTTTTCGAGAAAAGAAGTGCCGACTGGGTAGGTCATAGCATGGGACAGCGTAGGCCATGAGGTCGTGGAAAGCTTTGCTTTCAACCAAACAGTAGGGCATCATCTCTAATGAGATTAGTTTGGCATTGTAGGCGTTCAAACAAAGTGCACTCGGATGAGAGGATGAGTACTTTCTTGTCCTACTCAGAGTGTCTGGTAGGGTGAGCTGGACTGGAGAGCTGCATATGGGGGAAGTAGCGGTGGACCGGATGGCGTGAGAGGGGGTTGGTGATGGTATTGGTGGTGATGGCCTAGATTCAGTGTTGTGTTGCAAAACCATTGTGATTCCCTTGAGTGCTTTTGCCTTGCGAAGAGACCTCCACATTTAGTGCTGGTGGTGTGCTTAACGGTAGCAGTGGTCTTACAGTGGGGGAAGCAATGGAGCGTTGCTGGCTACCTTCAGTCGGAGCAGGTGCAAGTGTGCTACCTGAGGTTTTGTAGTCCGTCCATGCTTGCAAGTGCATGTTGATTAAATGTCTAAGCATGCAACTGGTATTCAAATTTCTGAGTTGTTTACCTCGGCTAAAGGTCCTTCCGCACTTCTTACAGGTAACCTTTGCCTCATCAGTAGGATTTTGGACAAAGAAGTGCCACACTGCACTCTTCCTACTATGGTATACATTTTCTTGCCTTGCACGCTGTGCTAAGTTTACCATCTGGTCAAGCTGTCCTGCAACACTTTTAGGTTTTGGTTCACGTTTTTGGACAGCTACAGACCTGGCAGATAACAGCTGCTGCAATGTCAATGCCTGCTGCGGATCCTTCTCCTTATCTGAACTATTGCCAGCACCACCCTCCTCCCCCAATGGATGCCAATCCGAGTCAAGAACTGGGTCACCCATCACCTCCTCTTCAAAGTCATCTGCACCTTCCTCTTTACCTTCCTCTGTGTCACCGTGTAAGGTGGTAAAGTATGCGGGAAGGGGCATCTGAGTTTCATCAGGGTCAGATTCTGGCTCAATAGACTGCGAGGACAATGTAGTGCTCTGGGTCGATGTACCAGCAGAATCATCTAGCAGTGGCTGTGCATCAGTGCACTCCATGTGAGATTCATCTTGGATTGGGAAATTCTGGATTTGACTGGATAACCCAGGCATGGTATGTGAAAAGAGCTCCATAGAGTGATCTGAAGTGTGGGCTGCCGCATCCTTAACTTTTGGTGGGGGTGAAGGACCCAAGGAAAGTTTTTTTCCTGACCAGAACCCTGCACTGATGACTCCGTGCTTGCAGGTTTCGAACGTTTGGAAGTGGAGGCAATAGAGCTGGTGGCTGTTTCGGCAATGTACGCCAAAACCTGATGCTCCGGTTTTATAAGCGGTTTTCCTACCCCAAGAAAATGGCAACCTTACAGGCCTTCTTGCGCCAGACGATGACGCAGGCTCAATAGCTCCTGCCTTAGCTGCTATTGTGCTTTCACCAGAACCAGCCGATGCACCACCACCATCAGTACCAGCTGCGCCCCCCTACCCATGTCCGTGGACTCTTCCACCATACTTCCTCATGTTTGGGAAAAAGTACCAAAAATACCAGCAGAGTGATGGTACTGTATGAGGAGCGTCCAGCTGTGTAAGGTGTATTAAAAAAATTAAATTTACGTATATATTTTGTTAGTCATAGACGCTCTCACTGTATGTATTGGACTGTAATCCAACAAGCAGATATACGGAACTGTATCAGAAGTATTCAGCTGTATACCTTTTTTGTGTAACTAACAATCTCCCTATACTGTCATATGTAAAAGTTTGGGCACCCCTATTAATGTTAACCTTTTTTCTTTATAACAATTTTGGTTTTTGCAACAGCTATTTCAGTTTCATATATCTAATAACTGATGGAATCAGTTATATTTCTGGATTCAAATGAGGTTTATTATACTAACAGAAAATGTGCAATCTGCATTTAAACAAAATTTGACCGGGGCAAAAGTATGGGCACCCTTATCATTTTATTGATTTGAACACTCCTAACTACTTTTTACTGACTTCCTGAAGCACTGAATTGGTTTTGTAACATCATTGAGCTTTGAACTTCATAGCCAGGTGTATCAAATCATGAGAAAAGGTATTTAAGGTGGCCACTTGCAAGTAGTTCTCCTATTAAGAGTGGCATCATGGGCTCCTCAAAACAAGTCTCAAATGATCTGAAAACAAAGATTATTCAACATAGGTTTTCAGGGGAAGGATACAAAAAGTTGTCTCAGAGATTTAACCTGTCAGTTTCCACTGTGAGGAACATAGTAAGGAAATGGAAGAACACAGGTACAGTTCTTGTTAAGCCCAGAAGTGGCAGGCTAAGAAAAATATCAGAAAGGCAGAGAAGAAGAATGGTGAGAACAGTCAAGGACAATCCACAGACCACCTCCAAAGACCTGCCGCATCATCTTGCTGCAGATGGTGTCACTGTGCATCGGTCAACAATACAGCGCACTTTGCAAAAGGAGAAGCTGTATGGGAGAGTGATGCGAAAGAAGCCGTTTCTGCAAGCGCGCCACAAACAGAGTCGCCTGAGGTATGCAAAAGCACATTTGGACAAGCCAGTTACATTTTGGAAGAAGGTCCTGTGGACTGATGAAGTAAAGATTCAGTTGTTTGGTCATACAAAAAGGCGTTATGCATGGAGGCTAAAAAACACAGCATTCCAAGAAAAACACTTGCTACCCACAGTAAAATTTGATGGAGGTTCCATCATGCTTTGGGGCTGTGTGGCCAATGCCGGCATCGGGAATCTTGTTACAGTTGAGGGTCGCATGGATTCAACTCAGTATCAGCATATTCTTGACAATAATGTGCAAGAATCAGTGACGAAGTTGAAGTTACGCAGGGGATGGATATTTCAGCAAGACAATTATCCAAAACACTGCTCCAAATCTACTCCGGCATTCATGCAGAGGAACAATTAGAATGTTCTGGAATGGTCATCCCAGTCCCCAGACCTGAATATCATTGAACATCTGTGGGATGATTTGAAGCGGGCTGTCCATGCTCGGCGACCATCAAACTTAACTGAACTGGAATTGTTTTGTAAACAGGAATGGTCACAAATACCTTCATCCAGGATCCAGGAACTCATTAATAGCTACAGGAAGCGACTAGAGGCTGTTATTTTTGCAAAAGGAGGATCTACGAAATATTAATGTCACTTTTATGTTGAGGTGCCCATACTTTAGCACCGGTCAAATGCCCTCAAAAACCCTTCTACGGACTGGAGACTGTGGCAAAGAAAAAGACCAAGCATTAAGGATCCCTTTGCAACAGAGAAATCACACTTCCCACTCATTGCTCCTCATCTCCAGAGGAGTAAGGACGAAGTTTAAAATACAATTTACATGCCTTTTTAAATTCAAAAAACTTGCCCATACCTCCTGAAAAACTGTCTGGGAGGGCAATTTTGGGTTCAAGCTGGACCAGTCTACCCGCAGAGTCCCTCACAGTAGGAGTCTGCTGCTGCTGTTGTTGCTGCTGAACCTCAGATAGAAGGTCAGTAACCTCCAGTGACAACCTATAAAGCTGCTCTGCCAGCACAGAAATGGGACTCATGAACCCGGAAAAATAAAAAACACATTTAAAAAAAAGTGTACGGCTGGTGTTAATGTCATTCTGGGTGAAGGAGAAGTAAAATGCACAACGGGGAGAGGGAGGGGTAAGCCCAAACACTAGGGAAGGGGGGAGTGGAGACCCTTATGCAGATCTAACATTACCCTTTATGCCCTTAATGTCCGTAAATAGGTTCTGCACCTATCGCCAAGCAGGAACCTAATCCCTGGGTGAACGAATGAGGGGTTACACTTAGCTTTAGAAGACCACTGAGATGCAACAAATACTCAGCAGCGAGAGCCTCCCACTTCCAGAGACATTCCATTCACAAACCCGGACTTCTCATCCATGGATGAGGAGAGGAAACTCTGCATCCTACTGGGGGAAGAGGAATCAACAATGGAGATCACACCCAATGCGTCACCATATATCATAAGCTGAGAAGACCTTAAAACCCCCGAATGGACTATTATTTCCCAAATTGTGCCCCCAACACCTCATTCCCATAATCCCCTCCCCTGTCACATCTATTTTCCTTGCTTTGGAAACACTAAATGTATTTTGGTCCTGCCAATAAAGCCTATTTGAGTTTGAGTTTGTTTGAGACGTCATGCCAGAAATCCTCCAGAAGAAGACACTAACCAACTGCTAGTACTTCCAACAAGACAGAGGCAAATTTGACCTAACACCAGCACCATGCTGCAGAAATTGAATGTATTTAAACCTTCAGCAAAGATGTGTAATTAGCAGCAGAAGGTGGAGACAAATGTTGGGTCCTGGAGGGAGAAGGATATCGCTCCATAACAGAGATGCAATAATCATGACGGTGCTTGAGCTAATCGCAATGACCTTCTACAGCCAGATCCAAGATGAGTGTCTGTCACACTTGACACACCCGTAACAATGTTATTTTCTTCAGTAATGGCACTTTCAACCCTCACATGTATTCTTCAAATGACTTCAATTTTTGGCTAGATCTTGAGTTTTTAAAGTGAATTCTGCTTTCTATACCCACTGCTGTTTACACTTTCTATCTTTCACTTATACTCATCTACAAGCTTTCCTCTGAAATACTCCAATGTAAGCTCATAATCTAGGTACTCATCTAGTGCAGTTACAAGTGTGTAATAGATTTCTAGTAGACCGCTTAGTTGTAGTGCAACAACATGGAAATCCTATAGACCTTCCCAAATGCCCCACAGTCACTCCACAATTTCTAGAGTATTTCTTATGTAATCCTGCATATCTTGGCACTTATGTAGCTTAGAATGATACAGCTTTCTCAGTAAATAGAGGTTATTGCTGAGATTTATCCTTTCATACATTTTCTGCAGCTGTCCCTACATTTCTTTTACAGTTTCACATTTACTTACATGCACAATCTGATCATCATCATCTATACTGAGGGAAATACTGCTTTCTGCCTTTACATCGTTCTCTACCCAGTCTTCTGATAGTAGGTCAGGTCTAAACTCCTGTGTGTATTTTCACATACCTTCTCTTATCAGCAGCATCTTTACCTTGAATTTCCAGGATAGGTAGTACTGGTTATTCAGATTCAGTGCTGTGAACATCACAAAGTTGCTGCTGGCTACCATCTTCGCTTTATCATAGTACACTGTTGTTCTCGCTCCTTTGGGATTTTCTCTGGGTCTTTGAGTTTCTCGGTCTCTGGGCCCTTAACCTGTTGGCAGAAGATTAATCTCTGTACTGTCAACTGTGAATATATATTAACTTAAGAACAAAGATAATACATCATACAACTGGTATTTCTTATTGCTTATGATCTTAGCATCTTGTCTGTCAGCTTGCAAAGTGACAGCAAAATGTGCTTCAGCTAGACACACGGTGATTAAGCATGATGCCTATACAGTTGAAAGCAATAATGGAGGATAGAGCGTCAGATGACGCTCCCTCCCCCATCATTCCCCTCTGCCTCTAACACAGCCATGAGCAATGATGTCACTTCATCGTGCACCATGCTGTGTGCCAGGAAGGTGACAGTGAAGCTGCTGAGACCGGAGCAGAGCCTGGATCAATGGGGGAATGAGAAGGAGAGGTGAGAATTATGTCATTTGCTTATTTGTTTGTTTATATATATATATATCAGTGAGTGAGTACTGGTGGCTAGAGTTGAGCGAAATGGGTCGGTCAAATTCAAAAATAGCCGACTTTAGCTAAAGTCGGGTTTCGCTGATCGAAACCTGACATAGAGTGAGGTCAGCCATGAGGTCGCCGATCAGAGCGCCAAAGTTGCGTTTCAAATAATGCTTCCAGCACCTTTTCTCAGCCAATGAAGGTGGACGCACACTGTGGGCAACGCGATGACATGGGCAGCGGCCACCACCATCTTAGAGAAGGGCACTGAAGTGATTGTCTGGCTTTGTGTGGCGTCACAGTGGGTATAAAAGGCTGTGAACGCTGAAGGCCATCTAACTTCTGCCGATCTTACAATAGGGAGAGGTGCTGCTGCTGATTCTGAACAGGGAGAGCGTTAGGCAGGGAAGAAGAAAAAAAAACTGCTTCTGCTGATAGCGCTTTTCACTGTACAGTTAGTGTGCAGTGAAAGGGGAGAATTTTTGCTGTGTGCAGCAGCGCTGGTGGTGATTAGGCTGCCTTTTAAGGCTACCTGCTAGCTGCATTGCTATGTGCAGACTGCTGTTCAAACTGCTTTTTTCAAAGCACTCCAACTTTTATTATTTTGTCCTGGTGAGTTACTGAGCGTTCATTTTTTCACACTCCGTATAACGGTGTACGCTCCTCACACACTACCGTGTACCGGCTGGTATCACGGACAAATAGAAGCTATCTGGGTGTGACTCTGGAAGAAAAAGCCGAGAAGTTTTTCCGTTTTTCCAGACCTACAACTTAGAGTGCTGTCCGCTTTTCAAACAGTTTCGTATATCTACTGTTTGATAACAGTCAAAGCTAGACAGAGACAGCGTGTGTCAGTCCCTATACAAATAGACGGAGATTGACAATTTTCCATACAGACACCGTATAGCGGTGAATGCTCCTCACACATTGCCGTGTACCGGCTGGTATCACGGACAAAGAGAAGCTATCTGGGTGTGACTCTGGAAAAAAAAGCCGAGGAGTTTTTCAGTTTTTCCAGACCTACACCTTAGAGTGCTGTCCGCTTTTCAAACAGTTTCGTATATCTGCTGTTTGATTACAGTCAAAACTAGACAGAGACAGCGTGTGTCAGTCCCTATACAAATAGACAGAGATTGACAATTTTCCATACAGACACCGTATAGCGGTGTACGCTCCTCACACATTACCGTGTACCGGCTTGTATCATGGACAAATAGAAGCTATCTGTGTGTGACTCTGGAAGAAAAAGCTGAGGAGTTTTTCCATTTTTCCAGACCTACACCTTAGAGTGCTGTCTGCTTTTCAAACAGTTTCGTATATCTGCTGTTTGATGACGGTCAAAGCTAGACAGAGACAGCGTGTGTCAGTCCCTATACAAATAGACGGAGATTGACAATTTTCCATATAGACACCGTATAGCGGTGTACGCTCCTCACACATTACCGTGTACCGGCTGGTATCACGGACAAATAGAAGCTATCTGGGTGTGACTCTGAAAAAAAAAGCCGAGGAGTTTTTCTGTTTTCCCAGACCTACACCTTAGAGTGCTGTCCACTTTTCAAACAGTTTTGTTTGTCTGCTATTTGATTACGTCAAAACTAGACAGAGACAGCTTGTGTCAGTCCCTATACAAATAGACAGAGATTGACAATTTTCCATACAGACACCGTATAGCGGTGTACGCTCCTCACACACTACCGTGTACCACCTTGTATTGTTAAGGGGAGAATATATGGCATATAAATATATACAAGAATCAAAACTGTACCACTATATAGACGCTTTGCTGAATATTGGGATCATGTAACTTTAAGATACTTCCAATTTTCTGAGAATTACTTCTGTATTGTATAACCCACCTAGGCTTCATGTAATACTGGGTGGACTAGGGTGGATCGGGCTAGAAGATGATAATTATGTACATAATGATTATGTAGCGATATGGAACATATGAGATCATATGAGATCAATACTAATTTGCTATTTGGGGTAAACAGTAATTTGGAAATGCACCCATGATGTAACACAATGAGACAGCGCGATTTCTGTTATAAAAACGGTATACCTTGGATTAAAGATAGAGAAGAATCATATTGACATGATACACCTTGTCTTGTGTATTCTTTTCTCCATGCACGTAAAATGTCTGCCAGAGATCCAATTCGGCCACAGACAATTAAGACGTGCCACACCCTAGTGTGGCAGAATACATAGAAATTACCAGTATCATGGACAAATTGAAGCTATCTGTGTGTGACTGTAGAAAAAAAAGCCGAGGAGTTTTTCCATTTTTCCAGACCTACATCTTAGAGTGCTGTCCGCATTTCAAACAGTTTTGTATATCTGCTGTTTGATAACGGTCAAAACTAGACAGAGACAGCGTGTGTCAGTCCCTACACAAATAGATGGAGATTGACAATTTTCCATACAGACACCGTATAGCGGTATACACTTCTCACACACTACTGTGTACCGCCTTGTATCACGGACAAATAGAAGCTATCTGTGTGTGACTCTGGAAAAAAAGCCGAGGAGCTTTTCTGTTTTTCCAGACCTACACCTTAGAAAGCTGTCCACTTTTCAAACAGTTTCGTATGTCTGCTGTTTGATAACGGTCAAAACTAGACAGAGACAATGTGTGTCAGTCCCTAAACAAATAGTCGGAGATTGACAATTTTCCATACAGACACCATATAGAGCTGTCCGATTCTCAAACAGTATTGTATATCTGCCGTTCGCATTACAGTCACATCTATACAGAGTCAGCATGTGTGTGTGACACTCCATAAATACATACAGTCATCATATGTTAAAGTTTGGGCACCCCTATTAATGTTAACCCTTTTTTCTTTATAACAATTTTGGTTATATATATATACAGTGGGCACGGAAAGTATTCAGACCCCTTTAAATTTTTCACTCTTTGTTTCATTGCAGCCATTTGGTAAATTCAAAAAACTTTATTTTTTTTCTCATTAATATACACTCTGCACCCCATCTTGACTAAAAAAAAAGAAATGTTGATATTTTTGAAAATTTCTTACAAAAGAAAAACTAAAATATCACATGGTCATAAGTATTCAGACCTTTAATTCAGTATTGAGTAGAAGCACCCTTTTGAGCTAGTACAGCCATGAGTCTTCTTGGGAATGATGCAACAAGTTTTTCACACCTGGATTTGGGGATCCTCTGCCATTCTTCCTTGCAGATCCTCTCCAGTTCCATCAGGTTGGATGGTGAACATTGGTGTACAGCCATTTTCAGTTCTCTCCAGAGATGCTCAATTAGTTTTAGGTCAGGGCTCTGTCTGGGCCAGTGAAGAATGGTCACAGATTTGTTCTGAAGCCACTCTTTTGTTATTTTAGCTGTGTGCTAAGGGACATTATCTTGTTGGAAAGTGAACCTTTGGCCAAGTCTGAGGTGCACAGCACTCTGGAAGAGATTTTCATCCAGGATATCTCTATACTTGGCCACATTCATGTTTTCTTCAATTGCAACCAGTAGTCCTATCCCTGTAGCTGACAAACACCCCCATAGCATGATGCTGCCATCACCATGTTTCAATGTTGGGATTGTAGATGATGTAGCAGTGCTTGGCTTTCTCCACACATACCGCTTAGAATTATCAACAAAAAGTGCTATCTTCATCTCAGACCAGAGAATCTTATTTCTCATAGTCTGGGAGTCCTTCATGTTTTATTTAGCAAACTCTATGCAAGCTTTCATATGTCTGGCACAGAGGAGAGACTTCCATTGGGCCACTCTGCGATAAAGGCCAAACTGGTGGAGGGCTGCTGTGATAGTTGACTGTGTGGAACTATCTCCCATCTCCCTAATGCATCTGTGGAGCTCAGCTACAGTGATCTTGTGGTTCTTCTTCTCCAATGCTCTTCTCCCATGATTGCTCAGTTTGGCTGGACGGCCAGGTCTAGGAAGACTTCTGGTGGTCCCAAACTTCTTCCATTTAAAGATTATGGAGGCCACATTGCTCTTAGGAACCTTGAGTACTGCAGAAATTCTTGGACACATCTGTACCTTGCCATAATTCTGTCTCTGAGCTCCTTGGCCAGTTCCTTTGACCTCGTGATTCGCATTTGGTCTGACATGCACTGTGAGGTCTTATATAGACAGGTATCAAGTCCTATCAGTTTAATTAAACACAGTTGGACTCCAATGAAAGAGTAGAACCATCTCAAGGAGGATCACAAAGAAATGGACAGCATGTGACTTAAATATGAGTGTCTGAGCAAAGGGTCAGGTATAGTGCATGTTTTGTGTATATACAGCTATATACGCAAAACATGCACTATACATATCTCTATATAAAGATGAACATTTTGGGGCACTTTGCTTCTACAGTGATAGGTGCAGAACCTATTTAGTGACATTTAGGGCAGACAGGGTGTTGTTAGAGCTGCCTAGGGGTATCCACTCACCTCTTCTCTAGTGTTTGGGCTTCCCCTTCCCTCTCCCCTTTGTTGTGCACTTTATTTCTCTCTCATCCAGCATAACAAACATTTCAAGTACTGAAGCTGTGTTTACTGTTAATGCAAGTACATCAAAGCATGCATGGTTTAAAGGCTCTTTCATATGACCAATGACAAAAGCTTTTTCTGCAACTTTGACCAAAGTAAGTCAGAGAAAGTGATTTTGGCTAACGGTCAGGATATAAATTCAGAAGGACCGATCAAAGATGAGTTCTAACAACTAAAATACAAGGAAAGTGTATACACTGCTAAACATAAATAGCACAAGAATTGCATTTATATATGGCACATGCATCTTGCTTATAGAGACTCAGAAACAATAAGAAAATTAGTTCTAAAATTACTGCTGGTATTACAGTCGATCTGTGTAATCAGACAATACCATTAATTTACTAGCTATGGTAAAGGGAAAATGTCAAGAAAATCCTATCCTAAAAATAGTACTATTAAATCAGAACAGCTTCTAGACTTAATACACACAAGTGTTTGTGGTCCAATGAGTACTCAAACGCCTAGAAAGATATATTTTCTCACATTTCTCAATGATTATTCATGATACACAGTTGTCTATCTGCTTTATAGTAAAGTGGAAGTTCCAGAAAAAATTGAAATATATATCACTGAAGTATATAACAAATTTAGATGAATGTAAAAAGTTCTACAAGCAGATAATAGAACTGAATAGACAACTAATGAGATGCAAAGTGTCTTTAAGGAAAAATGGAATCATGTTTCGGACCACTGTACCATACAACCCTTCTGATTTACAGGTCCACAACAATGATGACACACCAGGCTTTTAAAAGAAGAGGCTCTGTGGTCCTGAACCGGGTTTCTGCACATTGAATCACTCACCTAAGATATATATATATATATATATATATACAGTATATATATTGTGTATATATATATATAAATGTTATAGAAAGTCTGCTATAAGTTTTTTTTAGTACATGCAAACTTGCTTAGTCAAAAATATTAAATGATGTAAATAGCACATTTTTTGTAATATTCCTACATGTCAAGTTTTGAAAAATTCTAATGTGAAAAACAAGTTCTGCGTTATTTACAACATTAAGCTAAAACCAGTGTGCAGCTAAAGTCAAGAAAAGAAAAAAAGACAATATAAAAGGCATGAATTGTGAACACTCTGCAACATCAATGTTTAACTAAACCAATACAGAAATAATTCAAAGTGATATTATGTAAGCAGTTCCCCTAAGATAGTTTGCTTTTTGATGAATAATGCAAAGCTTCCTGAATGCCAAAAAGCACTAGGGACTTCTATAATCAAGGACATTTGATTTATCTTTTCTTTGTTTATAATTATTTTATTTTCATATGTTCCTACATGAAAATGAAAAATTAGAGTAGTAATATTAGGAATGTCAGACAGATCTCATACACTGCATCATTTGGTTTAATTAGCTCCTGTACAAAATAATTCAAAGAAAGGACTGGTGCATATCTCTGTTGGATGGCTTAGAACATTGCTGTAAATCAGCAGGGAATACAGTGGTTAACTCCACCTATATGAGAAAAGAGAAAGTTGCTGTATTAAACTATATATATGATACTTTTTCCATTCCCATTTGCTTTCTTCTGCTTTCTTTTTTAATGCTAGATTAAAAGTTAATTGGTTTAACTCACTTGTATATCGTCAAAAAATAGCACAACTTGTTTTATTTAGAGTTTCATAAGGAAAATAAATTTGATTTATCATAGAAGCTTTTTTTTATTTAAATGGATCAAAGGAAAAGCCAGCACTCACTTTATGTGACTGTAAACTGCCAAATTGTAACAGTGTGCAATGTGCACACTGTTACAAGTTCCCTGTATTAACAGCCAGTGTGAATGGGTTCTCACATAACCGCATGTATTAGATCTAAGGGTGCTCTGTTCTGTCCAAACAATATGCACACTGGAAAAAGGGGAATGTTGTTTTAGTTTGCGCTCATGTCTATCGGCAGGGGAGTAAAAAGAATGGAAAGTAGAGGAGAGTGCTTGCTGAGGCAGTTACTCATAGTCATTACAAAGGGCGGGTCTAGAGACATGCGCTAGTCTGGTCTATATATCAGACCAGACTACTACATGCAATTTGTTTTTTCACTGAGACCATCAGCCCATATGAACAAATGTACATTTTATGCCCAGATACTTTGTTTATATGGATCAGCGTCATAAAATAGCAATCCTATAAGGCCGGAATCACAAATGCAAAAAACTCGGACAAGTCTTTCATCTTAATACCCGGCACTGCTGCCTGCACTCGGGATTGGAGCGTGCGGCTGCATAGAAATAGAGGCAGCTGCACCCTCCGCTCCTGAGTGCCAGTGGCAGTGCCAGGTATTAAGATGCGAGACTCGTCCCAGTTTCTCACATGTGTGATCCTGGCCTAACTTCTATACTATAATAATAATAATAATAATAATTTTTATTTATATAGCGCCAACATATTCCGCAGCACTTTACACTTAAGCGGGGACATGTACAGACAATAAATTCAATACAAGTTAAGACAATTCAAACAGTGACATTAGGAGTGAGGTCCCTGCTCGCGAGCTTACAATCTACAAGGAAATGGGGGGACACAGTAGGTGAGAAATGCTTGTTTAGAAAAATGTTGTCTGTCCAAATAAATACTATACTACAAATATAGAATCAATGGAAAAAGATCCAATGATATGGTGTTCAACAATACATGTAAACTCATCTGAAATCCCTAACCACTCAAATTAAGGAGTGATAAAGGGAAATCAGAAAAAGCACAACCAACACAATATTAACCCCTTCCTGACATCCGATGTACTATCCCGTCCACGGTACCCGGGCCCGTATGACCGTGGACGGGATAGTACGTCGGGCCCTTTAATGCGATACCGCGACTAAAGTCGCGGTGATCACATTAAAATTCCAACGCCATCTCACCTTACAAAAGATGGCGTTGGCATCTCGGGCTGCGATCCCGCCCCCCGGCATCCAGAGCGCAGTGATTGGCTGTTCAATTCTGAACAGCCAATCGCAGCGTTTCTCATTGTTTCAGCCAATCAGCTTGGCTGAAACAATGATGTCCTAGGCTGGGATCGAGTACCGATGTACTCGATCCTAGAGCCGGTGCCTGGCAACGCCAGGCACCGGCAAAAAGCACCCGGATTGGCGCGATCGCCGATCTGATCGATCGCGCCAATCGCAGTGCACAGCGGCGCTATATCGCCGCTGTGCCCTGACAGTACCGGCCAGGATCGGTGCTATATTAGCACCGATCGTGCCTGGGCATGACCTGCCTAGTAATCGGAGCTGTGAGCTCCGATTCTAGTCAGTTGCCATGGTCACCAGGCAGATCAGGGATTGGTGGGATCGATGTAATCATTCGATTCCACCAATGACAGGTCACAGCAGCGATGTGACCGCTCTGTGACCTGCCCCCTGACCTGCCTCTGACCTGTCTGATCTGTCTGCAGGGGTCCTCACTCTAGCTGAAGATTCCTGCAGAGAGGTTGGACACAGCAAGAGCTCCTGTGCTGGGTATTGTGGTGCCACAGCTTGTAGCATCACAATCCCTGCAGAAGAAAGAAGAAGAAGAAAGAAAACTACAATTGTAAGTGTTAATTGATCCCTGATCCCTTGCCCAATCTATCTTCACCCCCAATCTAACTTCATCCCCCCATCCCCCCTCCACCCCCCCCTTACCCCCCTTCACCCCCCTTTTACCCCCCTCCACCCCACTTTTGCGCCACCTCCGTGCGCAGCCAGCGAGCGTTGATCGGTGACGCAGTTCACCGATCAACACTCGAGCTCGCTTTTTTTTCCTTAGCCCCCTTTGCGCCACTTCCGTACACACATCCCGCAGCCGCAAAAGTTGGATAAGTGACACACGTCACTTATCCAAACTTGTGCCTGCCGGTTTTCATCTTTTTCACCCCCCTTTGTGCCACCTAACTACAACCCTAACTGTTGATCCCTGCCCAATCTCTCTTCATCCACCCCAATCCCCCCATCCCCCTTCCCCCTATTTTTACCCCCCTCCACCCCACTTTTGCGCCACCTCCGTGCGCAGCCGCCGAGCGTTGATTGGTGACGTAGTTCACCGATCAATACTCAAGCTCGCTTTTTTTCCTTAGCCCCTCCGTACACACATCCCACAGCTGCGAAACTTGGATAAGTGACACAGTTCACTTATCAGTTTGCCGTTTTCCTTTTTTTTTTCCACCCCCCCTTGCGCCACCCCGTGCGCACATCCAGCAGCCTAGTTTTGATAAGTGACACTTATCAGCTAGGGCCTGCTGTTTTAGACTTTTTTCCACAGCTTTTTCTTTACAGAAAGTTTACACCAATCACTCCCCCCCTCACGTACACATACAGTTTTTAATAAAGTGTACACCCAAGCACCATATTTACACAAAAATGTCATCAAATTCATCCCAACAGCGCTATACAATGGAGGAGGCATATGCTATACTTGCCTCCGACACTGATAGCGATTTGGATGACGATTCGACTTTTCTATATTTTTCGGATTCTTCATCCTCTTCTTCTTCCTCTTCCCTCTCCTCATCTTCCTCCTCGGGTTTTGCGGAACCGCCACGCAGACGCTCCAGGACAGAAGATGAGGCAGCGCCCACCATGCCCGCAGCTGACCCAGTGCTCCCCGTATGGACCTCGCCCCCGAAAATTACGAGCCACTGATTCCTGATTTTGTGGCAGAATCAGGAATCAAGTTTGACACCACCGGCCTCACAGAAATTGACTTTTTCAAAGTCTTTTTCTCTGAGGATTTTGTTAACCTCATGGTGGAGCAAACTAATTTGTACGCTCGTCAATTTTTGGAGCAAAACCCGCGTTCAACATTTTCAAACTGGTCTCCTGTAGACGCAGTTGAAATGACGCAGTTTTGGGGCCTGGTCCTCCATATGGGGATACTGAAAAAGCCAGAAATTCAGCAATATTGGAGTGTTGATATTTTATACAACACTCCAGTGTTCCGAATGGTCATGGCCCGGACGCGTTTTGAGGCCATCCACAAGTTTCTGCATTATACTGATAATGCAGAGTGTCCCGCACAAGATGACCCCAACTTTGACCGTCTGTTCAAAGTTCGGCCGGTCATCGAACACTTCAACAAAAAGTTTGCTGAAGTGTACGTGCCCCAAAGGGACATCTGCGTGGATGAGTCCTTGGTTCACTTCAAGGGAAGGCTGCGATTCCATCAATACCTGCCCAGTAAGAGGGCCAGGTATGGAATCAAACTCTATAAGTTGTGTGAGAGTACCTCAGGGTACACCCACAAGTTTAGAGTTTACGAAGGGAAGGACACCCGGATTGAACCACCTGAGTGTCCTCCTTTCCTAGGAGTGAGTGGGAAAATTGTGTGGGATTTGGTGCACCCACTGCTGGATAAAGGTTATCACCTGTACACTGATAACTTTTATACCAGTATCCCACTCTACAAATCCCTCTCTGAGCGACGTACCGCAGCCTGCGGTACTGTCCGCAAAAATCAGAGAGGCCTCCCGAAGACGCTACTTGGGCAGATGCTCCGAAAAGGTGAGAGCAGAGCCCAATGTAGCGACCACCTGCTGGTGGTCAAGTACAAGGACAAGAGAGATGTCCATCTCTTGACCACCATACACGGTGATGGCAGTACCCTCTGCACTGTACGGGGTACCTCTACACAGGTCCTCAAAACGACATGTGTAGTGGGGTACAACAAAAAAATGGGGGGAGTTGATCTCTCCGATCAACTCCTCCAACCGTACAATGCATTGAGGAAGGCCAAGGTGTGGTACAAAAAGCTGGCCATGCACATCGTCCAAATGGCAATGCTCAACGCATTCCTGCTGTCACAATGTGCATGCCCCAGCGATACGACGTACCTTCAGTTCCAGGAGGTAGTGGTTAAGGCCATGATGTTTGGCGCTCAGGAAGGAGCGGGCCCCAGTACTTCAGGAACTGAAGGTGCTCGTATTGTCCCAGGTCAGCATTTTCCGGGGGTGGTCCCGCCAACCCCAAGAAAAGGTAAGCCGCAAAAAAGGTGTCGAGCGTGTTACAAAAAAGGAATACGCAGGGACACCATTTACCAGTGCGACACCTGCCCTGAAAAACCTGGCCTGTGCATGAAGGATTGCTTCAAATTGTACCACACCTCCATGCACTACTAATTTACATTAGATTAGTTGGGGGCACATCTAGATTTGTTCTTTGGGGGTCTAGTATCCAAAATGATGTCATATGTGGGGTTTTTTCCTGTTTAGGCACATCAGGGACTCTGCAAATGGAACATGACGCCGGCAGACCTTCAAAGTCTGCATTCCAAAACAACACTACTTCCCTTTCGAGCCCCAACGTGTGCCTAAACAGTTTTTTCCCACATGTGGGGTACCAGAGTACCCAGGACAAATTGGACAACGACTTTTGGGGTCCAATTTCTCCTGTTACTCTTGGGAAAATTAAAAATTGGGGACTAAATGATCATTTATGTGGGAACAAAACAGGATTTTATATTTTCACGCCTGGGCATTATAATCTTTAGTGAAACACTTGGGGGTTCAAAGTGGTCACCACACATCTAGATAAGTTCCTTAGGGGGTCTAGTTTCCAAAATGGGGTCACTTATGGGGGGTTTCTACTGTTTAGGAACATCAAGGGCTCTGCAAATGGAACATGACGCCGGCAGACCATTCCATCAAAGTCTGCTTTCCAAAACGTCATTACTTCCCTTTCGAGCCCTGACGTGTGCCCAAACAGTAGTTTTCTCCCACATGTGGGGTATCAGGGTACTCAGGACAAATTGGACAACAAATTTTGGGGTCCAATTTCTCCTGTTACTCTTGGGAAAATTAAAAATTGGGGACTAAATGATCATTTATGTGGGAACAAAACAGGATTTTATATTTTCACGCCTGGGCATTATAATCTTTAGTGAAACACTTGGGGGTTCAAAGTGGTCACCACACATCTAGATAAGTTCATTAGGGGGTCTAGTTTCCAAAATGGGGTCACTTATGGGGGGTTTCTACTGTTTAGGAATATCAAGGGCTCTGCAAATGGAACATGACGCCCGCAGACCATTCCATCAAAGTCTGCTTTCCAAAACGTCATTACTTCCCTTTCGAGCCCTGACGTGTGCCCAAACAGTAGTTTTCTCCCACATGTGGGGTATCAGGGGACTCAGGACAAATTGGACAACAACTTTTGGGGTCCAATTTCTCCTGTTACTCTTGGGAAAATTAAAAATTGGGGACTAAATGATCATTTATGTGGGAACAAAACAAGATTTTATATTTTCACGCCTGGGCATTATAATCTTTAGTGAAACACTTGGGGGTTCAAAGTGCTCACCACACATCTAGATAAGTTCCTTAGGGGGTCTAGTTTCCAAAATGGGGTCACTTGTGGGGGGTTTCCACTGTTTAGGCACATCAGACACTCGTCAAACGTGACATGGCGTCCGATCTCAATTCCAGCCAATTTTAGGTTGAAAAAGTCAAACGGGGCTCCTTCCCTTCTGAGCCCTGCCATGTGCCTAAACAGTGGTTCCCCCCCACATATTGGGTATCAGCGTACTCAGGACAAATTTGACAACAACCTTTGGAGTCCAATTTCTCCTGTTACCCTTGGGAAAACAAAATATTGGGGACTAAATGATCATGTTTGTGGAAAAAATATGATTTTTTATTTTCACGCCCGGGTGTTATAAACTTCTGTGAAGCCCTTGGGGGTTCAAAGTGGTCACCACACATCTAGATAAGTTCCTTAGGGGGTCTAGTTTCCAAAATGGGGTCACTTGTGGGGGGTTTCCACTGTTTAGGCACATCAGACACTCGTCAAACGCGACATGGCGTCCGATCTCAATTCCAGCCAATTTTAGGTTGAAAAAGTCAAACGGGGCTCCTTCCCTTCTGAGCCCTGCCATGTGCCCAAACAGTGGTTCCCCCCCATATATTGGGTATCAGCGTACTCAGGACAAATTTGACAACAACTTTTGGGGTCCAATTTCTCCTGTTACCCTTGGGAAAATAAAAAAATTTTTGCAAAAATATTATTTTTGTGACTAAAAAGTTAAATGTTCATTTTTTCCTTCCACGTTGCTTCTGCTCCTGTGAAGCACCTGAAGGGTTAATAATCTTCTTGAATGTAGTTTTGAGTAGCTTCAGGGGTGCAGTTTTTATAATGGTGTCACTTTTGGGTATTTTCTGCCATATAGACCCCTCAAAGTGACTTAAAATGTGAGGTGGTCCCTAAAAAAAATGGTTTTGTAAGTTTTGTTGTAAAAATTAGAAATCGCTTGTCAAATTTTAACCCTTATAACTTCTTAACAAAAAAAATGTTGTTTTCCAAATTGTGCTGATGTAAAGTAGACATGTGGGAAATGTTATTTAGTAACTATTTTGTGTCACATATTTCTCTGTTTTAAGGGCATACAAATTCAAAGTTTGAAAATTGCAAAATTTTCAAAATTTTTGCCATATTTCTGTTTTTTTCATAAATAAACGCAAGTTATAGCGAAAATTTTTTACCACTAAAGTGAAGTACAATATGTCCCGAGAAAACAATCTCAGAATCGCCTAGATCCGTTGAAGCGTTCCAGAGTTATAACCTCATAAAGGGACAGTGGTCAGAATTGTAAAAATTGGCTCGGTCATGAACGTGCAAACCACCCTTGGGGGTGAAGGGGTTAAAGAAATCAATAACCAATCTTTATAATAATAATAATAATAATAATAATAATAATAATATACACAAGTAAACTGAAAAAAGGATGCCTAAAATGTGAGGGACATATTAGCTAAGGACTCTATTAAACATCTATTGCCTATGGAGCAGCATAATTAATAACAGTCAATACTGGTTTAGACAAAAAATCTAATATATAAAAAAAAACTCCTTGTGATGTCACAGGTGACTGGATACTCCGCCTCCAGCATGGCGAATTTCTATGACACCTGTGACCCTGGATACACCGCTTCCAGCAGGGCGAATTTAAACAACGAAACGTGCAGCCGGATACACCGCCTCCAGCAGGCGAAATTCAATAGTTACACGTGTATCTGGATACACCGCTTCCAGCACCACCTCCAGCACCGCCTCCAGCAGGTTTACAGAGGTAAGGGAAACACCAGGGAAACCGATACAATGGAGGGTCCTGCAATAGGGAACGGGGAACGGGGATGTGGACATCTCCTGCACTCCCCTGAGTCAGTGTCTCTACACTCCTGACGGTCCCTAAGCAGGTTCCGCACCTGGTGACTAGCAGGATACCTAAAAACCCTAGCTCGCCCTGCACCTATCCCTTTCTAATTAATTGGACGGTGCAGAAACTAATCCCACCACTGCACTAAAACACACATAAGGAAAGATACAAACAGGGAAAAACCACTTAGCTTTGCTCTGTTGCTATTGCTCCAAGCAACAGAGTCCAGCACCTGAGTGCAGCTTTCCTCCTGAATAGCTGCTACTTCACTAAAGCTCTGTCAGAGCTGAAAGGAACTCCTCACTGTTGCTCCTTCCACACCAGGACTCTGACTGAGCTGCAATGAACTCTTCTCTAGCTCCTTCCTCCACCAAGGATGGTTGAAAATGACCAATATCACCAACAGTGAGTGAGACCACCTGACTCTCCTTTATAGACAAGAGCCAAAGCCATCACACCTGCTAGCGATTCCATGTAATAATACTAGCCACCACCGGGGGCAAAACTAGAACTAAAGACACCACTGTGTAATGACACTAATGGCCACCGGGGGGCAAAACTAACTTTAAGCAAACAACTTAAAGGAAAAAAAATGGTTACATGTGCTTTTATCTGTCACAATCCAGCATGGATCGTGACACTCCTATTATAAAGTGCTAGTGCCCAAATAAACCCCAAAATTAGGCAAGCCAAACCAAATAGGAAGGAAAAAGAAAGGAGCTATATAGACATATTCCCTGTTATTGTCACCAATATAAGTTCATAATATTAACAACCAGAATTGGAGTACAATATGAGTAATTAGCTCAAATATTTAGCTGCTGTACAATAGTAAATATAGGCACAAAGCCCTAAGCAGGCAACTTACAAAAGTTATGCAGGGTCCGAGCTGTGTCCCTCCACCCCGATGCGCATTTTATCAACACTTCCTCAGGGGGCGTGTCAGGGAAGAGGGAAGCCGGACCTTTTAACCTCACACGAGCCAATGGCTGAAGTGTGAAGTGTCTAAAGTGCGACCGCTGCCGGGGATTTGTCGCAGTGCACCACGTCATCGGAGCTCTCTTCCGGAAGTAGACTCATCACCTCTGGCATATGGAATGCAAGCCAGCATGCGACCCAGGTAACGGCCGCTATGCGTACCAGTTTTATCAAAGTTGCCGGGGATGCAGTATGTCCGAGAGAGATCAGAGCTGACAGACGTGCACATCCAGATAGATAATATCTATATGAATAAATACAATAAAAGAAAAATATTTTGGCTGATAGTATAATAAAATGAATAGGATAACTAGTTAGTCTCTTCAAGGAATCAATAATAAGTGGATATCAATATAAATAGTGATAAAGTGCATGGTGCAAATAAAGTGCTGATAGAATACCAATAATAAGTATATTATTATCAACCAATACACTTAAAAATAAAATGATAATGTCAATATGAACAAACAATTGAACATGAAAAAAATTGTTTTTACAAATAATGCGAGTGAAATAGATTAAATAAAATAAAGTGATAATATCCATATAATATAAATAATTCTATCCCCAGTGTTTAGTCCAAGACAGCATTCTACCATAAACGAATCCTTGAACAGGAACACCAAGACAATCAAATCAATAGACATCGAAGCCATATGCAATGAAGACCACAGCGAGGATAGAAAAGATAGGAAAAAACAGAGATGCAATCACTAAAAAGAATAAACTATGGTAAATAAATAATAATGACACAAACAATTAAAATTATCATGAGACTTAAGGCCCAGTCACATATAGCGATCTCGCTAGCGAGATCGCTGCTAAGTCACAAGTTTTGTGGCACAACAGCGATCTCACCAGCGAGATCGCTGTGTGTGACAGCGACAGCGACCGGCCCCCCTGCCGGTATCGCTGATTGCTGCAGGAAAGCCCAGGACATTTCTTTGGTCGCTGGGCTCTCGCTGGCCAGCACGCATCGCTGCGTGTGACCGGCGGGAGCCCAGTGATCAGCTGGTAACTAATGTACACATCGGGTATCCAAGGGACGTGCGTCCCTTGGATACCCGATGTGTACATTAGTTACCAAGCGCGCTGATGCAGGTACCTGGTAACTAACGTACACATCGGGTATCCAAGGGACGTACGTCCCTTGGATACCCGATGTGTACGTTAGTTACCAGCTGCCTGCATCAGCACGCTGGAAACTAACAGAACACAGCAATGCCACACGCTTGGCATTGCTGTGCTAATCGCTGGTGAAGCTGTCTGTTTGACAGCTCACCAACGATCACATAGCGACTTACCAGCGATCCTGACACGTTGATATAGTTGTCGGGATCGCTGCTAAATCGTCATGTGTGACGGGGCCTTAAGAATCCCTGATTAAAAACCCTGACCCCCTAAAAAATACCACATTATAAAAACCCAAATTTTCCTTGAGCCCATAAGGAGCTATGCTTCCCAACCTATAGATCCATTTGCTTTCAACTTTTGCCAAATTTTTTGCAAGGTTACCGCCTCTAGAACCCATGGAAACAACCTCAATACCTTTCACTTTTAATAAAGTAGGATCACTATTGTGATATAGAAAAAATGTTTAGGTATTGTTTTAAGCACAGAAGGATCCTCAGCATTTAAGCTCTTCTCAATATCTCATTCATGCTCCCTTGTACGGATTCTGAGTTCACGTGTCGTGAGGCCAAAATATAGTTTTCCATAGGGACATTCCACAAAGTAGATAACTCCCTTTGAGGAGCAAGAAATAAACTGCCGGATGGAATAAATTCTATCACCTGCAGTGTTGCGAAAGGTCTTACTTTTGACCATATTTTCACATGCTTTGCAGTGTCCGCAGGGAAAGAAACCTTGCTTGTCAAGTCATGGTTTACTTACATTTTCTGAAGGCTCATAATGGCTGTGCACCAAGATATCCTTCAAGTTCTTAGATCTTTTGGTAGTAATCAGAGGAGCCACCGGTAAGCACTTTTTCAAAGTGAGGTCTGTCAACAGAATTGGCCAATGTTTGTTGATAATATGGCGAAAATCTGACAACTGACTGTTATACAGTGGGAAAAAAAAGTATTTAGTCAGTCAGCAATAGTGCAAGTTCCACCACTTAAAAAGATGAGAGGCGTCTGTAATTTACATCATAGGTAGACCTCAACTATGGGAGACAAACTGAGAAAAAAAAATCCAGAAAATCACATTGTCTGTTATTTTTTCATTTTATTTGCATATTATGGTGGAAAATAAGTATTTGGTCAGAAACAAGCAATCAAGATTTCTGGCTCTCACAGACCTGTAACTTCTTCTTTAAGAGTCTCCTCTTTCCTCCACTCATTACCTGTAGTAATGGCACCTGTTTAAACTTGTTATCAGTATAAAAAGACACCTGTGCACACCCTCAAACAGTCTGACTCCAAACTCCACTATGGTGAAGACTAGAGTTGAGCGAAACGGGTCGAAAAATTTCAAAAGTCGCCGACTTTTGGCAAAGTCGGGTTTCATGAAACGAAACCCGACCCTAGGATGAGGTCGGCCACGAGGTCGGCGACTTACGTGCCAAAGTCGCGTTTCAAAAGTTTGTTTTGCGCTCTTTTTCAGCCAATCAGGATCCACGGACACTGTGGGCAACGTGATGACATAGGCAGGGGTCACCACCATCTTTCAGAAGGGCATGCAAGTGATTGGCTTGCTTTGGTGGGCGTCACAGGGGGTATAAAAGGGCGTGCACGCCGACCGCCATCTTACTTCTGCCGATCTCAGTATAGGGAGAGGTTGCTGCTGATTCTGTAGGGAGAGCGTTAGGCAGGAAAGAAGACAAAAAAACTGCTTCTGCTGCTAGCGATTTGGCCTGCACAACACACCAGTCACTGTGTGTGCAGTGCAAGGGGAGGCTATATAGTGGTGTATCAGTGATGTTGGTTGTTGGGCTGCCTTTTAAGGCTTCCTGACAGGCTGGCATTGCTGTTTACCCACTGCTCTGCAAACTGCTTTTTTAAAAGCAATCCAATCTCCCTTATCCTCTAGTCACTTTTGTCACAGCTGTGCCATCGAGCCTGTGACATAGCGCTCAGATATCAGTGGGCCTCACACAATCCAAAAGTGTCCAGTGTCCACAAGTGTCTGCAGAAATTCAAAATCTCCCTTATCCTCTAGTCACTTTGGTCACAGCTGTGCCATCGAGCCTGTCACATAGCGCTCAGATATTCATTGGGCCTCACACAATCCAAAAGTGTCCAGTGTCCACAAGTGTCTGCAGAAATTCAAAATCTCCCTTATCCTCTAGTCACTTTGGTCACAGCTGTGCCATCGAGCCTGTCACATAGCGCTCAGATATTCATTGGGCCTCACACAATCCAAAAGTGTCCAGTGTCCAAAAGTGTGTGCAGAGATTCAAAATCTCCCTTATCCTCTAGTCACTTTGGTCACAGCTGTGCCATCGAGCCTGTCACATAGCGCTCAGATATTCATTGGGCCTCACACAATCCAAAAGTGTCCAGTGTCCAAAAGTGTGTGCAGAGATTCAAAATCTCCCTTATCCTCTAGTCACTTTGGTCACAGCTGTGCCATCGAGCCTGTCACATAGCGCTCAGATATTCATTGGGCCTCACACAATCCAAAAGTGTCCAGTGTCCAAAAGTGTGTGCAGAGATTCAAAATCTCCCTTATCCTCTAGTCACTTTGGTCACAGCTGTGCCATCGAGCCTGTCACATAGCGCTCAGATATTCATTGGGCCTCACACAATCCAAAAGTGTCCAGTGTCCAAAAGTGTGTGCAGAGATTCAAAATCTCCCTTATCCTCTGGTCACTTTGGTCACAGCTGTGCCATCGAGCCTGTCACATAGCGCTCAGATATTCATTGGGCCTCACACAATCCAAAAGTGTCCAGTGTCCAAAAGTGTGTGCAGAGATTCAAAATCTCCCTTATCCTCTAGTCACTTTGGTCACAGCTGTGCCATCGAGCCTGTCACATAGCGCTCAGATATTCATTGGGCCTCACACAATCCAAAAGTGTCCAGTGTCCAAAAGTGTGTGCAGAGATTCAAAATCTCCCTTATCCTCTAGTCACTTTGGTCACAGCTGTGCCATCGAGCCTGTCACATAGCGCTCAGATATTCATTGGGCCTCACACAATCCAAAAGTGTCCAGTGTCCAAAAGTGTGTGCAGAGATTTAAAATCTCCCTTATCCTCTAGTCACTTTGGTCACAGCTGTTCCATCGAGCCTGTCACATAGCGCTCAGATATTCATTGGGCCTCACACAATCCAAAAGTGTCCAGTGTCCAAAAGTGTGTGCAGAGATTCAAAATCTCCCTTATCCTCTAGTCACTTTGGTCACAGCTGTGCCATCGAGCCTTTCACATAGCGCTCAGATATTCATTGGGCCTCACACAATCCAAAAGTGTCCAGTGTCCAAAAGTGTGTGCAGAGATTCAAAATCTCCCTTATCCTCTAGTCACTTTGGTCACAGCTGTGCCATCGAGCCTGTCACATAGCGCTCAGATATTCATTGGGCCTCACACAATCCAAAAGTGTCCAGTGTCCAAAAGTGTGTGCAGAGATTCAAAATCTCCCTTATCCTCTAGTCACTTTGGTCACAGCTGTGCCATCTAGCCTGTCACATAGCGCTCAGATATTCATTGGGCCTCACACAATCCAAAAGTGTCCAGTGTCCAAAAGTGTGTGCAGAGATTCAAAATCTCCCTTATCCTCTAGTCACTTTGGTCACAGCTGTGCCATCGAGCCTGTCACATAGCGCTCAGATATTCATTGGCCTCACACAATCCAAAAGTGTCCAGTGTCTAAAAGTGTGTGCAGAGATTCAAAATCTCCCTTATCCTCTAGTCACTTTGGTCACAGCTGTGCCATCGAGCCTGTCACATAGCGCTCAGATATTCATTGGGCCTCACACAATCCAAAAGTGTCCAGTGTCCAAAAGTGTGTGCAGAGATTCAAAATCTCCCTTATCCTCTAGTCACTTTGTTCACAGCTGTGCCATCGAGCCTGTCACATAGCGCTCAGATATTCATTGGGCCTCACACAATCCAAAAGTGTCCAGTGTCCAAAAGTGTGTGCAGAGATTCAAAATCTCCCTTATCCTCTAGTCACTTTGGTCACAGCTGTGCCATCGAGCCTGTCACATAGCGCTCAGATATTCATTGGGCCTCACACAATCCAAAAGTGTCCAGTGTCCAAAAGTGTGTGCAGAGATTCAAAATCTCCCTTATCCTCTAGTCACTTTGGTCACAGCTGTGCCATCGAGCCTGTCACATAGCGCTCAGATTTTCATTGGGCCTCACACAATCCAAAAGTGTCCAGTGTCCAAAAGTGTGTGCAGAGATTCAAAATCTCCCTTATCCTCTAGTCACTTTGGTCACAGCTGTGCCATTGAGCCTGTCACATAGCGCTCACATATTCATTGGGCCTCACACAATCCAAAAGTGTCCAGTGTCCAAAAGTGTGTGCAGAGATTCAAAATCTCCCTTATCCTCTAGTCACTTTGGTCACAGCTGTGCCATCGAGCCTGTCACATAGCGCTCAGATATTCATTGGGCCTCACACAATCCAAAAGTGTCCAGTGTCCAAAAGTGTGTGCAGAGATTCAAAATCTCCCTTATCCTCTAGTCACTTTGGTCACAGCTGTGCCATCGAGCCTGTCACATAGCGCTCAGATATTCATTGGGCCTCACACAATCCAAAAGTGTCCAGTGTCCAAAAGTGTGTGCAGAGATTCAAAATCTCCCTTATCCTCTAGTCACTTTGGTCACAGCTGTGCCATCGAGCCTGTCACATAGCGCTCAGATATTCATTGGGCCTCACACAATCCAAAAGTGTCCAGTGTCCAAAAGTGTGTGCAGAGATTCAAAATCTCCCTTATCCTCTAGTCACTTTGGTCACAGCTGTGCCATCGAGCCTGTCACATAGTGCTCAGATATTCATTGGGCCTCACACAATCCAAAAGTGTCCAGTGTCCAAAAGTGTGTGCAGAGATTCAAAATCTCCCTTATCCTCTAGTCACTTTGGTCACAGCTGTGCCATCGAGCCTGTCACATAGCGCTCAGATATTCATTGGGCCTCACACAATCCAAAAGTGTCCAGTGTCCAAAAGTGTGTGCAGAGATTCAAAATCTCCCTTATCCTCTAGTCACTTTGGTCACAGCTGTGCCATCGAGCCTGTCACATAGCGCTCAGATATTCATTGGGCCTCACAAAATCCAAAAGTGTCCAGTGTCCAAAAGTGTGTGCAGAGATTCAAAATCTCCCTTTTCCTCTAGTCACTTTGGTCACAGCTGTGCCATCGAGCCTGTCACATAGCGCTCAGATATTCATTGGGCCTCACACAATCCAAAAGTGTCCAGTGTCCAAAAGTGTGTGCAGAGATTCAAAATCTCCCTTATCCTCTAGTCACTTTGGTCACAGCTGTGCCATCGAGCCTGTCACATAGCGCTCAGATATTCATTGGGCCTCACACAATCCAAAAGTGTCCAGTGTCCAAAAGTGTGTGCAGAGATTCAAAATCTCCCTTATCCTCTAGTCACTTTGGTCACAGCTGTGCCATCGAGCCTGTGACATAGCGCTCAGATATCAGTGGGCCTCACACAATCCAAAAGTGTCCAGTGTCCACAAGTGTTTGCAGAAATTCAAAATCTCCCCTGTCCTATAGACACCTTGTACCTTGTTTTACATTACTATATAGTTTGTTGGATTTTGTCTACATTTCTACCAAAAATGAGGAAGGCTGGTGGAAGAGGCCGTGGAATTGGGCGGGGGTTGGCAGCTGGTAATGATGGTGTTGGTGGTGGATCTGATGGTAGTGGCAAGAGCAAAATAGGACCGAATGCAGGAGGTGTTGAGCCTGCGTCATCGTCTGGCTACATAAGGCCTCGAACGCTTAGTTTTCTAGGAGTTGGCAAACCGCTTTTAAAGGCAGAGCATCAGGAAAAAGTTTTGTCTTACATTGCTGACTCAGCCTCCAGCTCTATCGCGTCCTCTTCTTCAGTTGTAAAAAGTAAAAGCACTGAGTCATCATTGGAGGCTCATGTTCATGAACCACACCTTTCCTTGTGTCCTTCACCCCAACCAAGATTGAAGGATGACGCAGGCCATACTACTGATTACTCCATGGAGCTGTTTTCACATACCATGCCTGGATTATCAAGTGAAATGGTGAATTACCCCGGCCAAGATGAATCTGACATGGAGTGCACTGATGCACAGCCGCTGATGGATGATTCTGCTGGTACATTCACTCAGAGCACTACATTGTCCTCGCAGTGTACAGAGCCAGATTCTGACCCTGATGAGACTCAGGTGCCCCTTCCCGCACACTATACCACCATACACAGTGACACAGAGGAAGGTGCACATGACATAGAAGAGGAGGTGATGGATGACCCAGTTGTTGACCCAGATTGGCATCCATTGGGGGAAGAGGGTGCTGCTTCCAATAGCTCAGATGAGGAGCATCCACAGCAGACATCGACATCGCAACAGCTGTTATCTGGCAGGCCCGGAGCACTCCAAAGACAGGTTCCAAACATCAAAAGAGTTGCTGGACAGCTTGTCCAGAGGGTCAAAAGATCACAGCGTGCTAGGCCGCAAAATGTCTGCCAAAGTAGGAAGAGTGCAGTGTGGCACTTTTTTGAGCAAAATCCTCATGATCAGGCCAAGGTTATCTGTAAGAAGTGCGCAAAGACCTTTAGCTGAGGGAAAAATCTGAAAAATTTGAATACCAGTTGCATGCTTAGACATTTAACCAGCATGCACTTGCAAGCGTGGACACAACACCAAACCTCAAGTGCCACATGTGCAACTGATCACAACGAAGGTAGTCAGCAACGCTACATTGTTTCCCCCACTGTAAGCCCACCGGTTAGCACAGCAGCAAATGTTGAGGTGTTGTTGCAAGGCCACAGCAGTCAGGGAATCCCACTGTTATATCAACGAAAGACTGATTCTAGGCCATCAGAAAGAACACCAACTCCATCACCATCATCAACCCTCTCTCAGTCCGCCCTGTCCACCGCTACTTCCACCATATGCAGCTCTCAAGTCCAGCTCACCCTCCCAGACACTATGAGTAGGTCAAGAAAGTACTCAGTCTGTCATCCGCGTACACTGGGTTTGAACGCCCACATTGCCAAACTAATCTCGTTTGAGATGATGCCCTTTCGGTTGGTGGAAAGCACAGCTTTCCGCGAACTCATGGCCTATGCATTACCACGCTATGACCTACCCAGTCGCCACTTCTTCTCTCGCAAAGCCATCCCAGCCCTCCACCATCATGTGAAAGACCGCATTGTCCATGCACTCAAGCAGTCAGTGAGCGGAAAGGTGCACCTCACAACTGATGCATGGTCCAGTCGGCATGGCCAGGGCCATTACGTGTCCATCACTGCGCACTGGGTTAATGTGGTGGATGCAGGGTCCACAGGGGACAGCGGTGGTGGGACAGTGCTGCCTAGCCCACGGTATAGGAAACAGTTGGCTGTAGGCGTTCGACCCTCCTCCTCCTCCTGAAGCGAAAGCTCGTCCACAGAGCACAGTCGTACGAGCACTCCATCTGCAGCTGCCACTGTTGCACACGATGTGTCCCCCTATCGAGCAGCTAGTGGAAAGCGTCAGCAGGCTGTGTTGCAGATGATGTGTTTGGGCAACAGACACACCGCCGAGGTGCTGGCCGAGTACTTGAAGCGACAAACTGAGTCATGGCTGGGCAGTGTACATCTTGAGGCAGGCAAGGTAGTTAGTGATATCGGCCGTAATTTTGTGGCAGCCATAGCCCTTTCAAAACTCAGCCATATACCTTGCTTGGCTCACACCTTGAACCTGGTGGTGCAGTGCTTCCTCAAAAATTATCCGGAGTTAACAGCCCTGCTGAAGAAGGTGCGAAGACTGTGCGCGCACATCCGCCGGTCGCCTGTACACTCCGTTCGTATGCAGAAGCTGCAGCGATTGCTCCACCTTCCCAACCACCGCCTCATTATCGACATTGCAACAAGGTGGAACTCCACCCTGCACATGGTGGAGCGGCTGTGCGAGCAGAGGCAGGCCATAATGCATTTGTGGGAGGATACACGGCCAGGCACTTTGAGAGCAGACATGGAGTTGACAGGTGTGCAGTGGTCGAAGCTGAAAGACCTCTGTAAAGTCCTTCAGTGTTTTGAGGAATGCACACGGCTGGTAAGTGCAGACGACGCCATCCTAAGCATGAGCATCCCACTTATGCGTCTGCTCATGCAAACTTTGACGCACCTTAAGGAGCAGGCGTCTGCAGCCAATGTTGATGAGGAGGAAGAGAAGGAGGGAATCCTTGATGACATTCAGCCATTGTCTGCTCAGGGACCTCTCCTGGACGAGGTGGAGGAAGAAGAGGAGGAGGAGGATGATGGGGATGATTACTTGGGGGAGGAGGATGCATCTCATGGGGCAAGTGAAAATGTTGGCGTGGCAAGGTCTGGTACAGGGTTTGTGCGTGACTGGAGGGATGTGGATTTGCCAGAAAGTGCTCCTCCAACCAGCACTCGCAGTGCATCATTGACATCGGGAACATTGGCCCACATGTCAGATTATGCCTTGCAGATCCTAAAAAGGGACCCACGCATTGCCAAAATGATGAACGATGACGACTACTGGTTGGCCAGCATCCTGGATCCACGCTATAAAGGCAAATTACAAAACATCATGCCACAGGAGAACCTTGACCTAATATTGGCTAATAAACAAGCAACTCTGGTAAATCGGTTGCTTGAGGCATTCCCAGCACACAGCAGAGGTGATGGTTCTCACACGAGCCGTACGGGCCGGGGGCAGCTTGGCAGAGGTGTTCGTGGTGCACACAGCAGAAGTGGCGTTGGAGACAGGGGTTTCATGACAATGTTGTGGACTGATTTTTCAAGTACCGCTCACACAACTGGTAATACTGCATCGATGGAAAGTGACAGGAGACAGCAGTTGTCAACTATGGTTACAAAAAAAAGGACCCGTCTGTCAACCCAAAATGTGGATGATCTAACGTTCATTAAAATGAACCACGCATGGGTTTCCAAGGATTTTGTCCCACCTTCCTCTGATGACACATAGGGTGACAGAAAAATGGCTTGCTTTGGTCCACCTCTTCCTGGGACTTGACCTATTTCACCTTTTGCATCAGCTGAATGTCCAACATCAACATATGCCACTTTCTAAAACTCCCTAACTGTGCTGCCTCCCCCCCCCATGGCCGGGGTCACCACCTAGCGCACGACACCGTGCGAGTGCCGTTGCCCTGGACAGGTGGGTAGGCCGACTCTTGGGCGCAGGCACTGGTACAGGGTCCTTCATAGTGCAATCAAGTGTCTCTGACGGTGGTGGTGCACACCCGCCGTCAGACACACCGCCGTACTATGAGGGGCCCAGTGCCAGTACCGACGCCCACGAGTGGGCCCCCCTTGCTTGGGAAGGGCCCCAGCATTTGCAATCTTTACCTCTCCCTGCTCCTCCTCTGTGTAGTCTGGGCCGTCAAATCCATACTGTTCCTGACACCGTCTGAGCCTGCCTCCTGATATATAGACATATATTTTGAATGTGTACGCTATCCATACATGTTATCCGGGGATACGGTACCCTTTCTAACCTTTGTGCAATCACGTGCAATCCATACTGCGCCTAACACCGTCTGAGCCTGCCTCCTGAGACATATATTTTGAATGTGTACGCTATCCATACATGTTATCCGGGGAAACGGTACCCTTTCTAACCTTTGTGCAATCACGTGCAATCCATACTGGGCCTAACACCGTCTGAGCCTGCCTCCTGAGACATATATTTTGAATGTGTACGCTATCCATACATGTTATCAGGGGAAACGGTACCCTTTCTAACCTTTGTGCAATCACGTGCAATCCACACTGGGCCTAACACCGTCTGAGCCTGCCTCCTGAGACATATATTTTGAATGTGTACGCTATCCATACATGTTATCCGGGGATACGGTACCCTTTCTAACCTTTGTGCAATCACGTGCAATCCACACTGGACCTAACACCGTCTGAGCCTGCCTCCTGAGACATATATTTTGAATGTGTACGCTATCCATACATGTTATCCGGGGATACGGTACCCTTTCTAACCTTTGTGCAATCATGTGCAATCCATACTGGGCCTAACACCGTCTGAGCCTGCCTCCTGAGACATATATTTTGAATGTGTACGCTATCCATACATGTTATCCGGGGAAACGGTACCCTTTCTAACCTTTGTGCAATCACGTGCAATCCATACTGGGCCTAACACCGTCTGAGCCTGCCTCCTGAGACATATATTTTGAATGTGTACGCTATCCATACATGTTATCCGGGGATACGGTACCCTTTCTAACCTTTGTGCAATCACGTGCAATCCATACTGGGCCTAACACCGTCTGAGCCTGCCTCCTGAGACATATATTTTGAATGTGTACGCTATCCATACATGTTATCCGGGGAAACGGTACCCTTTCTAACCTTTGTGCAATCACGTGCAATCCATACTGGGCCTAACACCGTCTGAGCCTGCCTCCTGAGACATATATTTTGAAAGTGTACGCTATCCATACATGTTATCCGTGGAAACGGTACCCTTTCTAACCTTTGTGCAATCACGTGCAATCCATACTGGGCCTAACACCGTCTGAGCCTGCCTCCTGAGACATATATTTTGAATGTGTACGCTATCCATACATGTTATCCGGGGATAAGGTACCCTTTCTAACCTTTGTGCAATCACGTGCAATCCATACTGGGCCTAACACCGTCTGAGCCTGCCTCCTGAGACATATATTTTGAATGTGTACGCTATCCATACATGTTATCCGGGGAAACGGTACCCTTTCTAACCTTTGTACAATCACGTGCAATCCATACTGGGCCTAACACCGTCTGAGCCTGCCTCCTGAGACATATATTTTGAATGTGTACGCTATCCATACATGTTATCTGGGGATACGGTACCCTTTCTAACCTTTGTGCAATCACGTGCAATCCATACTGGGCCTAACACCGTCTGAGCCTGCCTCCTGAGACATATATTTTGAATGTGTACGCTATCCATACATGTTATCCGGGGATACGGTACCCTTTCTAACCTTTGTGCAATCACGTGCAATCCATACTGGGCCTAACACCGTCTGAGCCTGCCTCCTGAGACATATATTTTGAATGTGTACGCTATCCACACATGTTATCTGGGGAAACGGTACACTTTCTAACCTTTGTGCAATCACGTGCAATCCATACTGGGCCTAACACCGTCTGAGCCTGCCTCCTGAGACATATATTTTGAATGTGTACGCTATCCATACATGTTATCCGGGGAAACGGTACCCTTTCTAACCTTTGTGCAATCACGTGCAATCCATACTGGGCCTAACACCGTCTGAGCCTGCCTCCTGAGACATATATTTTGAATGTGTACACTATCCATACATGTTATCCGGGGATACGGTACCCTTTCTAACCTTTGTGCAATCACGTGCAATCCATACTGGGCCTAACACCGTCTGAGCCTGCCTCCTGAGACATATATTTTGAATGTGTACGCTATCCATACATGTATCCGGGGAAACGGTACCCTTTCTAACCTTTGTGCAATCACGTGCAATCCATACTGGGCCTAACACCGTCTGAGCCTGCCTCCTGAGACATATATTTTGAATGTGTACGCTATCCATACATGTTATCCGGGGAAACGGTACCCTTTCTAACCTTTGTGCAATCACGTGCAATCCATACTGGGCCTAACACCGTCTGAGCCTGCCTCCTGAGACATATATTTTGAATGTGTACGCTATCCATACATGTTATCCGGGATACGGTACCCTTTCTAACCTTTGTGCAATCACGTGCAATCCATACTGGGCCTAACACCGTCTGAGCCTGCCTCCTGAGACATATATTTTGAATGTGTACGCTATCCATACATGTTATCCGGGGAAACGGTACCCTTTCTAACCTTTGTGCAATCACGTGCAATCCATAATGGGCCTAACACCGTCTGAGCCTGCCTCCTGAGACATATATTTTGAATGTGTACGCTATCCATACATGTTATCCAAGGATACGGTACCCTTTCTAACCTTTGTGCAATCACGTGCAATCCATACTGGGCCTAACACCCTCTGAGCCTGCATCCTGAGACATATATTTTGAATGTGTACGCTATCCATACATGTTATCCGGGGAAACGGTACCCTTTCTAACCTTTGTGCAATCACGTGCAATCCATACTGGGCCTAACACCGTCTGAGCCTGCCTCCTGAGACATATATTTTGAATGTGTTCGCTATCCATACATGTTATCCGGGGAAACGGTACCCTTTCTAACCTTTGTGCAATCACGTGCAATCCATACTGGGCCTAACACCGTCTGAGCCTGCCTCCTGAGACATATATTTTGAATGTGTACGCTATCCATACATGTTATCCGGGGATACGGTACCCTTTCTAACCTTTGTGCAATCACGTGCAATCCATACTGGGCCTAACACCGTCTGAGCCTGCCTCCTGAGACATATATTTTGAATGTGTACGCTATCCATACATGTTATCCGGGGATACGGTACCCTTTCTAACCTTTGTGCAATCACGTGCAATCCATACTGGGCCTAACACCGTCTGAGCCTGCCTCCTGAGACATATATTTTGAATGTGTACGCTATCCATACATGTTATCCTGGGAAACGGTACCCTTTCTAACCTTTGTGCAATCACGTGCAATCCATACTGGGCCTAACACCGTCTGAGCCTGCCTCCTGAGACATATATTTTGAATGTGTACGCTATCCATACATGTTATCCGGTGATACGGTACCCTTTCTAACCTTTGTGCAATCACGTGCAATCCATACTGGGCCTAACACGTCTGAGCCTGCCTCCTGAGACATATATTTTGAATGTGTACGCTATCCATACATGTTATCCGGGGAAACGGTACCCTTTCTAACCTTTGTGCAATCACGTGCAATCCATACTGGGCCTAACACCATCTGAGCCTGCCTCCTGAGACATATATTTTGAATGTGTACGCTATCCGTACATGTTATCCGTGGAAACGGTACCCTTTCTAACCTTTGTGCAATCACGTGCAATCCATACTGGGCCTAACACCGTCTGAGCCTGCCTCCTGAGACATATATTTTGAATGTGTACGCTATCCATACATGTTATCCGGGGATGCGGTACCCTTTCTAACCTTTGTGCAATCACGTGCAATCCATACTGGGCCTAACACCGTCTGAGCCTGCCTCCTGAGACATATATTTTGAATGTGTACGCTATCCATACATGTTATCCGGGGATACGGTACCCTTTCTAACCTTTGTGCAATCACGTGCAATCCATACTGGGCCTAACACCGTCTGAGCCTGCCTCCTGAGACATATATTTTGAATGTGTACGCTATCCATACATGTTATCCGGGGAAACGGTACCCTTTCTAACCTTTGTGCAATCACGTGCAATCCATACTGGGCCTAACACCGTCTGAGCCTGCCTCCTGAGACATATATTTTGAATGTGTACGCTATCCATACATGTTATCCGGGGAAACGGTACCCTTTCTAACCTTTGTGCAATCACGTGCAATCCATACTGGGCCTAACACCGTCTGAGCCTGCCTCCTGAGACATATATTTTGAATGTGTACGCTATCCATACATGTTATCCGGGGATACGGTACCCTTTCTAACCTTTGTGCAATCACGTGCAATCCATACTGGGCCTAACACCGTCTGAGCCTGCCTCCTGAGACATATATTTTGAATGTGTACGCTATCCATACATGTTATCCGGGGATACGGTACCCTTTCTAACCTTTGTGCAATCACGTGCAATCCATACTGGGCCTAACACCGTCTGAGCCTGCCTCCTGAGACATATATTTTGAATGTGTACGCTATCCATACATGTTATCCGGGGAAACGGTACCCTTTCTAACCTTTGTGCAATCACGTGCAATCCATACTGGGCCTAACACCGTCTGAGCCTGCCTCCTGAGACATATATTTTGAATGTGTACGCTATCCATACATGTTATCCGGGGAAACGGTACCCTTTCTAACCTTTGTGCAATCACGTGCAATCCATACTGGGACTAACACCGTCTGAGCCTGCCTCCTGAGACATATATTTTGAATGTGTACGCTATCCATACATGTTATCCGTGGAAACGGTACCCTTTCTAACCTTTGTGCAATCACGTGCAATCCATACTGGGCCTAACACCGTCTGAGCCTGCCTCCTGAGACATATATTTTGAATGTGTACGCTATCCATACATGTTATCCGGGGATACGGTACCCTTTCTAACCTTTGTGCAATCACGTGCAATCCATACTGGGCCTAACACCGTCTGAGCCTTTCTCCTGAGACATATATTTTGAATGTGTACGCTATCCATACATGTTATCCGGGGATACGGTACCCTTTCTAACCTTTGTGCAATCACGTGCAATCCATACTGGGCCTAACACCGTCTGAGCCTGCCTCCTGAGACATATATTTTGAATGTGTACGCTATCCATACATGTTATCCGGGGAAACAGTACCCTTTCTAACCTTTGTGCAATCACGTGCAATCCATACTGGGCCTAACACCGTCTGAGCCTGCCTCCTGAGACATATATTTTGAATGTGTACACTATCCATACATGTTATCCGGGGAAACGGCACCCTTTCTAACCTTTGTGCAATCACGTGCAATCCATACTGGCCCTAACATCGTCTGAGCCTGCCTCCTGAGACATATATTTTGAATGTGTACGCTATCCATACATGTTATACGGGGATACGGTACCCTTTCTAACCTTTGTGCAATCACGTGCAATCCATACTGGGCCTAACACCGTCTGAGCCTGCCTCCTGAGACATATATTTTGAATGTGTACGCTATCCATACATGTTATCCGGGGAAACGGTACCCTTTCTAACCTTTGTGCAATCACGTGCAATCCATAATGGGCCTAACACCGTCTGAGCCTGCCTCCTGAGACATATATTTTGAATGTGTACGCTATCCATACATGTTATCCGGGGAAACGGTACCCTTTCTAACCTTTGTGCAATCACGTGCAATCCATACTGGGCCTAACACCGTCTGAGCCTGCCTCCTGAGACATATATTTTGAATGTGTACGCTATCCATACATGTTATCCGGGGAAACGGTACCCTTTCTAACCTTTGTGCAATCACGTGCAATCCATACTGGGACTAACACCGTCTGAGCCTGCCTCCTGAGACATATATTTTGAATGTGTACGCTATCCATACATGTTATCCGTGGAAACGGTACCCTTTCTAACCTTTGTGCAATCACGTGCAATCCATACTGGGCCTAACACCGTCTGAGCCTGCCTCCTGAGACATATATTTTGAATGTGTACGCTATCCATACATGTTATCCGGGGAAACGGTACCCTTTCTAACCTTTGTGCAATCCCGTGCAATCCATACTGGGCCTAACACCGTCTGAGCCTGCCTCCTGAGACATATATTTTGAATGTGTACGCTATCCATACATGTTATCCGGGGATACGGTACCCTTTCTAACCTTTGTGCAATCACGTGCAATCCATACTGGGCCTAACACCGTCTGAGCCTTTCTCCTGAGACATATATTTTGAATGTGTACGCTATCCATACATGTTATCCGGGGATACGGTACCCTTTCTAACCTTTGTGCAATCACGTGCAATCCATACTGGGCCTAACACCGTCTGAGCCTGCCTCCTGAGACATATATTTTGAATGTGTACGCTATCCATACATGTTATCCGGGGAAACAGTACCCTTTCTAACCTTTGTGCAATCACGTGCAATCCATACTGGGCCTAACACCGTCTGAGCCTGCCTCCTGAGACATATATTTTGAATGTGTACGCTATCCATACATGTTATCCAGGGAAACGGTACCCTTTCTAACCTTTGTGCAATCACGTGCAATCCATACTGGCCCTAACATCGTCTGAGCCTGCCTCCTGAGACATATATTTTGAATGTGTACGCTATCCATACATGTTATCCGGGGATACGGTACCCTTTCTAACCTTTGTGCAATCACGTGCAATCCATACTGGGCCTAACACCGTCTGAGCCTGCCTCCTGAGACATATATTTTGAATGTGTACGCTATCCATACATGTTATCCGGGGAAACGGTACCCTTTCTAACCTTTGTGCAATCACGTGCAATCCATACTGGGCCTAACACCGTCTGAGCCTGCCTCCTGAGACATATATTTTGAATGTGTACGCTATCCATACATGTTATCCGTGGAAACGGTACCCTTTCTAACCTTTGTGCAATCACGTGCAATCCATACTGGGCCTAACACCGTCTGAGCCTGCCTCCTGAGACATATATTTTGAATGTGTACGCTATCCATACATGTTATCCGGGGATACGGTACCCTTTCTAACCTTTGTGCAATCACGTGCAATCCATACTGGGCCTAACACCGTCTGAGCCTGCCTCCTGAGACATATATTTTGAATGTGTATGCTATCCATACATGTTATCCGGGGAAACGGTACCCTTTCTAACCTTTGTGCAATCACGTGCTATCCATACTGGGCCTAACACCGTCTGAGCCTGCCTCCTGAGACATATATTTTGAATGTGTACGCTATCCATACATGTTATCCGGGGATACGGTACCCTTTCTAACCTTTGTGCAATCACGTGCAATCCATACTGGGCCTAACACCGTCTGAGCCTGCCTCCTGAGACATATATTTTGAATGTGTACGCTATCCATACATGTTATCCGGGGATACGGTACCCTTTCTAACCTTTGTGCAATCACGTGCAATCCATACTGGGCCTAACACCGTCTGAGCCTGCCTCCTGAGACATATATTTTGAATGTGTACGCTATCCATACATGTTATCTGGGGAAACGGTACCCTTTCTAACCTTTGTGCAATCACGTGCAATCCATACTGGGCCTAACACCGTCTGAGCCTGCCTCCTGAGACATATATTTTGAATGTGTACGCTATCCATACATGTTATCCGGGGAAACGGTACCCTTTCTAACCTTTGTGCAATCACGTGCAATCCATACTGGGCCTAACACCGTCTGAGCCTGCCTCCTGAGACATATATTTTGAATGTGTACGCTATCCATACATGTTATCCGGGGAAACGGTACCCTTTCTAACCTTTGTGCAATCACGTGCAATCCATACTGGGCCTAACACCGTCTGAGCCTGCCTCCTGAGACATATATTTTGAATGTGTACGCTATCCATACATGTTATCCGGGGAAACGGTACCCTTTCTAACCTTTGTGCAATCACGTGCAATCCATACTGGGCCTAACACCGTCTGAGCCTGCCTCCTGAGACATATATTTTGAATGTGTACGCTATCCATACATGTTATCCGGGGATACGGTACCCTTTCTAACCTTTGTGCAATCACGTGCAATCCATACTGGGCCTAACACCGTCTGAGCCTGCCTCCTGAGACATATATTTTGAATGTGTACGCTATCCATACATGTTATCCGGGGATACGGTACCCTTTCTAACCTTTGTGCAATCACGTGCAATCCATACTGGGCCTAACACCGTCTGAGCCTGCCTCCTGAGACATATATTTTGAATGTGTACGCTATCCATACATGTTATCCGGGGAAACGGTACCCTTTCTAACCTTTGTGCAATCACGTGCAATCCATACTGGGCCTAACACCGTCTGAGCCTGCCTCCTGAGACATATATTTTGAATGTGTACGCTATCCATACATGTTATCCGGGGAAACGGTACCCTTTCTAACCTTTGTGCAATCACGTGCAATCCATACTGGGACTAACACCGTCTGAGCCTGCCTCCTGAGACATATATTTTGAATGTGTACGCTATCCATACATGTTATCCGGGGATACGGTACCCTTTCTAACCTTTGTGCAATCACGTGCAATCCATACTGGGCCTAACACCGTCTGAGCCTTTCTCCTGAGACATATATTTTGATTGTGTACGCTATCCATACATGTTATCCGGGGATACGGTACCCTTTCTAACCTTTGTGCAATCACGTGCAATCCATACTGGGCCTAACACCGTCTGAGCCTGCCTCCTGAGACATATATTTTGAATGTGTACGCTATCCATACATGTTATCCGGGGAAACAGTACCCTTTCTAACCTTTGTGCAATCACGTGCAATCCATACTGGGCCTAACACCGTCTGAGCCTGCCTCCTGAGACATATATTTTGAATGTGTACGCTATCCATACATGTTATCCGGGGAAACGGTACCCTTTCTAACCTTTGTGCAATCACGTGCAATCCATACTGGCCCTAACATCGTCTGAGCCTGCCTCCTGAGACATATATTTTGAATGTGTACGCTATCCATACATGTTATCCGGGGATACGGTACCCTTTCTAACCTTTGTGCAATCACGTGCAATCCATACTGGGCCTAACACCGTCTGAGCCTGCCTCCTGAGACATATATTTTGAATGTGTACGCTATCCATACATGTTATCCGGGGAAACGGTACCCTTTCTAACCTTTGTGCAATCACGTGCAATCCATACTGGGCCTAACACCGTCTGAGCCTGCCTCCTGAGACATATATTTTGAATGTGTACGCTATCCATACATGTTATCCGTGGAAACGGTACCCTTTCTAACCTTTGTGCAATCACGTGCAATCCATACTGGGCCTAACACCGTCTGAGCCTGCCTCCTGAGACATATATTTTGAATGTGTACGCTATCCATACATGTTATCCGGGGATACGGTACCCTTTCTAACCTTTGTGCAATCACGTGCAATCCATACTGGGCCTAACACCGTCTGAGCCTGCCTCCTGAGACATATATTTTGAATGTGTATGCTATCCATACATGTTATCCGGGGAAACGGTACCCTTTCTAACCTTTGTGCAATCACGTGCTATCCATACTGGGCCTAACACCGTCTGAGCCTGCCTCCTGAGACATATATTTTGAATGTGTACGCTATCCATACATGTTATCCGGGGATACGGTACCCTTTCTAACCTTTGTGCAATCACGTGCAATCCATACTGGGCCTAACACCGTCTGAGCCTGCCTCCTGAGACATATATTTTGAATGTGTACGCTATCCATACATGTTATCCGGGGATACGGTACCCTTTCTAACCTTTGTGCAATCACGTGCAATCCATACTGGGCCTAACACCGTCTGAGCCTGCCTCCTGAGACATATATTTTGAATGTGTACGCTATCCATACATGTTATCTGGGGAAACGGTACCCTTTCTAACCTTTGTGCAATCACGTGCAATCCATACTGGGCCTAACACCGTCTGAGCCTGCCTCCTGAGACATATTTTGAATGTGTACGCTATCCATACATGTTATCCGGGGAAACGGTACCCTTTCTAACCTTTGTGCAATCACGTGCAATCCATACTGGGCCTAACACCGTCTGAGCCTGCCTCCTGAGACATATATTTTGAATGTGTACACTATCCATACATGTTATCCGGGGATACGGTACCCTTTCTAACCTTTGTGCAATCACATGCAATCCATACTGGGCCTAACACCGTCTGAGCCTGCCTCCTGAGACATATATTTTGAATGTGTACGCTATCCATACATGTATCCGGGGAAACGGTACCCTTTCTAACCTTTGTGCAATCAAGTGCAATCCAAACTGGGCCTAACATCGTCTGAGCCTGCCTCCTGAGACATATATTTTGAATGTGTACGCTATCCATACATGTTATCCGGGGAAACGGTACCCTTTCTAACCTTTGTGCAATCACGTGCAATCCATACTGGGCCTAACACCGTCTGAGCCTGCCTCCTGAGACATATATTTTGAATGTGTACGCTATCCATATATGTTATCTGGGGAAACGGTACCCTTTCTAACCTTTGTGCAATCACGTGCAATCCATACTGGGCCTAACACCGTCTGAGCCTGCCTCCTGAGACATATTTTGAATGTGTACGCTATCCATACATGTTATCCGGGGAAACGGTACCCTTTCTAACCTTTGTGCAATCACGTGCAATCCATACTGGGCCTAACACCGTCTGAGCCTGCCTCCTGAGACATATATTTTGAATGTGTACACTATCCATACATGTTATCCGGGGATACGGTACCCTTTCTAACCTTTGTGCAATCACATGCAATCCATACTGGGCCTAACACCGTCTGAGCCTGCCTCCTGAGACATATATTTTGAATGTGTACGCTATCCATACATGTATCCGGGGAAACGGTACCCTTTCTAACCTTTGTGCAATCAAGTGCAATCCAAACTGGGCCTAACATCGTCTGAGCCTGCCTCCTGAGACATATATTTTGAATGTGTACGCTATCCATACATGTTATCCGGGGAAACGGTACCCTTTCTAACCTTTGTGCAATCACGTGCAATCCATACTGGGCCTAACACCGTCTGAGCCTGCCTCCTGAGACATATATTTTGAATGTGTACGCTATCCATACATGTTATCCGGGATACGGTACCCATTCTAACCGTTGTGCAATCACGTGCAATCCATACTGGGCCTAACACCGTCTGAGCCTGCCTCCTGAGACATATATTTTGAATGTGTACGCTATCCATACATGTTATCCGGTTAAACGGCACCCTTTCTAACCTTTGTGCAATCATGTGCAATCCATACTGGGCCTAACACCGTCTGAGCCTGCCTCCTGAGACATATATTTTGAATGTGTACGCTATCCATACATGTTATCCGGGGATACGGTACCCTTTCTAACCTTTGTGCAATCACGTGCAATCCTTACTGGGCCTAACACCGTCTGAGCCTGCCTCCTGAGACATATATTTTGAATGTGTACGCTATCCATACATGTTATCCGGGGAAACGGTACCCTTTCTAACCTTTGTGCAATCACGTACAATCCATACTGGGCCTAACACCGTCTGAGCCTGCCTCCTGAGACATATATTTTGAATGTGTACGCTATCCATACATGTTATCCGTGGAAACGGTACCCTTTCTAACCTTTGTGCAATCACGTGCAATCCATACTGGGCCTAACACGGTCTGAGCCTGCCTCCTGAGACATATATTTTGAATGTGTACGCTATCCATACATGTTATCCGGGGATACGGTACCCTTTCTAACCTTTGTGGAATCACGTGCAATCCATACTGGGCCTAACACCGTCTGAGCCTGCCTCCTGAGACATATATTTTGAATGTGTATGCTATCCATACATGTTATCCGGGGAAACGGTACCCTTTCTAACCTTTGTGCAATCACGTGCAATCCATACTGGGCCTAACACCGTCTGAGCCTGCCTCCTGAGACATATATTTTGAATGTGTACGCTATCCATACATGTTATCCGGGGATACGGTACCCTTTCTAACCTTTGTGCAATCACGTGCAATCCATACTGGGCCTAACACCGTCTGAGCCTGCCTCCTGAGACATATATTTTGAATGTGTACGCTATCCATACTTGTTATCCGAGGATACGGTACCCTTTCTAACCTTTGTGCAATCACGTGCAATCCATACTGGGCCTAACACCGTCTGAGCCTGCATCCTGAGACATATATTTTGAATGTGTACGCTATCCATACATGTTATCCGGGGATACGGTACCCTTTCTAACCTTTGTGCAATCACGTGCAATCCATACTGGGCCTAACACCGTCTGAGCCTGCCTCCTGAGACATATATTTTGAATGTGTACGCTATCCATACATGTTATCCGGGTATACGGTACCCTTTCTAACCTTTGTGCAATCACGTGCAATCCATACTGGGCCTAACACTGTCTGAGCCTGCCTCCTGAGGCATATATTTTGAATGTGTACGCTATCCATACATGTTGTCCGGGGAAACGGTACCCTTTCTAACCTTTGTGCAATCACGTGCAATCCATACTGGGCCTAACACCGTCTGAGCCTGCCTCCTGAGACATATATTTTGAATGTGTACGCTATCCATACATGTTATCCGGGGAAACGGTACCCTTTCTAACCTTTGTGCAATCACGTGCAATCCATACTGGGCCTAACACCGTCTGATCCTGCCTCCTGAGACATATATTTTGAATGTGTACGCTATCCATACATGTTATCTGGGGATACGGTACCCTTTCTAACCTTTGTGCAATCACGTGCAATCCATACTGGGCCTAACACCGTCTGAGCCTGCCTCCTGAGACACATATTTTGAATGTGTACGCTATCCATACATGTTATCCGGGGAAACGGTACCCTTTCTAACCTTTGTGCAATCACGTGCAATCCATACTGGGCCTAACACCGTCTGAGCCTGCCTCCTGAGACATATATTTTGAATGTGTACGCTATCCATACATGTTATCCGTGGAAACGGTACCCTTTCTAACCTTTGTGCAATCACGTGCAATCCATACTGGGCCTAACACCGTCTGAGCCTGCCTCCTGAGACATATATTTTGAATGTGTACGCTATCCATACATGTTATCCGGGGATACGGTACCCTTTCTAACCTTTGTGCAGTCCCGTGCAATCCATACTGGGCCTAACACCGTCTGAGCCTGCCTCCTGAGACATATATTTTGAATGTGTACGCTATCCATACATGTTATCCGGGGAAACGGTACCCTTTCTAACCTTTGTGCAATCACGTGCAATCCATACTGGGCCTAACACCGTCTGAGCCTGCCTCCTGAGACATATATTTTGAATGTGTACGCTATCCATACATGTTATCCTGGGATACGGTACCCTTTCTAACCTTTGTGCAATCACGTGCAATCCATACTGGGCCTAACACCGTCTGAGCCTGCCTCCTGAGACATATATTTTGAATGTGTACGCTATCCATACATGTTATCCGGGGAAACAGTACCCTTTCTAACCTTTGTGCAATCACGTGCAATCCATACTGGGCCTAACACCGTCTGAGCCTGCCTCCTGAGACATATATTTTGAATGTGTACGCTATCCATACATGTTATCCGGGAAACGGTACCCTTTCTAACCTTTGTGCAATCACGTGCAATTCATACTGGGCCTAACACCGTCTGAGCCTGCCTCCTGAGACATATATTTTGAATGTGTACGCTATCCATACATGTTATCCGGGGATACGGTACCCTTTCTAACCTTTGTGCAATCACGTGCAATCCATACTGGGCCTAACACCGTCTGAGCCTGCCTCCTGAGACATATATTTTGAATGTGTACGCTATCCATACATGTTATCCGGGGAAACGGTACCCTTTCTAACCTTCGTGCAATCACGTGCAATCCATACTGGGCCTAACACCGTCTGAGCCTGCCTCCTGAGACATACAGTGGGGCAAAAAAGTATTTAGTCAGTCAGCAATAGTGCAAGTTCCACCACTTAAAAAGATGAGAGGCGTCTATAATTTACATCATAGGTAGACCTCAACTATGGGAGACAAACTGAGAAAAAAAAATCCAGAAAATCACATTGTCTGTTTTTTTTTCATTTTATTTGCATATTATGGTGGAAAATAAGTATTTGGTCAGAAACAAGCAATCAAGATTTCTGGCTCTCACAGACCTGTAACTTCTTCTTTAAGAGTCTCCTCTTTCCTCCACTCATTACCTGTAGTAATGGCACCTGTTTAAACTTGTTATCAGTATAAAAAGACACCTGTGCACACCCTCAAACAGTCTGACTCCAAACTCCACTATGGTGAAGACCAAAGAGCTGTCAAAGGACACCAGAAACAAAATTGTAGCCCTGCACCAGGCTGGGAAGACTGAATCTGCCATAGCCAACCAGCTTGGAGTGAAGAAATCAACTGTGGGAGCAATAATTAGAAAATGGAAGACATACAAGACCACTGATAATCTCCCTCGATCTGGTGCTCCACGCAAAATCCCACCCCGTGGGGTCAGAATGATCACAAGAACGGTGAGCAAAAATCCCAGAACCACGCGGGGGGACCTAGTGAATGAACTGCAGAGAGCTGGGACCAATGTAACAAGGCCTACCATAAGTAACACACTACGCCACCATGGACTCAGATCCTGCAGTGCCAGACGTGTCCCATTGCTTAAGCCTGTACATGTCCGGGCCCATCTGAAGTTTGCTAGAGAGCATTTGGATGATCCAGAGGAGTTTTGGGAGAATGTCCTATGGTCTGATGAAACCAAACTGGAACTGTTTGGTAGAAACACAACTTGTCGTGTTTGGAGGAAAAAGAATACTGAGTTGCATCCATCAAACACCATACCTACTGTAAAGCATGGTGGTGGAAACATCATGCTTTGGGGCTGTTTCTCTGCAAAGGGGCCAGGACGACTGATCCGGGTACATGAAAGAATGAATGGGGCCATGTATCGTGAGATTTTGAGTGCAAACCTCCTTCCATCAGCAAGGGCATTGATGATGAAACGTAGCTGGGTCTTTCAACATGACAATGATCCAAAGCACACCGCCAGGGCAACGAAGGAGTGGCTTCGTAAGAAGCATTTCAAGGTCCTGGAGTGGCCTAGCCAGTCTCCAGATCTCAACCCTATAGAAAACCTTTGGAGGGAGTTGAAAGTCCGTGTTGCCAAGCGAAAAGCCAAAAACATCACTGCTCTAGAGGAGATCTGCATGGAGGAATGGGCCAACATACCAACAACAGTGTGTGGCAACCTTGTGAAGACTTACAGAAAACGTTTGACCTCTGTTATTGCCAACAAAGGATATATCACAAAGTATTGTGATGAAATTTTGTTTCTGACCAAATACTTATTTTCCACCATAATATGCAAATAAAATGAAAAAAAACAGACAATGTGATTTTCTGGATTTTTTTTTCTCAGTTTGTCTCCCATAGTTGAGGTCTACCTATGATGTAAATTATAGACGCCTCTCATCTTTTTAAGTGGTGGAACTTGCACTATTGCTGACTGACTAAATACTTTTTTGCCCCACTGTATATTTTGAATGTGTACGCTATCCATACATGTTATCCGGGGATACGGTACCCTTTCTAACCTTTGTGCAATCACGTGCAATCCATACTGGGCCTAACACCGTCTGAGCCTGCCTCCTGAGACATATATTTTGAATGTGTACGCTATCCATACATGTTATCCGGGGAAACGGTTCCCTTTCTAACCTTTGTGCAATCACGTGCAATCCATACTGGGCCTAACACCGTCTGAGCCTGCCTCCTGAGACATATATTTTGAATGTGTACGCTATCCATACATGTTATCCGGGGAAACTGTACCCTTTCTAACCTTTGTGCAATCACGTGCAATCCATACTGGGCCTAACACTGTCTGTGCCTGCCTCCTGAGACATATATTTTGAATGTGTACGCTATCCATACATGTTTTCCGGGGATACGGTACCCTTTCTAACCTTTGTGCAATCACGTGCAATCCATACTGGGCCTAACACCGTCTGAGCCTGCCTCCTGAGACATATATTTTGAATGTGTACGCTATCCATGCATGTTATCCGGGGAAACAGTACCCTTTCTAACCTTTGTGCAATCACATGCAATCCATACTGGGCCTAACACCGTCTGAGCCTGCCTCCTGAGACATATATTTTGAATGTGTACGCTATCCATACATGTTATCTGGGGATACGGTACCCTTTCTCACCTTTGTGCAATCACGTGTAATCCATACTGGGCGTGAGAATGGCTGGCGAGCTGTTAAGCAAGCTACAGCACCCGTGGTTTGCACACGTAAGTTTTTCATTTTTTCAGGAATGACGGTTAGGCCTAATTCCAGAACTGCGGTTGACCTGCACTTACTGGGAAATCATTGTTCGCGGGTAATAATTGTAATCAGTGATCCCCATCACTAATGTTGTTTAGCGGGTTATCTGCACCTGTAAGCGACATACGCTGGCCTTTTCAGTGTAGCGCACATGCAGCCACAGACATGTAAGGGCATGACACACCAGTTATTGGCCAATCTCATGTGCCAGAGCCTCACGTGTCCCTCTAGTAAGCCGGACTCGGACCGCGGGGCATGACGGAGTCTCGTTCGTTAACGGAATTAAGCTTGCAATGTGTGCATCTGTTCTGTAGCTTGCATGGTTGAGGTTTCCCAGGTGGAGTCGAATTTAACCGTAGGCTCCACTCCTGGTGGTGCCCTTCTGGACATTCCTTTAAGGTTCAGCTTTGCAACCATACTGCCCACGTAAAACTAACACTTTGCCTTCATGAACGCTGTTTGGAAGGTCATGACTCGTGGGAATAACGCCGCCCAATCAGTTAACCTGCTAGAGAGATCCTTCGTTGCTCCCAAGCATGACATCACACTCCCTAGGAAGAAGGTAATGCCACTGTGGCGACCGTACTCCTGGGGGCGACACAAGTGCACTGATGCCCAGCCACTGCTCGATGAATCTGCTGGTACATTGACCCAGACCACTACATTCCCCTCGCACGCTACACGACCTGAATCTGACCCTGATGAAACTCAGGTTACCCTTCCCATATACAGTTCCATCTTACACGGTGACAAAGAGGAAGCTGCAGATGAAAGTGCAGGTTCGGCCCACCCGCCATCAGACACACCACCGTACTATCAGGGGCCCTGTGCCAGTGCCGTCGCCAATGAGTGGGCCCCCCCGCTTGCTCAGGATCACAGCACTTGCAAAGTTGAAATACTGTGCAGTGAGATGGAAGATGGGGACGACGAGGAATCCAGACAAGTACAGGGATTCCCTAGCGAGGAGACTTATTTGATTGTTTTCAATGTTGGGACAGCAATTTTTGGGGAGCACTATACTCTGGAGAATGATAGATGGGGCCCACCATACACTGGAACATTCCAAAGGTGGACATCAGACACTGGAGCAGCATTTACAGGGCCCATTATACACTAGAGCATTAGAAATGGGGCCCATTATGTTTGGAGCATTATTTGGGCCCATAAGACAGTGGAGCTTCATCCATGGGGACCAACATATACTGTAGCATTATGTGGAGCTCATCATATACTGTTTCAAACATTATATGGGACCAATGATTCTGTATGGAGAAATAGATGGGCCTCGTCATGAGATGTAAAAAGTGAGGTATTTTTCATTGTACTATACCGCTATTTCTCTGCCGTATCGGAGCATGATGAGTTGTGGTATGTGTTAAAGGGGCGCTCTTTCGCCCAGGGCACATGAAAACCTGCAGCCAGCCCTCCCCCCACAACTTTAGCCAAATAACCCCCATTTTTCAGTGCGTAACTTGTATTATGAAGTTAATTAAGGTTGACAAGCTTAAGTAAGAAGAATTGATGCTTTTGGCATTCAAATGGGCACTGTAGGTGTGTTTCCTGTCCTCCTCTCACTGCCGACTTTTATTCCCCATTGACTTACATTGGGTTTCGTGTTTCGGGACGACCCCGACTTTTCCCTATAATCGGACGATCTTGCTCGACCCGACTTTTGGAAAAGTCGGGTTTCACGAAGCGAAACGCGACCCTAAAAAACCAAAAGTCGCTCAACTCTAGTGAAGACCAAAGAGCTGTCAAAGGACACCAGAAACAAAATTGTAGCCCTGCACCAGGCTGGGAAGACTGAATCTGCAATAGCCAAACAGCTTGGAGTGAAGAAATCAACTGTGGGAGCAATAATTAGAAAATGGAAGACATACAAGACCACTGATAATCTCCCTCGATCTGGTGCTCCACACAAAATCCCACCCCGTGGGGTCAGAATGATCACAAGAACGGTGAGCAAAAATCCCAGAACCACGCGGGGGGACCTAGTGAATGAACTGCTGAGAGCTGGGACCAATGTAACAAGGCCTACCATAAGTAACACACTACGCCACCATGGACTCAGATCCTGCAGTGCCAGACGTGTCCCACTGCTTAAGCCTGTACATGTCCGGGCCCGTCTGAAGTTTGCTAGAGAGCATTTGGATGATCCAGAGGAGTTTGGGGAGAATGTCCTATGGTCTGATGAAACCAAACTGGAACTGTTTGGTAGAAACACAACTTGTCGTGTTTGGAGGAAAAAGAATACTGAGTTGCATCCATCAAACACCATACCTACTGTAAAGCATGGTGGTGGAAACATCATGCTTTGGGGCTGTTTCTCTGCAAAGGGGCCAGGACGACTGATCCGGGTACATGAAAGAATGAATGGGGCCATGTATCGTGAGATTTTGAGTGCAAACCTCCTTCCATCAGCAAGGGCATTGAAGATGAAACGTGGCTGGGTCTTTCAACATGACAATGATCCAAAGCACACCACCAGGGCAACGAAGGAGTGGCTTCGTAAGAAGCATTTCAAGGTCCTGGAGTCACCTAGCCAGTCTCCAGATCTCAACCCTATAGAAAACCTTTGGAGGGAGTTGAAAGTCCGTGTTGCCAAGCGAAAAGCCAAAAACATCACTGCTCTAGAGGAGATCTGCATGGAGGAATGGGCCAACATACCAACAACAGTGTGTGGCAACCTTGTGAAGACTTACAGAAAACGTTTGACCTCTGTCATTGCCAACAAAGGATATATCACAAAGTATTGAGATGAAATTTTGTTTCTGACCAAATACTTATTTTCCACCATAATATGCAAATAAAATGAAAAAAAAACAGACAATGTGATTTTCTGGATTTTTTTTTCTCAGTTTGTCTCCCATAGTTGAGGTCTACCTATGATGTAAATTACAGACGCCTCTCATCTTTTTAAGTGGTGGAACTTGCACTATTGCTGACTGACTAAATACTTTTTTCCCCACTGTATGTGGTAATAAGATTAATTTGATTATCAGACTCCTCTTTGTTGTTGTTCTTGTTTCCATACAGGAGTGTATTTCTTGGAGTATGTTTAGCCCTTTGATATCCTCTGCTGAACATTTTATGACTGTAGCCTCTGTTTTTGAATCTTCTGCTTATATCTCTGGATTGTGATTCAAATGATTGTGAATCTGAGCAAATTTGTTTAGCTCTTAGAAATTGTCCTGTGAGGATTCCTCTGATAGTTGATATAGGATGGCAGGATGTAGCATGGAGAAGGGTATTGGTTGCTGTTGGTTTTCTATATATGTCTTTTGAGAGATTACCACTAAATAAAGTATCAATTTGTATATCAAGGAAGTCAAGCTTTTTGCCAACCTTATACGTCAATTTAATATTCAGATTGTTGTTATTTAATCTCTCCATAAGCAAATCCAATTACTGTCTTGGGCCATCCCAGATAAACCACACATCATCAATGTACCGCATCCAGTGGTGTACATTCTCTATGCCAAAAACAGGATTGCCAATAAATATTTCCTCTCCCATGCCCCTAAAAAAAATTGGCATACGATGAGGCACAGGACGTCCCCATTGCGGTACCTTGCTGCTGAACATAAATTTGCTTGTTAAGCTATTATGCGTAAGTATGAACTCCAAAAGTATCAGCAAAAGATCTACTAATTGTGGTTCCAAATTACTTGTTCTTGAAAACCATGCGGTGGCTGCCAAACTATCCTTATATCTTATAGACGTATAGAGCAATTCAACGTTGGCGATAACCATTAATATACGTATCTTCTGATAGATGCATATTGTCAAGTCTATGTAGTGCCGCAGTAGTATCTTTAATGAAGGAGGGAAGGGCAGGTTATCAATGGTTTCAAGAAGTGATCTAGAGTATCACAAATGATCACACACAACCCTTCGTTGCCGGCTACAATTGGTCTCCCTGGAGGATTTTTAGAATTCTTGTGAATTTTTGGTATTAGATGGAGGGTTGGAAGTTTGGGTTCTAATTTAATGATATACTCCAGTAATTGCTTGGGGTCAGTCCCTTCTAATACTGATTTTTCCAAAATTGAAATGAGTTCACTTTGATAAGTAGGGAGAGGATTTGAGGGCAATCTGCGATAAAACGTAATGTCATCCAACAATTGTTTGGCCTCTAATTCATACATCTCTTTCGGCCATATAACTACATTGCCCCCTTATCCGCTGCCTTGAAAACAACATCTTTCCACCCTTGCATTTCCTTGAGAGCTATTTGTTGATCTATAGTGAGTAGTGTAGAGTGATACCATCCGATACCCTAAAATATCGGATCGGATGGTATCGGCCCGATACGAAAAAAGTATCGGGTATCGCCGATTCCGATACCGGAAGTCCCATTCAAGTCTATGGGACTTCCGGTATCGGAATAAGAAAAACTCTTTTCTGTCCTTGTACAGCCTCTCGGGGGGAGGTGTACGGACCTTCCGGGGGTCTGTGCCGACTGCCCAGGGGTCTGTACGGACTGCCGGGGGTCTGTACCGGCCTGCCGGGGTCTGTGCCGGCCTGCCGGTGGTCTGTACCGACTGTCCGGGGGTCTGTGCAGGCTGCGGGGGGCTGTGCCGGCCTGCTGGTGGTCTGTACTGACTGTCCGGGGGTCTGTGCAGGCTGCGGGGGTCTGTACCGGCCTGCCGGGGGGCTGTGCCGGCCTGCCGGTGGTCTGTACTGACTGTCCGGGGGTCTGTGCAGGCTGCGGGGGTCTGTACCGGCCTGCCGGGGGGCTGTGCCGGCCTGCCGGTGGTCTATACCGACTGTCCGGGGGTCTGTGCAGGTTGCGGGGGTCTGTGCAGGATCGTCCGATGGGACTACAAGTCCCATCGGGCGATACCTGCTACCATGACGGTGATTGACACATTAGCCAATGATGGGACAGTAGTAGTCCCATGATCCGGCCTATGTGTTGAATGTACAAAAAAAAAATACATACTACATACATACTACATGCTACATACATACTACATACATACTACATACATGCTACATACATACTACATATATACTACATGCATGCAACATACATACATACTACATATATACCGCATGCATGCAACATACATTAATACAACATATGTACTACATGCATGCAACATGCATATATACAACATATATACTACATGCAACATACATATATACTACATGCATGTAACATACATATATACTACATATATACTACAAGCATGCAACATACATACTACAAATATACTACATGTATGCAACATGCATACTGCATATATACCACATATATACTATATGCATGCACCATACATATATACTACATGCATGCAACATACATACTACATATACCACATGCATGCAACATGCATAATACATATATACCACATATATACTACATGCATGCAACATACATATATACTACATATATACTACATGCAACATACATACTACATATATACTACATGCATGCAACATACATACTACATATATACTACATGCATGCAACATGCATGCAACATACATACTACATATATACTACATGCATGCAACATACATATATACTACATGCAACATGCATACTACATATATACTGCATGCATGCAACATAAATACATACTACATATATACCACATGCATGCAACATGCATACTACATATATACCACATATATACTACATGCATGCAACATACATATATACTACATGCATGCAACATGCATACTAAATATATACAACATATATACTACATGGCGATGCCAGCTACCATGATCGTGATTGACACATTAGCCAATGATGGGACAGTAGTAGTCCCATCATCCGGCCTATCTGTTGAATGTACAAAAAAAAATACATACTACATACATACTACATGCTACATACATACTACATACATGCTACATACATACTACATATATACTACATGCATGCAACATACGTACATACTACATATATACCACATGCATGCAACATGCATACTGCATATATAAAACATGCAACATACATACTACATATATACTACATGCATGTAACATACATATATCCTACATACATACTACATGCATGTAACATACATACTACATATATACTACATGCATGCAACATACATATATACTACATATATACTACATGCAACATACATATATACTACATGCATGTAACATACATACTACATATACCACATGCATACTACATATATACTACATGCAACATGCATACTACATATATACTACATGCATGCAACATACATACTACATATATACCACATGCATGCAACATGCATACTACATATATAACACATATATACTACATGCATGCAATATACATATATACTACATGCATGCAACATACATATATACTACATATATACTACATGCAACATGCATACTACATATATACTACATGCATGCAGCATACATACATACTACATATATACCACATATATACTACATGCATACTACATATGTACCACATGCATGCAACATACATATATACAACATATATAATACATGCATGCAACATACATATATACAACATATATACTACATGCATGCAACATGCATACTACATATATACAACATATATACTACATGCATACTACATATATACCACATGCATGCAACATACATACATACTACTAGTGTTAAGCATTCCGATACTGCAAATATCGGGTATCAGACGATATTCGCTGTATCTGAATTCCGATACCGAGTACCGATATTTTTTCAATATCGGAATCGGAAGTTCCCATAATGCAAAGAGCCACTGCTGTGGCTCTGATTGGCTGCCGAAATGACGTCATCATGATGTGTGGTCTGTGCGCATCATGATGCGCCGTCAGTTCGGGCCTTCCGGGGGGTCTATGCCGACTACTCGGGGGTCTGTACCGGCCTGCCGGGGGTCTGTGCCGACTGCCCGGGGGTCTGTACTGTCCTGCCGGGGGTCTGTGCCGACTGCCCGGGGGTCTGTGCCGACTGCCGGGGGGTCTGTGTGAACTGCCGGGGGTCTGTAGCGGCCTGCTGGGGGGCTGTGCCGGCCTGCCGGGGGGCTGTACTGACTCTCTGGGAGTCTGTGCAGGCTGCGGGGGTCTGTACCAGCCTGCCGGGGGGCTGTGCCGGCCTGCCGGTGGTCTGTGCCGACTCTCCAGGGGTCTGTGCAGGCTGCGGGGGTCTGTAGCGGCCTGCCGAGGGGCTGTGCTGGCCTGCCGGTGGTCTGTGCCAACTGTCCGGGGGTCTGAGCGGACTGCCGGGGGTCTGTACCAGCCTGCCGGGGGGCTGTGCTGGCCTGCCGGGGGGGCTGTGCCGACTCTCTGGGGGTCTGTGCAGGCTGTGGGGGTCTGTACCGGCCTGCCGAGGGGCTGTGCCGGCCTGCCGGTGGTCTGTACTGACTGTCCGGGGGTCTGAGCGGACTGCCGCGGGTCTGTACCGGCCTGTCTGGGGGTCTGTGCAGGCTGCGGGGGTCTGTGCAGGCATCGTCCGATGGGACTACAAGTCCCATCGGGCGATGCCTGCTACAATGACGGTGATTGACACATTAGCCAATGATGGTACAGTAGTAGTCCCATCATCCTGCCTATGTGTTGAATGTAAAAAAAACAAAAAACATAGTACATACATACTACATGCTACATACATACTACATACATGCTACATGCTACATACATACTACATGCATGCAACATACATACATACTACATATATACCACATGCATGCAACATGCATACTACATATATACCACATATATACTACATGCATACAACATACATACAACACATATGCTACATGCATGCAACATACATACAACATATATACTACATGATTGCAACATGCATACTACATATATACTACATGCATGCAACATGCATATATACTACATGCAACATGCATACTACATATATACTACATGCATGCAACATACATTCTACATATATATGACATGCATGCAACATGCAAACTACATATATACCACATATATACTACATGCATACTACATATATACCGCATGCATGCAACATACATATATACAACATATATACTACATGCAACATACATACTACATATATACTACATGCATGCAACATACATACAACATATATACTACATGCATGCAACATACATACTACATATATACTACATGCATGCAACATACATATATACTACATGCAACATGCATACTACATATATACTACATGCATGCAACATACATACTACATATATACCACATGCATGCAACATGCATACTACATATATACTACAAACACTCACTGGCCACTTTATTAGGTACACCTGTCCAACTGTGTGTTAAGACTTAATTTCTAATCAGCCAATCACATGGCGGCAACTCAGTGCATTTAGGCATGTAGACATGGTCAAGACAATCTCCTGCAGTTCAAACCGAGCATCAGTATGGGGAAGAAAGGTGATTTGAGTGCCTTTGAACGTGGCATGATTGTTGGTGCCAGAAGGGCTGGTCTGAGAATTTCAGAAACTGCTGATCTACTGGGATTTTCACGCACAACCATCTCTAGGGTTTACAGAGAATGGTCCGAAAAAGAAAAAAAATCCAGTGAGCGGCAGTTCTGTGGCCGGAAATGCCATGTTGATGCCAGAGGTCAGAGGAGAATGGGCAGACTGGTTCGAGCTGATAGAAAGGCAACAGTGACTCAAATTGCCACCCGTTACAACCAAGGTAGGCAGAAGAGCATCTCTGAACGCACAGTGCGTTGAACTTTGAGGCAGATGGGCTACAGCAGCAGAAGACCACACTGGGTACCACTCCTCTCAGCTAAGAACAGGAAACTGAGGCTACAATTTGCACAAGCTCATCGAAATTGGACAGTAGAAGATTGGAAAAACGTTGCCTGGTCTGATGAGTCTTGATTTCTGCTGCGACATTCGGATGGTAGGGTCAGAATTTGGCGTAAACAACATGAAAGCATGGATCCATCCTGCCTTGTATCAACGGTTCAGGCTGGTGGTGGTGGTGTCATGGTGTGGGGAATTTTTTCTGGGCACTCTTTGGGCCCCTTGGTACCAATTGAGCATCGTTGCAACGCCACAGCCTACCTGAGTATTGTTGCTGACCATGTCCATCCCTTTATGACCACAATGTACCCAACATCTGATGGCTACTTTCAGCAGGATAATGCGCCATGTCATAAAGCTCGAATCATCTCAGATTGGTTTCTTGAACATGACAATGAGTTTACTGTACTCAAATGGCCTCCTCAGTCACCAGATCTCAATCCAATAGAGCATCTTTGGGATGTGGTGGAACGGGAGATTCGCATCAGGGATGTGCAGCCGACAAATCTGCGCCAACTGTGTGATGCCATCATGTCAATATGGTCCAAAATCTCTGAGGAATGCTTCCAGCACCTTGTTGAATCTCTGCCACGAAGAATTGAGGCAGTTCTGAAGGCAAAAGGGGGTCCAACCCCTTACTAGCATGGTGTACCTAATAAAGTGGCCAGTGAGTGTATATACTACATGCATGCAACATATATACTACATACAATACATTCATACAATACATACAAATAGACATACAGTGCATATAACATAGAGTACATACTCACCATCACTTGTCACTTTAATCCCCGAAGCCATTGTCATCTATGGAATAAATATTAAAATAACAAACCACAAATATACTTACCCCTGATCCGCAGAAGTTCACGAGTGTCCCACGACGATCTTGCATGGAGAACAGCAGCATCAGCTGATGCTACCGTTCTCTACGGGCTCCAGGAAACCAGTGTCGGGAGGTAGGTATCCTTCCGCCCTGTATTCCTCCGCCATTGTAAAAAAAAAAAAAGTCCCTAGTCTCACTTTATGGCAAAAGCTGCGTGGGAAATTTCTCACACAGCAATGCCATAAAATGAGACTTGGGACTTTTTTTTTTACAGTGGCGGAGGAATACAGGGCGGAAGGATACCTACCTCCCGACACTGGTTTCCTGAAGCCCGTAGAGAACGGTAGCATCAGCTGATGCTGCTGTTCTCCACGCAAGATCGTCGTGGGACACTCATGGACTTCTGCGGATCAGGTGTAAGTATATTTGTGGTTTGCTATTTTAAAATTTATTCCACAGATGACAATGGCTTCGGGGATCAAAGTGACAAGTGATGGTGAGTATGTACTCTATGTTATATGCACTGTATGTCTATATGTATGTATTGTATGAATGTATTGTATGTAGTATATATGTATGTTGCATGCATGTAGTATATATGTAGTATATATGTAGCATGCATGTTGCATGCATGTGGTATATATGTAGTATGTATGTTGCATGCATGTAGTATATATGTATGTTGCATGCATGTAGTATATACACTCACTGGCCACTTTATTAGGTACACCATGCTAGTAACGGGTTGGACCCCCTTTTGCCTTCAGAACTGCCTCAATTCTTCGTGGCAGAGATTCAACAAGGTGCTGGAAGCATTCCTCAGAGATTTTGGACCATATTGACATGATGGCATCACACAGTTGGCGCAGATTTGTCGGCTGCACATCCCTGATGCGAATCTCCCGTTCCACCACATCCCAAAGATGCTCTATTGGATTGAGATCTGGTGACTGAGGAGGCCATTTGAGTGCAGTGAACTCATTGTCATGTTCAAGAAACCAATCTGAGATGATTCGAGCTTTATGACTTGGCGCATTATCCTGCTGAAAGTAGCCATCAGATGTTGGGTACATTGTGGTCATAAAGGGATGGACATGGTCAGCAACAATACTCAGGTAGGCTGTGGCGTTGCAACGATGCTCAATTGGTACCAAGGGGCCCAAAGAGTGCCCAGAAAAAATTCCCCACACCATGACACCACCACCACCAGCCTGAACCGTTGATACAAGGCAGGATGGATCCATGCTTTCATGTTGTTTACGCCAAATTCTGACCCTACCATCCGAATGTCGCAGCAGAAATCGAGACTCATCAGACCAGGCAACGTTTTTCCAATCTTCTACTGTCCAATTTCGATGAGCTTGTGCAAATTGTAGCCTCAGTTTCCTGTTCTTAGCTGAGAGGAGTGGTACCCAGTGTGGTCTTCTGCTGCTGTAGCCCATCTGCCTCAAAGTTCGACGCACTGTGCATTCAGAGATGCTCTTCTGCCTACCTTGGTTGTAACGGGTGGCAATTTGAGTCACTGTTGCCTTTCTATCAGCTCGAACCAGTCTGCCCATTCTCCTCTGACCTCTGGCATCAACAAGGCATTTCCGGCCACAGAACTGCCGCTCACTGGATTTTTTTTCTTTTTCGGACCATTCTCTGTAAACCCTAGAGATGGTTGTGCGTGAAAATCCCAGTAGATCAGCAGTTTCTGAAATACTCAGACCAGCCCTTCTGGCACCAACAATCATGCCACGTTTAAAGGCACTCAAATCACCTTTCTTCCCCATACTGATGCTCGGTTTGAACTGCAGGAGATTGTCTTGACCATGTCTACATGCCTAAATGCACTGAGTTGCCGCCATGTGATTGGCTGATTAGAAATTAAGTCTTAACACACAGTTGGACAGGTGTACCTAATAAAGTGGCCAGTGAGTGTATGTAGTATGCATGTTGCATGCATGTGGTATATATGTAGTATGTATGTTGCATGTAGTATATATATCATATATGTATGCTGCATTCATGTAGTATATGTAGCATATATGTATGTTGCATGCATGTAGTATATATGTGGTATATATGTAGTATGCATGTTGCATGCATGCAGTATATATGTTGTATATATGTATGTTGCATGCATGTAGTATATATGTTGTATATATGTATGTTGAATGCATGTGGTATATATGTAGTATGCATGTAGTATATATGTGGTATATATGTAGTATGTATGTATGTTGCATGCATGTAGTATATATGTAGTATGCATGTTGCATGCATGTAATATATATGTAGTATATATGTATGTTGCATGCATGTGGTATATATGTAGTATGCATGTAGTATATATGTAGTATGTATGTATGTTGCATGCATGTAGTATATATGTTGCATGTAATATATATGCAGTATATATGTATGTTGCATGCATGTAGTATATATGTAGTATGTATGTTGCATGTAGTATATATGTTGTATATATGTATGTTGCATGCATGTAGTATATGTTGTATATATGTAGTATGCATGTTGCATGCAGTATATATTGTATGTATGTATGTTGCATGCATGTAGTATATATGTGGTATATATGTAGTATGCATGTTGCATGCATGTGGTATATATGCAGTATGTATGTTGCATGCATGTAGTATATATGTAGTATGCATGTTGCATGTAGTATATATGTATGTTGCATGCATGTAGTATATATGTAGTATGCATGTAGTATATATGTTGTATATATGTATGTTGCATGCATGTGGTATATATGTAGTATGCATGTAGTATGTATGTATGTTGCATGCATGTAGTATATATGTAGTATGTATGTTGCATGTAATATATATGCAATATATATGTATGTTGCATGCATGTAGTATATATGTAGTATGTATGTTGCATGTAGTATATATGTTGTATATATGTATGTTGCATGCATGTAGTATATGTTGTATATATGTAGTATGCATGTTGCATGCAGTATATATGTTGTATGTATGTTGCATGCATGTAGTATATATGTAGTATGCATGTTGCATGTAGTATATATGTATGTTGCATGCATGTAGTATATATGTAGTATGCATGTAGTATATATGTAGTATATATGTATGTTGCATGCATGTGGTATATATGTAGTATGCATGTAGTATATATGTAGTATGTATGTATGTTGCATGCATGTGGTATATATGTAGTATGTATGTTGCATGTAATATATATATGCAGTATATATGTATGTTGCATGCATGTAGTATATATGTAGTATGTATGTTGCATGTAGTATATATGTTGTATATATGTATGTTGCATGCATGTATTATATGTTGTATATATGTAGTATGCATGTTGCATGCAGTATATATGTTGTATGTATGTATGTTGCATGCATGTAGTATATATGTGGTATATATGTAGTATGCATGTTGCATGCATGTGGTATATATGTAGTATGTATGTTGCATGCATGTAGTATATATGTAGTATGCATGTTGCATGTAGTATATATGTATGTTGCATGCATGTAGTATATATGTAGTATGCATGTAGTATATATGTTGTATATATGTATGTTGCATGCATGTGGTATATATGTAGTATGCATGTAGTATATATGTAGTATGTATGTATGTTGCATGCATGTAGTATATATGTAGTATGTATGTTGCATGTAATATATATGCAATATATATGTATGTTGCATGCATGTAGTATATATGTAGTATGTATGTTGCATGTAGTATATATGTTGTATATATGTATGTTGCATGCATGTAGTATATGTTGTATATATGTAGTATGCATGTTGCATGCAGTATATATGTTGTATGTATGTATGTTGCATGCATGTAGTATATATGTGGTATATATGTAGTATGCATGTTGCATGCATGTGGTATATATGTAGTATGTATGTTGCATGCATGTAGTATATATGTAGTATGCATGTTGCATGTAGTATATATGTATGTTGCATGCATGTAGTATATATGTAGTATGCATGTAGTATATATGTTGTATATATGTCTGTTGCATGCATGTGGTATATATGTAGTATGCATGTAGTATATATGTAGTATGTATGTATGTTGCATGCATGTGGTATATATGTAGTATGCATGTAGTATATATGTAGTATGTATGTATGTTGCATGCATGTAGTATATATGTAGTATATATGTAGCATGCATGTTGCATGCATGTGGTATATATGTAGTATGCATGTTGCATGTAGTATATATGTTGCATGCATGTAGTATATATGTGGTATATATGCAGTATGCATGTTGCATACATGTAGTATATATGTTGTATGTATGTTGCATGCATGTAGTATATATGTGGTATATATGTAGTATGCATGTTGCATGTAGTATATATGTATGTTGCATGCATGTTGTATATACAGTATGTAGTATGCATGTTGCATGCATGTACTATATATGTTGTATGTATGTTGCATGCATGTAATATATTTGTAGTATGTATGTTGCATGTAGTATATATGTTGTATATATGTATGTTGCATGCATGTGGTATATATGTAGTATGCATGTAGTATATATGTGGTATATATGTAGTTTGCATTTTGCATGCATGTGGTATATATGTAGTATGTATGTTGCATGCATGTAGTATGCATGTTGCATGTAGTATGTATGTTGCATGCATGTTGCATGTAGTATATATGTATGTTGCATGCATGTAGTATATACGTATTATGCATGTTGCATGCATGTAGCATTTATGTTGTATGTATGTTGCATGCATGTATTATATATGTGGTATATATGTAGTATTCATGTTGCATGCATGTAGTATATATGTAGTATGTATGTATGTATGTTGTATGCATGTAGTATATATGTAGTATGTATGTTGCATGTAGTATATATGTAGTATATATGTATGTTGCATGCATGTAGTATATATGTGGTATATATGTAGTATGTATGTTGCATGCATGTCGTATATATGTAGTATGCATGTTGTATGTAGTATATATGTATGTTGCATGCATGTAGTATATATGTAGTATGCATGTTGCATGCATGTAGTATATATGTTGTTTCTATGTTGCATGCATGTAGTATATATGTGGTATGTATGTAGTATTTATGTATGTTGCATGCATGTAGTATATATGTAGTATGCATGTTGCATGTAGTATATATGTATGTTGCATGCATGTAGTATGCATGTTGCATGCATGTAGTATATATGTTGTATGCATGTTGCATGCATGTGGTATATATGTAGTATGTATGTATGTTGCATGCATGCAGTATGTATGTAGCATGTATGTAGTATGTATGTAGCATGTAGTATGTATGTAGTATGTATTTTTTTTTACATTCAACACATAGGCCGGATGATGGGACTACTACTGTACCATCATTGGCTAATGTGTCGATCACCGTCATGGTAGCAGGCATCGCCTGATGGGACTTGTAGTCCCATCAGACGATGCCTGCATAGACCCCCGCAGCCTGCACAAACCCCCGGACAGTCAGCACAGCCCCCCGGCAGTCCGCTCAGACCCCCGGACAGTCGGTACAGACCACCGGCAGGCCTGCACAGCCCCCCAGCAGGCCGGTACAGACCCCCGCAGCCTGCACAGACCCCCGGAGAGTCGGTACAGACCACCGGCAGGCCGGCACAGCCCCCCGGCAGGCCAGTACAGACCCCCTGCAGTCTGCTCAGACCCCCGGACAGTCGGTACAGACCACCGGCAGGTCGGCACAGCCCCCCGGCAGGCCGGTACAGACCCCCGCAGCCTGCACAGACCCCCAGACAGTCGGCACAGCCCCCCGGCAGGCCGGTACAGACCCCCGGCAGTCCGCTCAGACCTCCGGACAGTCGGTACAGACCACCGGCAGGCCGGCACAGCCCCCCGGCAGGCCGGTACAGACCCCCGGCAGTCGGCACAGACCCCCGGGCAGTCGGCACAGACCCCCGGGCAGTCGGCACGGACCACCGGCAGGCTGGCACAGCCCCCCGGGAGGCCGGTACAGACCCCCGGCAGTCCGCACAGACCCCCGGGCAGGCCGGTACAGACCCCCGGGCAGTCGGCATAGACCCCCCGGAAGGCCCGAACTGATGGCGCATCATGATGCGCACAGACCGCGCATCATGATGACGTCATTTCGGCAGCCAATCAGAGCCACAGCAGTGGCTCTTTGCATTATGGGAACTTCCGATTCCGATATCCGATATTGAAAAAATATCGGTACTCGGTATCGGAATTGCGATACAGCGAATATCGGCCGATACCCGATATTTGCGGAATGCTCAACACTAGTAGTATGTATGTATGTTGCATGCATGTGGTATATATGTAGTATGCATGTAGTATTTATGTTGTATATATGTAGTATGCATGTTGCATGCATGTGGTATATATGTAGTATGTATGTATGTAGCATGTATGTAGTATTTATGTAGCATGTAGTATGTATGTAGTATGTATTTTTTTTTTTTTTTACATTCAACACATAGGCCGGATGATGGGACTACTACTGTCCCTTCATTGGCTAATGTGTCAATCACCATCATGGTAGCAGGCATCGCCCGATGGGACTTGTAGTCCCATTGGACGATGCCTGCACAGACCCCCGCAGCCTGCACAGATCCCCGGACAATCTGCACAGCCCCCCGGCAGGCCGGCACAGCCCCCCGGCAGGCCAGTACAGACCCCTGGCAGTCCGCTCAGACCCCCGGACAGTCAGTACAGACCACCAGCAGACCGGTACAGACCCCCGCAGCCTGCACAGACCCCCGGACAGTCGGTACAGACCACCAGCAGGTCGGCACAGCCCCCCGGCAGGCCTGTACAGACCCCCGGCAGTCCGCTCAGACCCCCGGACAGTCGGTACAGACCACCAGCAGGCCGGCACAGCCCCCGGCAGGCCGGTACAGACCCCCGCAGCCTGCACAGACCCCTGGACTGTCGGCACAGCACCCCGACAGGCTGGCACAGCCCCCCGGCAGGCCGGTACAGACCCCCGGCAGTCCGCTCAGACCCCCGGACAGTCGGTACAGCCAACCGGCAGGCCGGCACAGCCCCCCGGCAGGCCGGTACAGACCACCGCAGCCTGCAGACCCCCGGACAGTCAGTACAGACCACCGGCAGGCCGGCACAGCCCCCCGGCAGGCCGGTACAGACCCCCCGGCAGTCCGCACAGACCCCCCGGCAGTCCGCACAGACCCCCGGGCAGTCGGCATTGACCACCGGCAGGCCGGTACAGACCCCTGGCAGTCCGCACAGACCCCCGGGCAGTCGGCATAGACCCCCCGGAAGGCCCGAACTGACGGCGCATCATGATGCGCACAGACTGCACATCATGATGACGTCATTTCGGCAGCCAATCAGAGCCACAGTAGTGGCTCTTTGCATTATGGGAACTTCCGATCCCGATATTGAAAAAATAGCTGTACTCGGTATCGGAATTCCGATACAGCGAATATCGTCCGATACCCGATATTTGCAGTATCGGAATGCTCAACACTAATAGTGAGGTTGTGTGTATTACAGTATTTTTCGGACCATAAGGCGCACTTTTTTCCCCAAAATTTTTTGGGGAAAATGGGGGTGCGTCTTATGGTTGCAATATACTTACAAATCCTGTTGCGGCGGTCCCCTAGCGGCGGTCCCAATGCAGCCTCCCTGTGCTCTGTGGTGTGGTGGGGTCGTGGCTCTGTAATATGGCTGCAACGAGGCTCTGTGCCGCGTGGGGGGCTCCGCCGGCAATTCGTTAAAGCCCAAAAGCCCCCCGCAGCTCCGTTGCTGCAGCGCGGTGGCCTCCAGAAAGATGGCTGCCGAGAGCGGCGCATACTCAAATTCAAATCACGGCAACGAGATCTCGTCCCAAGATCTCATCTCCTGAGATTTTGGGACAAGGTCTTGGGACAAGATCTCGTTGCGGAGATCTGAAACTGCACAGGGGCCATCTTTCTGGAGGGCGCTGGCGGCCATTTGTCTGGAGGCCTCCGCGTCGCAGCAACGGAGCTACGGGGGACTTTCGGGCTTTAACGAAATGCAGGCGGAGCCCCCCACGCAGCACAGAGCCCCGCTGCAGCCACACTACAGAGCCCCGACACCACCGCACCACAAAGCACAGGGAGGCTGCATTGGGACCACCGCCCTGAGACCGCTGCAACAAGATTTGTAAGTATATTCTGACCAGAGCACAGCCACCCCACAGAGCACAGCCATCCCACGGACAGAGACACCCCACAGAACACAGCCACTCCACAGAGCACAGCCACCCCATAGACACAGCCACCCCACGGACACAGCCACCCCACAGAACACAGCCACCCCACAGAGCACAGCCACCCCACAGAACACAGCCACCCCACAGAACACAGCCACCCCACAGAGCACAGCCACCCCACAGAGCGCAGCCACCCCACAGAATTTGGACTGTAAGACGGACCCCCATTTGACACATTATTTTTTCCCTCTATTTTCCACCCCAAAATTTGGGGTGCATCTTATGGTCTGGTGCATCTTATAGTCCGAAAACTACGGTGACCAATCTTGTGAATACTTCCACAGCCGAGCAAATGCTCAATGCTGGAAATTTTTTGGATTTGTTATATAGTCTGAAAGGAAATCTGCTTACCTCTGGGAGATCCTCATTGTTATCTGCTAAGGATTCCAAAATACGTAATGCTGCCTGCTCCTCAGCAGTTTTGAACAACCCTTGTGAAGACGATCTAGAATATAATTTTTTCAGGATGACTTTCCTAGCAAAAAGGTGTACGTCTTTGATGGCTAAAAACGGATCTAAAAATTTAGAAGGGGAGAATGTTAGTCCCTTTTCCAAAACCTCAAACTGAGATGGAGTAAGATTATGTGCAGATAAATTAAATACTTTGCATGTATCATTATCAGGATGTCTTTTTCTATTGCATCTATCTGCTTTCTGATATGTCTTCTTTTTTGTGGCATATCTAGTGATAGGACAAGATGTTGATGCTGTTTCCAATTCACTCTCTGATCCTTGAACCCCAACCGAAGAGGAAAGAGAATTCATAGATTCACTACGCATAGGTGGCGATTTATTGGTTTCACTTGAATCATAGAATCATAGAATCGTAGAGTTGGAAGGGACCTCCTGGGCTATCTGGCCCAACCCCCTGCTGAAAGCAGGATTCGCTAAATCATCCCAGTCAGATGTCTGTCCAGCCTCTGTTTGAAGACTTCCATTGAAGGAGAACTCACCACTTCTCATGGCAGCCTGTTCCACTCATTGATCACTCTAACTGTCAAAAAGTTTTTTCTAATATCTAATCTGTGTCTCCTCCCATTCAGTTTCATCCCATTGCTTCTAGTCTTTTCTTGTGCAAATGAGAATAAAGTTGATCCTTCTACAATGTGACAGCCCTTTAGATATTTGTAGACAGCTATTAAGTCTCCTCTCAGTCTTCTCTTTTGCAAACTAGACATTCCCAAATCCTGCAACCTTTCCTCATAAGACAGGGTTTGCAGACCGGTCACCATTCTGGTCGCTCTTTTCTGAACATGCTCCAGTTTGTTGATGTCTTTTTTAAAATGTGGTGCCCAAAATTGGACACAATATTCCAGATGAGGTCTGACCAAAGAGGAGTAGAGGGAAATAATGACTTCACGTGATCTAGACTGTATGCTTCTGTTAATACATCCTAGAATTGCATTTGCCTTTTTTGCTGCTGCATCACACTGTTGACTCATATTCAGTCTGTGATCTATTAGTATACCCAAATCTTTTTCACATGTGCTGTCACTTAACCCTATTCCTCCCATTCTATATATGCTTTTTTCATTTTTATTGCCCAGATGTAGTACTTTGCATTTCTCTTGGTGAAAAACCATTCTGTTAGTTGCTGCCCACTTCTCCAGTTTATTTAAATCTTTTTGAATCCTCTCTCTCTCTTCTCTAGTATTAGCTATCCCTCCTAGCTTTGTGTCATCAGCAAATTTAATCAGGTTACCCTCAATTCCTTCATCTAAATCGTTGATAAAGATGTTGAACAATACAGGGCCCAGGACAGAGCCCTGTGGTACCCCACTTGAGACATTCTTCCAACTGGATGTGCAGCCATTTACGACCACTCTTTGGGTCCGATCACTAAGCCAGTTATGAATCCACCTAACAGTTGCCTTGTCCATTCCATACTTAGTCATTTTTTCAATAAGGATTGTATGAGAGACTTTGTCAAATGCTTTGCTGAAGTCAAGATATACTATATCTACAGCATTTCCTTGATCCACCCAATCAGTGATACCGTCATAGAAGGAAATTAAGTTAGTCTGACATGACTTATTAGTTACAAACCCATGCTGACTCTGTTTAATCACTTCATTCTTATCCAGGTATTGACATACAGTACATGTTGTTTAATAATTTGTTCAAAGATCTTTCCTGGTATAGAAGTCAGACTCACCGTCCTATAGTTGCCTGGGTCCACCTTCTTCCCCTTTTTGAAGATAGGAACAACATTTGCTCTTCTCCAGTCTTCTGGCACTTCTCCTGTTCTCCAAGAATTTTCAAAGATTATGGAGAGGGGTTCAAAAATTTCTTCTGCTATCTCCTTCAGTACTCTGGGGTGTAATTCATCTGGACCTGGAGACTTGAATTCATTTAGGTTAGCTAAGTGTTTCCTCACTATCTTTCTGTTTATAGATATCCTGGATTCTTCTATTCCCTTAATAGGACAGTGAAGAACAGTTGATGTTACATTTCCTTTCTGAGAGAAAACAGATGCAAAATAGGAATTTAAAAGTTCAGCCTTCTCAACATCCTGTCTTACCATTTCATCATTATCATCCTGTAAAAATCCTATAGCATCTTTGACTTTTCTTTTACTTTTGACATATCCCCAAAATCCTTTATTATTGCTTTTGACATCTCTTGCAAGCCTCAATTCATTTTCAGCTTTAGATAATCTGATTTGTGCCCTGCAGGTTCTGCAGACAGCATTATATTCTTCTTTAGATATGCCTCCCTCTTTCCATTTTATAAACATTTTTTTCTTCCTTTTTAGCATGTGCTTAAGTTCTGTGTTCATCCATCCTGGTTTCCTTAAATGCTTCCTATTCTTCCCTCTTTTCGGAATTGTTAACAACTGTGCTTTGAGAATTTCATTTTTCAAGTTTTCCCATCCTTCCTGGACATTTTTGTCTTTAAGGATATCCAGCCATTGGATCCCTCCAATTCTCTTTCTGAATCCCTTAAAATCTGCCTTTCTGAAATCTAACCTTGACGTCTGAGTCTTCACAGGTCTTCTGCCTCTAGTTATCCAAAATTCTAAAATAGCATGGTCGCTACCTCCTAGGGTCCCAGCCACTTTTACCTCCTCAACCATTTCCTCCCTGTTTATAAGGATTAGATCCAAGGTAGCAGTTCCCCTTGTTTTCTCCCTTACCTTTTGGAAGATAAAGTTGTCAGCAAGAGAGGATAAGAATTTCCTTGACCTGTTAGTTTTGCCTGAGAGAGATTCCCAATAAATGTCTGGATAGTTGAAATCTCCCATGACAACTATGTCATATTTTTTGGAGAACTTAGCCATTTGATGCATAAACAGTTCATCCATATCTTCAGCTTGCACAGGTGGCCTGTAGTAAATGCCTACAATGGTGTCCTTTCCATTGTTCTGTCCTTGTATTCTTACCCAAACAGTTTCCACAGAACTCCCAGTCTCTGAAGCTTCAATCTCTGTGCAGATATACGCGTTTCTAACATACAATGCGACACCCCCTCCTCGTTTATCAAGTCTGTTTCTTTGAAATAAGTTGTATCCTTCTAGTCTTGTATTCCAATCATGTGTATTGTCCCACCAAGTTTCAGTGATTCCAATAACATCATATTTCTTTTCCTGTGTTAGTAGTTCCAATTCTCCTTGTTTGTTGCCCATGCTTTGTGCATTAGTATAGAAACTCTTTAGTTTGTGATAGGTTTCTCTTTCTCCAATATTTTTATTAATTAGATTCTTTCGTCTTTGTTCTTCCTTTCCACTTCTAATAGCAGAGATCTCAATAGCATTTGTCAGGTGTATGGCTTTTTCTGGTCTTTTGCTTCCCTTCCCATGTTGTTCTAGTTTAAAGCTCTCCTTACAAGTGTAGCAAGGCGACTTCCAAATACATGCTTTCCAGTCTTCGTAAGGTGCACCCCATCTCTAGCAAGTAGTCCATCGTATAAGTAGTTCACTCCGTGATCCAGAAATCCAAATAGTTGCTGACGGCACCATCGACGTAGTCAGTTGTTCACCTGCAGAATCTTATTCCACCTCCTTGTTCCATAGCCATCCACTGGGAGGATGGAAGAGAAGACCACCTGCGCTCCCAGTTCTTTCACTTTCTTGCCTAAGTCTTCAAAGTCTCTGCAAATGGTTTCCAGGTCATTTCTTGCGGTGTCATTTGTCCTCACATGTAGTAGCAGGAATGGCTAGTCATCTGTAGGTCTGAAGAGTCCTGATATCCTGTCAGACACATCTTTAATTTCTGCACCTGGAAGACAGCACATTTCTCTTGAAGTTATATCCGGTCTGCAGATAGCGGCCTCTGTTCCTCTCAACAGGGAATCCCCCATGACCACCACTCTCCATTTCTTCTTCACAACATTTTTCTTTCTCCATCCAGGAGGACTCTGAAGGCGTACAAGGTTGCTGTTTGTTGGCAAAGTCTTATCCTGATGTATTTCTTCATCGTTTTCCTGCGTGAGAGCCTGGTACTGGTTTCTGAGCAGTATGGGTGCTGACTGCCTCCTGATCCTCCTGCTTCTCTGGGTCACATGTCTCCATTCCTCTGTTTCTTCAGGTGCACTTCGAATTTATTCTCTTTCTGTAACATGAAGAGATAATTCTGCTCTGTCCAAGAACTCTTCACCTTCCTTAATGATCTTCAACGTAGCTAACCTCTCTTGGAGATTTTGCAACTTTTCCTCCAACAGGGACACAAGCTTGCATTTGTGGCATCTGAAGTTTGGCTTTTCCACTGGTAAATCTGTGAACATGTAGCAAGAAATGCAGCTCACCAAATGGCTCCTGGCCTCTTCCATCTTGAGATTTCTTAAAAACGATGAAAGATGAGCCAAAATTCGGTTTTTCCGATTTCCTCTTTTCAGCTGCAACGGCCAAAACCCAGTGATCGTTGAGCTTGCGGAGACTCTTCACTTATCCCAGAAGGCACTGGGAATATGCAAATGATCTCCTCAAGACTCTTCCCCTGGTTTTCCGATTTCCTCTTTTCAGCTGCAACGGCCAAAACCCAGTGATCGTTGAGCTCGCGGAGACTCTTTTCGTATCCAAATAATTATCCAAAGACATCTTAGTCCACCATAGTTTGGTCTTTCGAAGAAGCAGATTTTTATATTGAATAATCAAAATTGAAAAGCCTAGGAAAAAGGAAGCTTCAAAGACAAATCATCCAAATAGCGAAACGAAGCCATATCCAAAGTATAAAATGTAGTCTTTATTTAAATATAATTAAAATTTACACATAAAAATCAATAGAAGTATTAAAATGTGGGTACTGCAAATAGTCACCACAACAAGAGGTAAAGTGCAAAAAAATATATCAAATGCTGTATATGCAAATAACCATATGTGGCTAAGTATAGAAAATGAAATACTTGCTCATTCGGACTAATATCATTGCTTACTGAATGGAGAAATAATTACAACAGTGCATATGTGCAAATTGGCATAAGCAAAGAATAAAGAGGATATCAAAGGGCCAGTGTGTGCCTGTGCAAGATATGGCGGTGAAATATCCTAAGGAGCAATACAGAAAGAATCAATGCGAATGAGACAGCATGTGTTACCTCAGGTGGTGGGCAGGGATTTTTAATTATATTTAAATAAAGACTACATTTTATACTTTGGATATGGCTTCGTTTCGCTATTTGGATATTTTTATATTGCTTGATAAGCTCCTTATGTGGTATTGAAGTATCATTAAAAGCATGTGAGGCATGCGATTTAAATATATCAGCAACTTTATTAAGCCAGATGGTTTCTCTGGCCTTCATATCCATTTTATTTCAAATACAGGATCTTCTATCATAAACAGAGAACATATAATATAATCAATAGAAAAAGATCCAATGATATGGTGCTCAACAATACATGTAAACTAGTCTGAAATCCCTAACCACTCGAATTAAGGAGTGATAAAGTGTAATCAGAAAAAGCACAGCCAACACAATATTAAAGAAATCAATAACCAATCTTTATTATAATAATAATATTCACAAGTAAACTGATAAAAGTTTACCTCAAATGCGAGAGACAACTTAGCTAAGGACCCTATTAAACATCAATTGCCTATGAAGCAGCATAATTAATAACAGTCAATACTGGTTTAGACAAAAAATCTAATATCAAAAAAAGCTCCTATTATAAAATGCTAGTGCATAAATAAACCCAAAAATTAGGCAAGCCAAACCCAACTAAAAAGGCAAAAGAAAGGAGCTATATAGACACATACCTTGTTATTGTTACCAATATAAGTTCATAATATTAACAACCAGAATTGGAGTACAATGTGAGTAATTAGCTCAAATATTTAGCTGCTGTACAATACTAAATATAGGCACTAAGTAGGCAACTTACAAAAATGATGCAGGGTCGGAGTCATGTCCCTCCACCCTGATGCAGAAAAAGTTACTCTGACAATGCGTGCTAACCAGGGCCTAGATTACATAGCAGATGGGAGCAGCTAACAGTGAACAACTTAGCTTTAATGTAGTAAAGCTTCTTAACCCTTTCACCCCTGTGTGATTTTCCATTTTTTAAGTTTTGTTTTTTCCGCCTCTTCTTCCAAGAGACATAATGTTTTTTTATTTTTCAGTCCACAAAGCCTTTTGATGGCTTGCTTTTTCGGGACAAGTTGTGCTTTTCAATGGCATCTTTAATTTTATCATAAGATACATTGGAAAGCAGAAAAAAATTGAAGGGTTTTAATATTGCAAAAAAGTGCAATTAAACAATTGATTTTTGATTTTTTTTTTATTTACCATTTTCACTATATGATTAAACTGACCTGGCAATGTGATTCTCCAGGTCCAGTACATTTACACAGATAACAAACATGTTTAGATTTTTTTTAAGTGTTGATAAAAATAAATGTTGTTTTTGTTGCCATTTCCTGAGAGCCGCAACGCTTTAATTATTCAGCATATGGAGCTGTGTGAGAGCTTACGATTTGCAACCTAAGCTGATGTTTTTACTGGTAACTCTTTGGGATAGATACAATGTTTTGATCACCTCATACTGCATTTTAAAACAATGTTGCTTCATAAAAAAACAGAATTCTAGTGTTTTTATTTTTTTCATTACGCCATTTTCCAATCAGATTAATTTAGTTTATGTTTTGACAGATCAGACTTTTAAGAATGCAGCAATACCAAATAAATATATATTTTTTACTGTTTAATTTTTAATGGGGCAAAAGTGAGGCAATTTGAACTCTTGTGTTTTTTTCATATTTTTTAAAAACTTTTTTCACTTTTTAGTGTATTTTATACTTTCTAAGGGACTTGAAGCTGCAATCATCTGATCACTTATGCTATACATAGCAGTGCATCAGCAATTCTATGTATACAGTGGCATGTAAAAGTTTGGGCACCCCTGGACAAAATTACTGTTCTTGTGAACAGTTAAGCAAGTTAAAGATGAAGTGATCTCTAAAAGGGCTAAAGTTAATGATGACACATTTCCTTTGTATTTTAGGCAAAAAAAATATATTTTTATCTTTTACATTTTAAAAATTACAAAAAGGTAGAATGGCAGATGCAAAACTTTGGGCACCCAGCATGGTTAGTACCTTAGTACCTAGTAGCACCTCCTTTTGCAAGTATCATAGCTTGCAAATGCTATTTTTAGACAGCCAATGTTCTTTCAATTCTTGTTTGAGAGATTTTCTTTCAATCTTCCTTTGAAATTTCTTCAAGTTCTGTGAGATTCATGGGTCATCTTCTGCTATTTTGAGGTCTAGTCACAGATTTTCAATGATGTTGAAATTAGGGGACTGTGAGGGCAAGGGATGAGCAAACATGCTTGGTTATAATTAAATATCACTCAAGTATCTGGGTGCATGGATGTGCTCAGCACTTGATGAGCATTGGTTGGTGCTCGGATTTGAAACTCGATCCTATACCATGCATGTTTGACCTCTGTTACATAGCCAATAAGGCATGTGGGGAAATCCTCCCTAGTCATTGTATTGCCATAACCATTTTGGTAGTGGCATTTGTTGTGAGTTCTTTTTTCCCCTCACCATTGAGGTCTGATGAATTCCCTCCTCTAGTGAAAGAAGGTAGTGAGACTGATTACCAAACACCTGGGCAGCTGGATGATGACTGGGTGGCTGGAATTGAGGACTGGATATAAGGCTGCCGACGCCCTTCTTCCTGGCTGGTGATTTTCCTGCTGGATTCCTGGAGACCAGTCTGATTCCTGCATCTCAAAGCTAAGTTTTTCTGCTCTGCTTTGTACTCTTCAGTTTTGTTTTTGTTTTGTCTTGTTTTTGGGGAGTTCTGCCATCCCCGGCCGGGGGTGAGCTGGATTCCATTTTTGTCTCTGATCTGTTGATATTTTGCTCTGTCTTCAGAATATACCTGAGTGCTGATATAGTCTTTGGAAGCCTAGCAACTTCAGGGCCTGTTTTTCCTATCAGTCGGTTGGCTCATTTTGATAGGGTTTTTGCGGATGGCAGACAGCAGCTTTCCTATCCTGTCCTATGTAGTTAGCTTGGGCCCCATCATTTGCTCAGCCTATCTTTCTATCTGTGTTAGTGTTTTCATCTTGCTTCACCGTCATTATATGTTGGGGGCTGCTTATTGCTTTGGGGTCTGCTCTGGGGCAGTTTAGTTTTTCCCCTTTCTGTCTTTAGGCTATATAGTTCTCCGGCTGTGATCGAGGGGTCTAGGGCACCGTAGGAACCCCCCACGGCTACTGTTAGCTGTTGTGGATAGGTTCAGGGGTCTGCAATCCGATAGCTGCCAACCTCTTTGGTTTTTCTGGACTTAGCTGCTATTTTGTTTTTTCCTCCTTCGGTGACTCATCATAACAGGCATTACTGTGATTAACTGACCACATCACCTCATTAAAAGCAGGGACAGTTATGAGGGAGAGAGCAGTTATCTAGGCATGTGTGTGCACAGTTTAACTAATTGAATTCCTTCAGTGCTGATAATTGTGCTGATGCTGAACTATCATACTTAAGGTACTGTCACACTTAGCGATGTACCAGCTATCCCGACCAGCGATATGACGCGGTCAGGATCACTGGTACATCGCTAAGTGGTCGTTAGTGAGCTGCCACACAGGCAGATCTCACCAGCGACATCGCTGGGGACGGGGGTCGCTACTTACCTGTCACACTAGGCGATCCTGCGTCCTCCCGCCTGGCTCCACGCTCGTCGCTTGTCTCTCCACAGGAAGCGCCGCAGGAAGCTGACGACGAGAAACAGTCCTGGACGTTCTCGCGCGATCAGCAATAACCAGCGGGGAAGTGGATCGTAGGTAAGTATCAGACACAGCGATGTCACTAGCAATATCGCTATAACGTCACAAGTTATAGCGATATTGCTAGCGATATCGCTTAGTGTGACAGTACCTTAACAGTCAATCTAATTACTAATCCTGTGCTTTGCTGTTTGTATTAGATACATTCTGCATTTAGCATAGGGACAGTTGCAGGAGGAAGGAGAGTGGTAGAATATAGCCTCCCAGCAGGGCTAAGGGCAGTGTTTCTCAACTCCAGTCCTCAAGACCCACCAACAGGTCAAGTTTTCACGATATCCTTAGCATTGCACAGGTGATTTCAACACTTGCTGAAGCATTAATTCCATCACCTGTGCAATACTAAGGAAATCCTGAAAACATGACCTGTTGGTGGGTCTTGAGGACTGGAGTTGAGAAACACTGGCTTAGGGCTTTGCAGTCCATTGCTAAATATGTAGTTGCTTCATGTGACAAATTTCTTTACTTTGGGGAGTAAAAATATTGACTATATTCTCATCCATGCAGTTTAACCTGCTTAGTGTTACATTATGGTGTTATATAAAACTCCAAAAAAATCAATTTTTTTCTGGATTCAATTAGTCCTCCATACAGTTTTAAATGCTTTCTATTACATTGCAGTGGTATTAAACTCCCAAAAAATGTTTTGCCTGCTGCAGGTGATAATATGTTTTTTTTAATAAAAAAAATTTGGATTCCAGAGACCTATCATTTAGAAACTGCATAAGGCGTGCAGTAAGGAATGGGGAAGTGGAAGTGTTGATTATGGTGCATGCAGACTCTGCCTGTTGCTGGAGCACAAGAAACATGCCCATCCACAACACAAAGCTTCCTGTCCCACTCTGCAGGGAGGCATGGGACACCACTTCTGAAGCCACACCAGTGCAAATAGGTGGATGTATAAATAGCAGATAATGCTCCCAGCAGGCTTGTCAGCACCACCCGGTCTTCCACTTGGTCCAGTCTCATCAGCCACCAGTCTGGATAACTTAATCCTCACCCTGATCTTCCTTCCACCAAACTTGTTGAGTCCAAAGAGACCAGTAATCCTACACTAGGACACTCCGAGGAGCTATTTACAATATAATTTCTTGATTGTGGCATTTCACCCTGCATGTTCAAAGAGGAACACACAAGGAGATGCTGTTTAGTGATTCACAAAACTTAGAGCAGCCATGGTCACCAGAAGATGATGGTGGGAAATGGCAAATTTTGTCTCAGGAGGTAGATGATGATGAGGTACAGTTGCCGATAAATCTGGTTGTTGCTTAGTCACCAAGTCAAAAGGACCAGGGTGTGGTGTCAATAGACGAGGTGGTGGATGATGAACTTATCAATCCAACCTGGGAAGCTGGCATATAGAGCTAGTCAAGCACAAAAACAGGCAGGAAGAGGCAGTGGGGTAACCAAAAGGAGAAGGCGTGCAACTGTCCAGCAGAGCAATAACACTCATGAATTTCTTCATCAAAGAGTTTGGTGGTCCCCAGTGCTGAACTTTTTTGAAGAGAGTTGTGAGAAAAAAAATTATAATTTGCAACCTGTGCCATGCCAATATCAGCAGGGACCTGATCACTAAGGGACTAACTACCATCAACATGATCAGTGACATGTCATCTAAGCACTCGACATTTTAGGGCCAAATACCTAGATCCACAATTGGTGCCAGTGGGTGAGACCACAGCATCTTCCCCTGCACTACAAGCTTCTCTAAATTCAACACTAAACTATACTGTCTTGGATTCAGCATAGGATAATCTAAAACACACAAATTGCCAAGGTCAAATGAAGATCCCTATTAAAGATCCTAACTTAAAATGCAACTTTTATTAAATACAAAGAAGAGAAGATGCTACTCAAAAACACTTGAAACAAGTGTGTGATTAGTAAGTAAACCACTTAAAAGGCCTCTTAATATTGGAAAGTGCTAGTGCATAATGGGACCTGTTTTTATTTACAATTGCATTACCTATGCATAGGCTTTTGGTAAGCAAGAGTGGTATATTACCACTTGGTGATTGATAGCATATCATTCAATAGGCCTATCAGTCCTAATTAACTTAATCTCTTATATTTAAGATTATTGCCTACCTAAAGCTAAAGGATCATGCACTTAAGGGTATGTCACACTAAACGAGATCTCTAGCGATATCGCTAAAGCGACACAGATTTTATGACGCAGCAGCGACATCGCTGGCGATGTCGATGTATGTGACATGTAGCGGCGACGTGGCCCCCGCTGCAATGTCGCTGATCGTGCATGAACGTTCAGGACCGTAATTTGATCATTGGCATCCTGCTGGTGACCCTGAATCATTGTGTTTGACCCCTTTTATGAACGACGGGCGACCTCGTTGGCGACTAATGTATGACAGCGGCGCAGGCGGGACTAGGTTTCTTTTGTAATGCCCCTCTGCTCCGATTGGTGGCCACAACATCACCTCAGAAATAAATGAAAACGTCAAAGTGCGCCCCCATCCATTGTTCCAGCGCGCTTAGTGGATAACACCTACGTTCTGGTCCTAGTCCTTTGTGCGTTGTTGCGAGTATAGTATCGTGTGTGGCTGGTTTTGGATCCACAACTGCGCTTCATCTGTCATTTCTACCATCTGGATTTTGGATTTCCTTTGTAAGGTACATATTTTTTTTTTTTCATTTGTTTTTTTTTTTGTAAATTTTTGAACCTTAATTCACTTTTTATTATATCTACAGCTGTTTCTTTTTCCTTTGCCGTGCCCACCCCTGCTATTTTTAGATTTGAGTTGAGGTAGTCTATTTGTAATATTTGATCCTCAATAACATTTGCAAAGCTAGCAATCTTTTCACAGCCGCGCCCACTCCCGCCATTTTAGGCTTTTCAAAGCTCGCTTTTTTTCTGTTTTTATTTTTTTTGGTACATTTTTCTAAATCACTTTTCTCTTCTTTACCGGGCAGGTTGCACATAATGTACATATCCACTGCAGAGCATGTGATTGTGGCGGCAGCTTTACTGATGGAGGGAGATCAACAAGAAGAGGCGCAGGTGGAAGAGAGGCGCTCCAAACTAAAGCGTCGCATGTGGACCAGAGAATGGCTGGAGCAGCGGTCCAAATTCACCCACATGCATCTAGTGAGGGAGGTACAGGAGAAGAATCCGCAGGATTTCCGAAATTATCTACGGATGTCGGAGGATCCATTCAAGCTCCTACTGGAATGTGTGAGGCCACTCATTGAATGGCAGGATACACGGATGCGTGCAGCAGTTTCGGCTGAGGAACGTTTGGCAGTCACACTGCGATTCCTGGCAACCGGACGTTCAATGAAAGACTTGCAATTTTCAGCAGCTGTTACCCGATCACTCCTCAGCGTGTTAATCTCTGAGACATGCAACGCCATCATCCGCAGTTTACGGAGCTACATGCCTTTTCCTAAATCCGTGGCAGAATGGAAAAAAATTGCTTCGGATTTTGAGCATATTTGGCAGTTCCCAAACTGTGGGGGTGCCTTGGATGGCAAACATGTTCGTATCACGCAACCAGCCAACAACGGCAGTTTTTTCTATAACTACAAGAGCTACTTCAGCGTAATCCTCATGGCCCTTGTGAATGCCAATTATGAATTTATAAATGTTGATGTTGGCATGAATGGGAGGGTTTCGGACGGAGGCGTTTTGGAGCACACAATTTTTGGTGAACGCTTGAATAACTCAGAACTGCACTTGCCAAACAACATTGACACCACCGCGAACCTTAACTTTGTGTTTGTGGGCGATGAAGCCTTCCCCCTTCATGTGCATCTGGTGAAGCCGTACCCACAAAAGACTTTGACAGAGGAAAGGTGCATTTTTAATTACAGACTGTCAAGGGCACGCCGCGTTGTTGAGAATGCGTTCGGCATCATGGCCAACCGCTTCAGGGTTTTCCACACTCCAATCAACATGAAGCTGGAATCTATAGACTGTTGCGTGCTGCACAATTTCCTACGGCAACGCAATGCTGCAGCATACAGTCCGCCTGGCTTCATGGACTCAGACAGCAATGGTGACATGGTGCTGGGAGAATGGCATGAGAATGATCCCGCTATTGCAGGACTTCAACCTGTCAATCTGGGCCAGACCAAGGACGATGCTAAGGCCTGCCGAGAAAAGTACTGCCAATACTTTAACGGGTCTGGTGCAGTGACTTGGCAGCATCAGATATAGTTATCATGTAAAACATTAATTGGTTATCCTGTTTAAAACTTTCTGTTAATAAAAAAAATTTTCTTTCAAATATTGTGTTGTGTCATTGTAATTTCAACAATTTGGGAAAATGAATGTGGATAACGCAAAAGGGTGGTCAGGATGGGGAGGGGTCAGTAATGGGGTGTAGGCTGCTCGTTGGTGTGATGGGGAGGGGGCAATAATGTCTAGAATGCAAAAAGAGTGTTGAGATGGGGAGGGTGGAGAACAGGGGATAACTCCAAAAAAGGAGTGGGATGGGGACGGGGGAGTGATGGGGTGTAGGATACTCATTGGTGTGATGGGGAGGGGGCAATAATGTCTAGAAGGCAAAAAGAGGGTTGAGATGGGGAGGGTGGAGTACAGGGGATAACTCCAAAAAAGGAGTGAGATTGGGATGGGGGAGTGATGGGGTGTAGGATGCTCATTGGTGTGATGGGGAAGGGGCAATGTCTAGAAGGCAAAAAGAGGGTTGAGATGTGGAGGGTGGAGTACAGGGGATAACTAAAAAAGAGGGGTGTGATGGGGAGGGTGATGGGTAGATGGCAAGATAAGGGGTGTGATTGCAGCAATGAGAGCAGTGTGCGGAAGGAAAAATTAGGTAAAGCCCACACATTTGCATCTATGGTATGTTCTCAAAGAGGCCGCGGGATAACAATGACGCATCTGCGTTCCCGTGCGCCGTGACGTCATGATGCTGGGGTGGGCGGCGTTAATGCGGCCTAGAGAAAAAAGTATTCTAAAAAATATGGCTTCCAGGCGTTCTGTACCCTGGGGAGAGCCCGAGGTTCGCTTCCTAATCCAGGAAGTCGATGCACGGGATTATAATTGTGCCACACATGCCCGGCCCATGCTTCATAAGAAGAGGGTATTAAAAAAAATTAAGAGGCCTAATGCGCAGGTTCGGCGTGGAGCGCACGACGACACAGATATGTAAGAAACTTGCGGATCTGCGCTACTGGTCCAGTCAGCGCATTGACAACATCAGGTCCGCCAACCAAAGTGGAGATGGTGAGTGTTTTTCGACAGGATCAGCAAAAATTTTATTTTTTTTTTAATTTGTAAATTTGTCTATTGACGTGTGCGTTACCGCTTCATATCTGACATTGCACGTTCTGCATTAGATATGTGTTAAATTGTTAACACTTAGCACGATGGCATGTGGTTATGCTCGGACATTGCAATATGGTGAACTGAAAGTAAAAGTGAAAGTTTAAAGAAGTTTGAATCTTATTTTTCTTTTTTTTGTGTTACTTTAAATTAAAGATGAACTTGAACAGTTTTTTTAAAAATTTTTTAGTCAACTTGTAAAAGGTTTATTGGTGAGGGTTAGAAGTGCAACTCAAGAAGAGTACCACATAACATTATAAATGGAGAAGAACAGGTATACTTGTTATTATTCAATAGCTGTTAGCGGAATTGAAATAACGGTGATGATTTCACATGTCGCTGAACTATATTTAACATGCAGATATCTATGGATTGTTTTCCCTATCTCTAGGACAAGCATCACCATCAATCCCGTCATCGCAGGCTGCTCTAACAACAGCCCCAGCATCTCCGGGGGATCAAGAAGGGTCACCACATACCCCTTCGCCCGCTACCAGCCCATCTCCAGCATCACTCGAGGATATTGGTGTGGGCTCTCCATCCGGTAAGTTATGCAATTATTTTTCACAAGAAAATATGAAAAAAGGGAACTTTAACTTTTGTCTTTGGAAAGGGTGGAGAGTTGGCATCAAATATTTTTTTTTTCCCCATAGCCGTTAGTGCCACAGCTTTGGGGTGGGCTACTACCCCCTCACCAGAGATAACAGACCCGCCAGAAAACCGTAAGTATAAAAACAACAACCATGTACCTTTTGTTTGTTGTGCTTCAATTGTTGACAGGTTTACGTTTTCTCATTTCATCAACAGAAATCCCCACAGCACAAGCACTGTTGGCATCTCACCGGCGGATGAGAGCAGCTATGGCTGTCACTCTGGCAGCCATGGACATGCACGGAGTGATGCTGGAGAGGTTCTTGGCGTGCCTACAAGAGGGTGGCAGTAGGCAGTAATCTTTTTTTGGTTTGTTTTATTTATGTTTCTTTTGTTAAACACGATTGTTTGTGGAGTTGAAAAACAAATTTACAAATATAATATACAAGTATATCAGAAATAAATATTTTTATATTTTCTGATTATATACGTGTCTGGATCTTATTTTTAGTTAAAGATGTTCATGTGTACGGACATCTTTGTAGTGTTGTCAACCACAATGTGGAAATAACAAACAAAGCAAAGAAAACCAGACGTCAATTCATTTAAAATATAATATTTTTATTAAAAAAACTTAAACAAATTGTAAAAAAAAATATATATATAGAAAACCAAAGTTATATAAAACAATAACTGCAGAACTACAATTGTTGGTAATAAAGGTCATTTTCATTTCCACGTTGCCTTGGAGGAGTGTAATAAAATTGTGGTGGAACAAGGCTTTGGTTCTGCTGATGGTCCCTCCTCATTGTAGGCTCAAGAGTCTCTGGATTCTGTGACAAAGAGTATTGGGTGTTCTGACGTCTGTCCATGAAAGCAGTCGTGTCCGTCAGTTTCCCCATTGCCGTTTGACTTAAAACTTCGATAGATGTGATAGCAGAGGGCAGTGGCAGGAAAACTAACAAGGCCACTGTATATAAAGACAGATATAAATATAAAATATTGCATAAAGTTCAAAAAATGAAATGACAAAAAAAATTTTAAATGATAAAATAAGAAAAATAAGTGGCTAACTTACAATTCAGTATTGAGATCCTGAAGGAATCTATAAATCCGGACCAAATGCAACAGCGCCACAGAATGGATCACAGGAGATGAATAGCTGAAGGCTGGCAGGACGCAATAGGGAAGGCTGATGATAATTCGTATGAAACAAAACAGCGCTCAAGAACAATGAAAGGGAGCGTTAATACATCGTCCTTTTATTACGTGGTCGTCCAATCACAAAGCGAGAGCTGTGACATAAAACAGTCAGGCCATACAGTGACCACCAATCTGTGCTGAGGGGCGCAGAAAAGGTTACGCTCAGTCACGCCTATCGAGGTCTTGGTCTTTTACAATACATGCTGTGTGACAGGTCCCAACGATCGCCGAGGTCGTTATACAGATCGCTGATCGCTAATGAGTCGTTCAGGAGACCTTCCTGTTTGGAAGCTAACTAGCGATCATATATCGATGTACTAACGATCTCTGCCAGGTCGTGTCGTTGTCGTGATCGCTTGTGCGATCGCTTAGTGTGACAGTACCTTTAATTCTGGAGAATAAATCAGACATCAGAGGTAACGGGGGTACTGATATTTAACCGTCATCTTGTTAAGGGAACAATAATCAATACACGGTCTTAATGAACCATCTTTCTTGGCCACAAAAAAAACCCAGCACCTAAAGGTGACGAGGATGGTCTAATATGACCCTTCTCCAATGACTCCTTAATACAGGATCACATAGCATCATGTTCGGGTACTAATAAGTTGAAAAGCCGACCCTTGGGAAATTTACACCCAGGCATCAACTCAATTGCACAGTCATAACTCCTATGAGGAGGCAAATACGCAGACTTGCTCTCACTAAATACATCAGAAAAATCGGCTAATCAGGAATATCATTAGACTGAGGAGAGGTGGAGAAAACAGGAGCATCCCTAAGAACACACTGACAACCACAACTCACCACAGACCCAGATTTCCAATCCAAAACTGGATTATGAGTTTGCAACCAAGGAAAACCCAGAACAATAGTATCATGCAAATTATGCAGCACCAAAAATTTACAATTTTCTTGGTGGTCTGGGGCAACTCGCATTGTCACCTGGGTCCAAACTGAGGTTTATTCTCCTCCAAAGGAGTAGCATCAATATCCCTCAAAGGAATAGGCGTCCGCAGCGGCGTCATGGAAAAACCACAACGTTTAGCAAAGTCCAAATCCATCAGATTCAATGCTGCTCCTGAATCCACAAAAGCCTTCGTGGAAAATGTGGATAAGGAGCAGATCAGAGTAATTGCCAAAAGAAACTTAGGTTGTATACTGCCCACAGCAAATGTGTGTGCAAAACGTTTCTCCCGTTTTGGGCAGACAGAAATAATATGAGAGGAGTCTCCACAGAAAAAACACAGCTAATTACGCCTTGTAAGCTCCTGACATTGCGCCCTAGACAAAACCCTATCACATTGCATAGGTTCAAACATTTGTTCAAAAGGTGGCAGCACCTCCCATGTAGTTTTATGTTCACGTAAACGCCGATCAACTTGAATGGCTAATGACATAGAATTATCCAGACCAGAGGGAACAGGAAATCCCACCATAACATCTTTTACGGTCTCTGATAAACCCTTCCGAAAGAGAGCTGCCAATGCACTATCATTCCATGTAGTAAGGACCGCCCACTTTCAGAATTTTTGACAGTATAACTCTGCAGAATCCAGACCCTGGTTTAATGCCAACAGGGTTCTCTTAGCTTGATCAACGGCATTAGGTTCATCATACAGCAACCCTAAGGCTTGAAAAAATGCATCCACATTAGTCAGAATAGGATTTTCAGGTGTCAGAGAAAAAACCCAATCCTGGGGATCGCCGCGCAGCAAGGAGATGACAATTTTAACCTGCTGCACAGAGCTCCCTGATGAGTTAGGCTTCAAGGCCAGAAATAATTTACAATTATTCTTAAAATTCAGAAATTTAGACCGATCCCCAGAAAACACATCAGGAGTAGGGATCTTAGGTTCAGCAGCATGTGACTGAATGAAGTAGGTGGAAATTCCCTGCACTTCAGCAGCCTGCTGCTCCACACGATCAGACAATTGCTTAATCTCCTTTAGGAAAAAGAAAAAAAAATCCTCCTATGGCCCAAGAAAAAAAAGAGGAAAAAATCTAAAAAAAAAAAAAAAAAAAAAAAATTCTGACACTTTTTTTTAACAACCTTTTCCTGCTTTTGAGTACCCTAGAATCTGCGGTATGGCTGGTGATTCTGTTATGAATGGGTCACCGAGGAGAAAAAAGCAAAACAAGCTAAGTCACAGAAAACCAGAGAGGTTGGTAACTATGCAGATTGCAGATCCCTGATCTTACCACACAACTAACATTAGCCGTGGAGTGTGCCTACGATGTTCCTAGATGCCTCGTCATGGCCGGAGGAATAAATAAGCCTAAAGCAAGAAAAGGGAAAACTAACTGCCCCAGAGCAGACCCCAAAGGAATAGATAGCCCCCACACATGTATTGACAGTGAAACAAGATGAAGGCACAAATACAGGCAGGAAAATAGGCTGAGCAAACGATGGGGCCCAAACTAACTAGACAGGAAAGGAATGGAAAGACACTGTCTGCAACCTGCAAGAAACCCTACAAAAATCATGTCCAACACTTCTGATAGCAAAATTAACCCTGAAGTCACTAGACTTCTCCCACTATATCAGCACTCTGAAATATTCTGAGACAGAGCAAAAAGAGACCGAACTAGTAAGGGACAAAAAGCCAATTGGCAAAATACTGATAAATAAGAGTGGAAATTCAGAACAGCCCCCAGTAGGGGCTGGCTGACCACACCAAAAAACTGAATAGACCAACAAAATCAAGTGTGAACATTAGCAGAAAAACTTAGCTTTAGATGACTGGAACAGAGCTGAAAACCAAGAGCTGACAAGCCAGAAGGAATCACCAGCAACTGAATAGGTCGTTGGCTATCTTAAATCCAATCTGAGACTCCTGAGATCCAATCGTCATCCTCATTCTCAGGTGGCAGATCTCCACTGATCAAATCAGCCTCTCTTCCTCCTGTTACCACCAGAGGTAGTCTGGAAGGAGAACTCACAACTGGTGAACCAGAGAATGAACTCACAACATCATGCCCTGTGCTCATGGGTGGTTTGCCAAGTACGGGCGTCTTTTCTCCCACACCTGTGTGACAGATGGCTGCACACTGGATTGGGAGTGTGAGGATGCCAGCGATTTGGATGCTGATGCTGATGAAGTACAGACAGTGTGCCGCTGTACAACACTGCCTGCAGATGCACCCTGGCATTCTGGCGAGGAAGCGGGAGCAGCTGTTTGCGAACTGGAGGGAGTGGTGGCCACTGTGGCTGAAGAGGTGGAAGGTGGGGGACCAGCTACAGGTGTCGAATCATCTTGGGTGTGATGCTGCCCCTCCACAGGGTGCCTCTTCCTGACATGCATCAACATATTGGTGGTATTAAGGTTGCTGACGTTCTTCCCTCTCCGCACAGTTTGTCAACAAAGCTTGCATCTGACAACTGTAACGTCATCTGCAACTTGGTCAAAAAAGGCCCATGCACCACAACTCTTGGGCGCACCCCTTGTGCTCTTTAAAAGAGCCCTGCTCCTAACGGGTGCTGAAGTTGAGGAGCCGACAACCGATTTTTCCCTCTTCCTCTCCCACGTGGATGGCCACACTGCGCCACACCTGTAATCTCTTCCTCTGAGCTATCCCCATTTGCTTGCTGCCCCTCAGCATGCCATGATGGGTCAAGGACCTCGTCATCCAATACACTTTCATCAGCAGAAACTGGCAGCTGAGTTTCATCATCAGCTGCTGACTGGGGTCTGGTCACTGTGGGCACTGGCCCACCCTCCACTTCTTCCTCAGACGCACACAGTGGTTGCGCATCTGTGTACATTACCTCTTCTTCAGCTGCAGGAATGCTGTCTAGCTGGCTTTTGACAAAGATCGTATAGATTGAAACGCGTAAAGCCTGTCCCATGTGTATTGGCAGCATTTTCTGGAGAGTTTTCTTTTCATTTGACATATGTCTTTTTATTGAAAACGAATAAAGCAAGCAAAAGTGCTTTATCGCAGCTGGAACTACAAATCCTTTTCTTCGTCATTGATTCCCAGTCTGTCTTATGGAGTTCCGAGGTCTCTGCGGTGGTTACTGGTGAGCTGGCATAATCATATTCTTTTGTGTCTAGCTGGCACACAGATTCCAAGCCAACAGATCCACTATAGTTTCAATGTTTTTTAAGCACTGTGTCCCCCTCTTTTTGTATTTAAAAAGTTAGGATCTTTAATAGGGATCTTCTTTTGCCCTTGGCAATTTGTGTGTTATGTGATTCCCTATACACTGTCCATGACACTTCCGTAGATGCCTCCCGACCTGAACCTGTCCTTGTAAATTCTGAGGCATCATAATCAGGCACTTCCAAAAACTTGCCCCCGCATGCCATACAGCTGTCCCCACTCCAGACCTTGGAAAGAAAAAAATAAATTCCCAGCCTTCCATCCACAGGCCCAAATGCTAAACAGACACGTATCCAGGCTGGTGGCAGAGGAAATGTTGCTGCTTTGGCTTGTTGACACAGAACTTCTGCCGACTCATGGTGGCAGCCGTCCCTCATTACTCAGTCCCAGCCGCCATTATTTCTCCCATGTTCTACTGATGCCGTGGATTGCTGGCCTCCACCTCCTACACCAGTTTCTGCACCCTCTCCAACTTCTCTTCATCCTCCATCTCATCAGTTTGTTATCTCAGAGAATGTTGTCCACATCTGTCGGAAGATGGAAGCTCTGCAGCACTGAGTCAGTGCAGTGGTAACAGACTCTGCTGAAGTTACTTTGTCTAGGAGACAAACTGCACACTGTGGTAGAGTTACTTAAAGGAATAACAGACCAGACAGATCTGTGGCTCTTGCCGCTAAACCAACAACCAGGCATGGTCATGTGAGATAATGGCTGTAACCTGGTGGCATTTTGCCCACTTGCTAAACTTGGTGGCTAAGTGGTTTCTGAAAACACACCCAGATTTGCCAAAGCTTCTGGTCAAGGTACATGCTGTCAGCACCCATTGCCACAAGTTGGCTACAGCTGACACTGCTCTGATACTGCTGCAGCAGTGTATACAAGTGTCACCTCATTGACTTTCCTGCAACATGAGCATGCTCTGGAACTTGACACATGCTGGCAAGCTTTGTGAGCAGCAGAGGCAAGTTTTGGAATACCAGCTCCAACATGCCATATTCTCGTCAGCCTCCACACATAACAACAGAAGAGTGGGCATGAATGCCTGACATTTGTGCTGTTCTCCGAGACTTTGAGGACACCACAAAGAAGGTGAGTGGTGCTGATTATATGGTCAGTGCAGCAATCCTGCTTTTGTGCCTACTTAACACTAGAAGTCCCAGAAATTTCGAACTCCCCCCCCTTAAGCCCCAAAAGAGGGTCAATTGACCCTTAGTCCGAACTGACGACTCTGATGGCTCCAATTAGCATCCTTTCATTTGTAAATGTGGCCATTGTCTGACGAATCTGCAGTGGGGAGTAGAGCTGAATTCATCCTCAAAACACTGTGTGAAACACAGGTCAAGAGACTTTGCATTTTGAGGGAACTGACAATTTGTATAAACCACACATTTTGTTTTGAAGCACACATGAAGTGTTTTGGGAGAGATGTGACCTTTTGCTGCTGATCCATGATGTTGTGCTGCATTATTCAGGTCATTTTGCCAAATGTACATATAGTTTGCAAAACATACAATCTGTTTCAATTTTTCAAGTTTTTCTAAAAGAATTTAGTTATGTTTTTCTTTTAAAAAAAGATGTGAAAGAAGTGGGTTAAAAATGACAGACATAAACAAAACAAATTAATTGTGTTGATCCACCTCAACAAAGGTCTTGTAAAAGAGGAAAAGAATGTAAGCTGCTCCTGAGTGTGTCTGCCCACCCCCCAGCTGCATTGTTGTGCAGGGGATATGCATAAGGTTGCTAACACCTTAGCAAATTTGCATGCAGCCTTTTGTGCTGTGGGGGATAAATAGGTGACTGCTTCACCTATTTTGTTCACAAGAAACAAAATGCAGAGAAGGCTCACCACTCAACTGGCATTGGAACTGATCCTGAGCAACACCAACCCTTGTGACTCAGATCGGGAAGACATAGTCCTTCAACCGGATTCAGACTCTGAGCTGTTTTCAGGTTAGATTTTTCAAATTACCTATTTTTATTTCCTGACTATCTTTGTTTTATTTATTTATTTATTGTTTTATTCCTTGTATTTTTTTATTATTTTTATATCAAAAATAAAAAGCATGGAGACAAATAACAGTTGTTCTTTTGTATATTTTTCACACTGACATTTCAGTCCTCTTGACTTAGACACAAATGCTTCTGGTCATTACTCACAGCTGTACCTTGCTCTAAAATTTCTAATTCTCTATTTAAAATATATAAAAAATGATTCATTGCTTCAGTGCTTGTTTGCTCAAATAAAACTAAACTAATCAAATACAAAAAATTGAATAGAACTAACTAGAAACTAAAAGGCTAAACTCAATGGAAAACAACAACCTCCTGTGGTGCGACAGTAGTGGCCTTAATTACAGAACAAAAGACGGAGATTATAGGATGTTACATAAAATCCTTCAGGTCATTCGACCCGTCTCTGGGTTCCAAAGGTAGAAATGTTAAATGACCCCTCTCTGGGACTTCTAGAGTTAAACAGTAGCTGCTCATAATTAAAGTTGAAGCTTTGCATGCTGGTCAGGTAGAGATAGAGAAAGACATGAGACATGGAGATACCAGTCAGCAACACCTCATCTCATCTGCTCAGAGCAAATTGGGTAAAAATGAGGCGGTGAATGCTGAGAAGGAGGAGGAGGAACAGGAGCTGGTTGCTAGCACAGCAGAGGCTAGTATCCACACAAGCTTCATCCTACCTCTCCTACATGGTTTGGCTGAGGAGGGGAATTAGGAGACAGAGATGTAGGAGGTGGTGGAGATGGAGAGTAGTCATCATGGGGAGACAGGGAAGTGTTGGCTGTAAGGAGCTTGGCACATATGGCCGACTTTATGTACTGCTGCCCTTCCCATGATCCTCTTCTTACATTCATCTTAGCCAAAAAAATACAGTTTTTTCATCCTGCTAGACCCATGCTTCAAGGAGAACCTTGCATCTCTCCTTCCTGAGGAGGAGAGGTCTACTAAAGTAGTCTATATCAAAGGGCCATTGTTGAAAATATGTCAAAAAAATTCCCATCAAATAATGCTAGTGGCAAGGGGCCATCTTTCTTGCCCAACCATGGAGTAGAGGTGAGAGAGACATGAGGTATAGCAGAGGCATGAGTACATTGTCAAAGACCAGGGGGAAATTTCATGACATCCTCCCAGTGTCCATGTAGGAGTACATCAACTACACTTCCAAAGTATTTGAATGAGGTTCTCAAGTCGTTGCTTTCAAGGATCTATGGATGACTGCATTACTCTACTTATCATTTTTTCATGGCTTTATCCTTTGTGCAAAATCTTTATGAGTGTAGAAGTACACTCTCCAAAGAATTTGAATGAGATCCACAAGTTGTTGCCTTCATGAGTCTATGGATAATTATTACCCTTCTTATTACTTTATCCTGGGTTTGCACTTTGTGCATAGTCTTTAGAGTGCAGAAGTACATCAACTACACTTTCAACATATTTGAATGAGGCCTTTCAGTTGTTGCAATCAAGGGTCTATGGTGACTGGATGACTGTTCTTATAATTTTTTCCTGGCTTTGCATTGTATACAGATCGTTTATGAATGTAAAAGTGCCACAACTACACTTTTTAAATTTTTTTATGAGGCACTCCAATTAGTACCTTCAAGGGTGTTTGGAGGACCCTCCTTATAATTATTTTCTGAATTTGCACTGTGTGCAAAGACTTTAGGAGTGTATAAGTGCCACAACTATACTTTCTTAATTTTTTTTATGAAGCGCTCCACTTGGTGCCTTCCAGGGTGCATGACTGACCCTTTTTATCATCTTTTTCTGGCTTTGCACTGTGTGCAGATACTTTATGAGTGTAGGAGTATCACAGCTACACTTACCTGACAATATTTGAGTGAGGTACCACAGTTGGTACCTTCAAGTGTGAATGGATGACCTTGCTTGTAATTTTTGGCAGGCTTTGCACTTTGTGCATAGCGTTTTTCAATCTAGGAGTACCACCACATGACATTTTGAACTGTGTATGAAGTCCTGCTTTATATCTTATACAGGGTTTATCTGAGTCATTCTTCCATCAAATTTTGGCAGTTCATACTTCCTTCATAAATTACACTGAAATTTCCAATGTGTTAATAAAAAATAACATTTTAGATTGCTTATATTATTATTATTATTTTTCTTAATGTTGCCTTATATACAAGTAATTATACAGGAAAGAAGGTTTGGTAACATGCATTTTGTTTCATGTATACTCCAATTTTTCAATGATTTTTAATGTTTTACTGTCAGTTCTTAAATTGGAGTAAAAGTGTGACACCATTGTTCTCTTCCGCAATCTGGGAGTCAGAGATATCCTTCCATTCAGCTCTCTTTCCATTCAATTCAACAATGTCACTGTCCCCCAGAACTCCTTGTAGTGTCTGCCATAAAAAGTTTGGATTTCCCATTGACTCCCATTGTACGCGTTACTCGAAATGGGTATCCGAGCATTAAGAATTGCTCAGTTCGAGTTACACGTGTCCGAGCATTTTAGTACTTGCTTATCCCTATTGAGGGTCATTACAAAACCTACAGCTTGCACCTTTTAATGTAGTCTGTTGTGAATTTTGACATGTGTTTAAGTTCATTATCCATTTGTAGAAGCCATCCTCCTTTTAACTTCAGCTTTTTTACAGATGGTGTTATGTTTGCATTAAAAAATTGTTAAAATTTTATTGAATCTAATCTTCCCTCTACCCATAAAATTTTCCCTGTGCCATTGGTTGCAACACAAGTCCAAATCATGATTGATCCACCCTCATGCTTAATGGTTGTCAAGATGTTCTTTTCCTGAAATTCTGAGCACTTTTTTCTCCACTCATATCTTTGGTCTTTGTGGCCAAAGCGCTCTATTTTAACCTAATCGGTCCACAGGACTTATTTCCAAAATGCATCAGGCTTGTTTAAATGCTCTTTTGCATACATCTGATGCTGAATTTTATGACGAGGAGACAGGAGAGGTTTTCTTCTGATGACTCTACCATGAAGGCCATATTATCTCTAAATAGTAGAACAGTCCAAAGTCTACTAAATCTTTCTGAAGATCTTTTGCAGTCAAGTGGGTCTTCTGATTGGCTAGTTTTAGCAGTCCTATGAGCAGCTCTCACTGAACTGTTCCTTGGCCTTCCTGACCTCATCTTGACCTTCATTGTTCCTGTTAACTACCATTTCTTAATTACATTTAGAACTGAGGAAAGAACAACTTGAAAACACTTTGCTATGTTCTTACATCCTTCACCTGTTTTGTGAGCCTCCACCATTTTCATTTTCAGAGTGCTAGTCAACTGCTTAGAAGTATAAGGTTAAAGAAGGATGGGTTTTTATAACACTGGGGAATTTGCATCACCTGGCATTTCCTAACAATGATAGTAAACAAACAATAACCATAACAGGCTAAATAAGGTCTGAAACTTTGCTTAAAGTTATCTGAGCACATAAGTATTCGTAAAAATATTCATACTCACTTCACTGCTCACTTTTCCAGAAACACCCATTGGTTCCTGTCCAGTTCTCTGCACCTCCGTCGCAATACATCTCTGTCCTGATGTTCATTCTAGGCCGATACTTCTGGTCATAAGTCGGCCCTGGAGTTAATAATGCATGTGCAGTGGCCTTCAGAACCTTACTCCCATTGAGAACCTGTTGTAAATCCTCAAAAAGTGAGTAGGCAAACAAAACACGGACATTTTGAAAAAAAAAACTGGAAGCACTGATTAGGTAGGAATGGGTTACCATCACACAGGGTTTGGTCCAGAAATTCATATCAAGCATGTCAATAATTGTAGAAACCTTGAAAGATAAGCATTGACACTGTAAATATTTAGTTTTATCATAAACTTAATGTATTTGTCAATAAAAGTTTAAAATGCATGAAGTGCTTATACTGTAATTGTACTTGAGTATACCATTGTAACAAAGGAGCAGCAAACTTTTTGAAAACTAAAACTGAAATTTAACTCAGTCTTAAAACTTTTGGCCATGATGGTACTAATTTGATAAAATATAGACTACTTTCTCCAATCTACACTAGGCAATAATAATCATCATAAATATTTTACCTAAACTACATTTGTTCTGCTTAGTGCATATGCACTTTCTTTCCATTTACATTGTTCACTATTCTCATTAATATACTGTAAGAACGCTATTTACAAACTGTGGAGTAAAGAGGGTCAGTGGGTGCTCTCATCCACTTGCCTGGCTGTCTTTAGAAAGACTGCATGAAACAGGTATTATCCCACTGAACACATACTCGTGGGCATAATATTACTCAGACAACAGAGGGTGAGGGTAACAAAATGGGTTCATACTTTATAAGGGCACCAACAGTCAATAACATATAGTACAGTCCCAGCAAGTATATAAGATGGTGCAAATGAGTCTTACTCTTCTGCTGGCTTGCCAGGAGTTTGAACATCTGTGATTTCGAGGCTTCCAGGACTATCTACCCCCACCAGTCACAACCTGGTTGGCACCCAAAGAGAAAAGGTAGCGGCAAGCTTAGGAACTCGACTGTTTTTGAGGTATGTGGTCAGATGACCTGATTGTCACAAACTGGGTTCTCCAAACATGTACATGGGTCCCGTGATAGGTAATGGATCAATTTGGGAAATGGGAAATTTGTATTCCTCTGGCTGGAGCTAGAGTGCCTTGGTTGCTGTCCTCTGGAGTCTGTTCACACAAGGAGATCCCTTTTAAAACCCACAACTGTCCTTTAGGGCATTATCCACACGTATGGGGGGAGGTTGGAGGAGGTCATCTCTCATTGCTCAAGTGTTCAATTAACCTGAATAATTTTTCATTCAATGTTTTCAGAACAACAAGCTGCATGGTCTGTGTTACTGTTTGAGTTTGGCTGCCCGAACACTGGGTGTTTGTGCTTGCAGCAGCATATTCACCAGTGGTTCTCAGCCTGGATGGTCACATCTTGCCACCATCTAGGTTGAAAACTATTTCTCCCCCAGACATGGATTACGGCGTGGGACAGATCGATGGACAGGTATGGTATATTGTTGTTTTATTATTTTAGTTTTATTGCAGGAGATTGAGGGCTTCTGTGGAATTAGGCGAGGTCATAAGTATGGTTTAATTAAGATTATTAAAGGAGTCTGTGTCATTCTATCAATTTAAGGACTTTTTCTTGGTGTCTGCGTATTCTTAAAATGTGACTATGGAGTTAGTAATGGGGGGGTGTTATTGATGCCTCTCCATTACTAACCTCGGACTTGATATCACTTGACAATACAAAGGTGACATCAATCCCCCCAACTATCACCCCTCTTGCCAACGCTAGAGGATAAGTGGGAAGAGTCGGGCAAAGCGCCAGAATTTACGCATCTAATAGATGTGCCTTTTCTGGGCAGCTGCAGGCTGCTATTTTTAGGCTGGAGGGGCCAATAGCCATGGCGATTACAAGCCTGAGCATACCAGCCCCCAGCTGTCTGCTTTAGCAAGGATCGTTGTCAAAAATGGGGGGACCCCACATCGTTTTTTAAATTATTTATTTAAATAAAAAAACAACATGGGGACCCCGCTATTTTTGATAACTAGCCTTGCTGAAGCTAACAAATGAGGGTTGCAGCCCACAGCTGTGAGTTTTGCCTGGCTGGTTAGCAAAAATACTGGGGAACCATGCTGTTTTTTTTTTAAATTATTTATTTACAGTGCAGAAGTGGCTAATGAATACTCACATCCGCCACTCCTGCTTTCACTGTAATTAGCGGCAGCAGGTGTCGTATGATGGGATCAGTAGTCTCATTAGCTGACTCCAGTAACCAGAGGTAAACTTCATACCTCCAATCACAGCTGAACACTCATGCTGTCTTCTGACAGCATGGGAAACGTGATTCTCTGACTGGAGGGGATGATTTCAATGCCGATCAGAATCGGTGTTTGCTGCGCTGTTATGCACATGCAAATACAACGTAACAAGAAATTCCTGACCATGGTATGTGAATATTTTAAAATTCAAACTTGCCAGCTTTCCCAAAAAATTGTTTTGCAGTGAATCTTAATACTGCCACATCTCTAATTGCCCTAAATAAATATTAATAACACTTTGAGTTTTCCTAAAGCTGTGTTGAGCCCCTCTTGACCAATAACATGCAAACCAGCGTTGTCAATGTCCAAATAACCTCAAACTATGTGACTCAGTGAAAATGGATGCTAAGTGGTGGTAACCAGCAGCACATTTACCAACATTGCATTTACAAACTTTTCAGCTTATTCAAATTATAAAAAATGGTCCTAAATGTCATGGTCCAGTCCGGAGTTTATCTTCTACTGTCTTCACTCCAGACTGGTCATGCGGGGGTTAATCTCCTTAGACTCATTCTGGAGCTAGCTGGGCTATTTCAGTCTCTCACAGCCTGCTGACCAGTGTTAGTGATAGCTCAAGCTTCCAGTTTAGAGCCTCTGACCCTTGTACCTTGGTGATCCTCCTGCCTTTGACTGATATTCACGTGTATGACCCGGACTGATCTCTGACCCCGTCTCTTGGTATTCATCTCTGCTGTTACGTTCCCCCTCTGGCATCTGACCCCCTGGCTTGTACCCCGACCACGCATTTTGTCTCACGTTTTGGACCCCGTGCTCATGTTCTGGCTTTCTGACTCTCGGCTTGGTATTTTGACTACGTGTATTGCTGCTCCTTCTGGTACGTCTGCTCCTGCTAATTTCTGACTCAGTTCATCTGACTATTCTCTCTCATTACCTGTGGCACCTGTGCTGTTGCTCAGGGTTGCTGCTCTTATTGTGTAACCTCTCTTCCCTCACCAGCTCCCCCTGGTGGAGGTTTCACTACACTAAAATTACTCATTTTTTGGATCAGATGTCTGCCTTACTAGTGCTTTTACACAAAAGAAATGGTGCCTTTTTCACATGGGGCAGAGCAAACATTGTCCATCTTAGGGGAAATTAAAGAGCTTTGTAGTTTTATAAATGAAGAAGTAATTCTTTTTAAAAAAATACAAAAATTATCTCTGTTTTGAGAGGAGGAACAGGTTAGATGTTTTGAAAGTGTATATGCAATGGCTTCTTAACAAGGAATGAAAATATTATCTATATTTTTGGATCCACAACAACTTTGTTATACTGAAAAATTACCAGTTAAAAAGACAAACTGTACACAAATTGTCCCATTTTAGATAGCGTGATCCGGTGTTATGCACCTTGATAAGGTTCTGTCTCCTTCCCCTATGACCACGGCTCTCTGCTGTGCTCCACCTCTTGTTTTAAAAGTGGCATGATGTTCCTCCATAACATAACCTTCGACGCATTTTAAATTTGGAAACAGCCCCATCACTGAATACCAAACCAAAACTGTGTTCTACAGACATTTGTTTGAAATCTAACTTTATCCAAGTCCTTGATTGTTTTTGTCTCTTCAAAAATCCTGTGAACGCTTCATCTTTAAAGCAGGTTAACTTTCCTGGTGTTAAGAATATAAAGAAATCATTGAAGATATGCAAAATATGCAAAAGTATTTGGCTCCCTGGAACTTTTCTAGATGTACAAAACTCATAGAGACATACCCCAAGCGACTTGGAGCTGTAATCGCAGCAAAAGGTGGCGCAACAAAGTATTAAGTTAAAGGGGCTGAATAATATTGGAGCGCCCCACTTTTTAGTTTTGAATTTCCACAAAAATGTAAAATAACCAATAAATTTCATTCAACTTCACAATTGTGTCCCACTTGTTGTTGATTCTTCACCAAAAATTTACATTTGGTATCTTTATGTTTGAAGCATATGTGGGAAAAGGTTGAAAAGTTCCAGGAGGCCGAATACTTTTGCAAGGCACTGTGTATATGAATATAAATCAAGATGGTGATTACTGCATGTGCTAAGTCTTATCTGTTATTGAGTTAAAACACTTTTGTGGACTTTGATATGAATGTTCCAGTGTGTCTTTTTTATGGTATTGATTAAGCCCCTCCTGAGGGAGGAGAAATTACAGGTTTTAACACTGATCAATATAAGTAGTAATCTATATAAGTATTTGCTTTTTCCGCAATAAATCAGATTTGTGCTAGTTACTGTACTTGGCAATCACGAGTAGTTTTTCTCCATGTACACATATATCTGTTTGATATATCATTTGGCAGCAGAGAATTAAGATGACCACTAGTGTTGAGTGATACCATCCGATATTGAGAAATATCGGATAGGATTGGATCGGACCAATACCCAAAAAGTATCGGGTATTGCCGATTCCGATACCGAAAACCCCATTCAAGTCAATGGGACAGAAATATCGGAATTAAAAAAACCCTTTCTTTACTTGTACATCCAGTTTGGGAGGGGGGAAGAGTGTGGGCGGTGTGTGGGTGGACACTGTGCATGTCTGTGTGTGCGGGCGCGGTCTGTACTGGCCTCTCGGGGGTCATACTATAGTATATATGAAGTATGTATGTAGCATGTAGTATGTATGTATGTTGTATGAATGTAGTATATATGTAGTATGTATGTTGTATGAATGTAGTATATATGAAGTATGTATGTAGTATGTAGTATGTATGTAGTATGTAGCATGTATGTTTTTTTTGTTTTTTTTTACATTTAACACATTAGCCGGATGATGGGAATACTGCTGTCCCATCATTGGCTAATGTGTCGATCACTGTAATTGTAGCAGGCATAGCCCGATGTGACGTGTAGTCCCATCGAACGATGCCTGCACACAGACACAGACCCCCGGCAGGCCCGCACAGACCCCCGGCAGACCTGTACAGACCCCTGGCAGGCCCGTACAGACCCCCGGCAGGCACGCACAGACCCCCGGCAGCCCGCACAGACCCCCAGCAGGCCAGTACAGACCCCTGGCAGGCCCGCACTGACCCCCGGCAGGCCCGCACAGACCCCCCGGCAGCCCGCACAGACCCCCGGCAGGCCCGCACAGACCCCCGGCAGCCCGCACAGACCCCCGGCAGCCCGCACAGACACCCAGCAGGCCCGCACAGACCCCTGGCAGGCCCGCACAAACCACGCATCATGATGCGCACAGACCGTGCATCATGATGACATCATTTCAGCAGCCAATCACAGCCACAACACTGGCTCATTGCATTATGGGAACTTCCGATTCCGGTATCCGATATTGTAAAAATATCGGTACTCGGTTTCGGAATTCCGATACAGCGAATTTCAGCCGATACCCGATATTTGCAGTATCGGAATGCTCAACACTAATGACCACACAACTTTAGAGTGACACTCTTACTGGCTGTATGCTTCTTGAACTAATATTGACGTCTGTGTGCTTGCTTCAGATCTGCTGTCTTCCTTCTATCCTCCTCTTTCTGTAGCTTCTAGCTTGTCTTGAATTTCCTGAATGTCTGCGATTTTCATTGCCAGTCCTCATTGCAA